>NC_091366.1:20031721-20168049 GCF_038502225.1 Cherax quadricarinatus
TCCTGACCCTGAAGGATCAGTCCTGGCCCTGAAGAATCAGTCCTGGCCATGAAGGATCAGTCCTGACCCTGAAGGATCAGTCCTGGCCACGAAGGATCAGTCCTGGCCCTGAAGGATCAGTCCTGGCCCTGAAGGATCAGTCCTGGCCCTGAAGGATCAGTCCTGGCCCTGTAGGATCAGTCCTGGCCATGAAGGATCAGTCCTGGCTCTGAAGGATCAGTCCTGACCCTGAAGGATCAGTCCTGGCCCTGTAGGATCAGTCCTGGCCCTGAAGGATCAGTCCTGGCCCTGAAGGATCAGTCCTGGCCCTGAAGGATCAGTCCTGGCCATGAAGGATCAGTCCTGGCCCTGAAGGATCAGTCCTGGCCATGAAGGATCAGTCCTGGCTCTGATGGATCAGTCCTGACCCTGAAGGATCAGTCCTGGCCCTGTAGGATCAGTCTGTGGCCCTGAAGGATCAGTCCTGGCCCTGAAGGATCAGTCCTGGCCCTGAAGGATCAGTCCTGGCCATGAAGGATCAGTCCTGGCCCTGAAGGATCGGTCCTGGCCATGAAGGATCAGTCCTGGCCATGAAGGATCAGTCCTGGCCCAGAAGGATCAGTCCTGGCCATGAATGATCAGTCCTGGCCCTGAAGGATCAGTCCTGGCCCTGAAGGATCAGTCCTGGCCCTGAAGGATCAGTCCTGGCCCTGAAGGATCTGTCCTGGCCATGAAAGATCAGTCCTGGCCCTGAAGGATCAGTCCTGGCCCTGAAGGATCAGTCCTGGCCCTGAAGGATCAGTCCTGGCCATGAAGGATCAGTCCTGGCCCTGAAGGATCAGTCCTGGCCCTGAAGGATCAGTCCTGGTCATGAAGGATCAGTCCTGGCCCTGAAGGATCAGTCCTAGCCATGAATGATCAGTCCTGGCCCAGAAGGATCAGTCCTGACCCTGAAGGATCAGTCCTGGCCATGAAGGATCAGTCCTGGCTCTGAAGGATCAGTCCTGGCCATGAATGATCAGTCCTGGCCCAGAAGGATCAGTCCTGACCCTGAAGGATCAGTCCTGGCCATGAAGGATCAGTCCTGGCCCTGAAGGATCAGTCCTGGCCCTGAAGGATCAGTCCTGGCCATGAAGGATCAGTCCTGGCCCAGAAAGATCAGTCCTGGCCATGAAGGATCAGTCCTGGCCATGAAGGATCAGTCCTGGCTCTGAAGGATCAGTCCTGACCCTGAAGGATCATTCCTGGCCATGAAGGATCAGTCCTGGCCATGAAGAATCAGTCTTGGCTCTGAAGGATCAGTCCTGACCCTGACAGATCAGTCCTGACCCTGAAGGATCAGTCCTGGCCCTGAAGGATCAGTCCTGGCCCTGAATGATCAGTCCTGGCCCTGAAAGATCAGTCCTGGCCCTGAAGGATCAGCCCTGGCCCTGAAGGATCAGTCCTGGCC
Source organism: Cherax quadricarinatus (assembly GCF_038502225.1). Taxonomy (NCBI): domain Eukaryota; kingdom Metazoa; phylum Arthropoda; class Malacostraca; order Decapoda; family Parastacidae; genus Cherax; species Cherax quadricarinatus. The sequence goes on from NC_091366.1 coordinate 20,033,151, forward strand.
ATGAAGGATCAGTCCTGGCCCTGAAGGATCAGTCCTGGCCATGAAAGATCAGTCCTGGCCCTGAAGGATCAGTCCTGGCCATGAAGGATCAGTCCTGGCCCTGAAGGATCAGTCCTGGCCCTGAAGGATCAGTCCTGGCCATGAAGGATCAGTCCTGGCCCTGAAGGATCAGTCCTGGCCATGAAGGATCAGTCCTGGCTCTGATGGATCAGTCCTGACCCTGAAGGATCAGTCCTGGCCCTGTAGGATCAGTCTGTGGCCCTGAAGGATCAGTCCTGGCCCTGAAGGATCAGTCCTGGCCCTGAAGGATCAGTCCTGGCCATGAAGGATCAGTCCTGGCCCTGAAGGATCGGTCCTGGCCATGAAGGATCAGTCCTGGCCATGAAGGATCAGTCCTGGCCCAGAAGGATCAGTCCTGGCCATGAATGATCAGTCCTGGCCCTGAAGGATCAGTCCTGGCCCTGAAGGATCAGTCCTGGCCCTGAAGGATCAGTCCTGGCCCTGAAGGATCTGTCCTGGCCATGAAAGATCAGTCCTGGCCCTGAAGGATCAGTCCTGGCCCTGAAGGATCAGTCCTGGCCCTGAAGGATCAGTCCTGGCCATGAAGGATCAGTCCTGGCCCTGAAGGATCAGTCCTGGCCCTGAAGGATCAGTCCTGGTCATGAAGGATCAGTCCTGGCCCTGAAGGATCAGTCCTAGCCATGAATGATCAGTCCTGGCCCAGAAGGATCAGTCCTGACCCTGAAGGATCAGTCCTGGCCATGAAGGATCAGTCCTGGCTCTGAAGGATCAGTCCTGGCCATGAATGATCAGTCCTGGCCCAGAAGGATCAGTCCTGACCCTGAAGGATCAGTCCTGGCCATGAAGGATCAGTCCTGGCCCTGAAGGATCAGTCCTGGCCCTGAAGGATCAGTCCTGGCCATGAAGGATCAGTCCTGGCCCAGAAAGATCAGTCCTGGCCATGAAGGATCAGTCCTGGCCATGAAGGATCAGTCCTGGCTCTGAAGGATCAGTCCTGACCCTGAAGGATCATTCCTGGCCATGAAGGATCAGTCCTGGCCATGAAGAATCAGTCTTGGCTCTGAAGGATCAGTCCTGACCCTGACAGATCAGTCCTGACCCTGAAGGATCAGTCCTGGCCCTGAAGGATCAGTCCTGGCCCTGAATGATCAGTCCTGGCCCTGAAAGATCAGTCCTGGCCCTGAAGGATCAGCCCTGGCCCTGAAGGATCAGTCCTGGCCATGAAGGATCAGTCCTGGCCCTGAAGGATCAGTCCTGGCCATGAAAGATCAGTCCTGGCCCTGAAGGATCAGTCCTGGCCATGAAGGATCAGTCCTGGCCATGAAGAATCAGTCCTGGCCATAAAGGATCAGTCCTAGCAATGAAGGATCAGTCCTGGCCCTGAAGGATCAGTCTTGGCCATGAAGGATCAGTCCTGGCCATGAAGGATCAGTCCTGGCCATGAAGGATCAGTCCTGGCTCTGAAGGATCAGTCCTGACCCTGAAGGATCAGTCCTGGCCCTGTAGGATCAGTCCTGGCCCTGAAGGAGCAGTCCTGGCCCTGAAGGATCAGTCCTGGCCATGAAGGATCAGTCCTGGCCATGAAGGATCAGTCCTGGCCCTGAAGGATCAGTCCTGGCCATGAATGATCAGTCCTGGCCCAGAAGGATCAGTCCTGACCCTGAAGGATCAGTCCTGGCCATGAAGGATCAGTCCTGGCTCTGAAGGATCAGTCCTGGCCCTGAAGGATCAGTCCTGGCCATGAAGGATCAGTCCTGGCTCTGAAGGATCAGTCCTGACCCTGAAGGATCAGTCCTGGCCCTGTAGGATCAGTCCTGGCCCTGAAGGATCAGTCCTGGCCCTGAAGGATCAGTCCTGGCCATGAAGGATCAGTCCTGGCAATGAAGGATCAGTCCTGGCCCTGAAGGATCAGTCCTGGCCATGAAGGATCAGTCCTGGCCCAGAAGGATCAGTCCTGGCCATGAAGGATCAGTCCTGGCCATGAAGGATCAGTCCTGGCTCTGAAGGATCAGTCCTGACCCTGAATTATCAGTCCTGGCCATGAAGGATCAGTCCTGGCCATGAAGAATCAGTCTTGGCTCTGAAGGATCAGTCCTGACCCTGACGGATCAGTCCTGACCCTGAAGGATCAGTCCTGGCCCTGAAGGATCAGTCCTGGCCCTGAATGATCAGTCCTGGCCCTGAAGGATCAGTCCTGGCCCTGAAGGATCAGCCCTGGCCCTGAAGGATCAGTCCTGGCCATGAAGGATCAGTCCTGGCCCTGAAGGATCAGTCCTGGCCATGAAAGATCAGTCCTGGCCCTGAAGGATCAGTCCTGGCCATGAAGGATCAGTCCTGGCCATGAAGAATCAGTCCTGGCCATAAAGGATCAGTCCTGGCAATGAAGGATCAGTCCTGGCCCTGAAGGATCAGTCCTGGCCATGAAGGATCAGTCCTGGCCATGAAGGATCAGTCCTGGCCATGAAGGATCAGTCCTGGCTCTGAAGGATCAGTCCTGACCCTGAAGGATCAGTCCTGGCCCTGTAGGATCAGTCCTGGCCCTGAAGGATCAGTCCTGGCCCTGAAGGATCAGTCCTGGCCATGAAGGATCAGTCCTGGCCATGAAGGATCAGTCCTGGCCCTGAAGGATCAGTCCTCTCCATGAAGGATCAGTCCTGGCCCAGAAGGATCAGTCCTGGCCATGAAGGATCAGTCCTGGCCATGAAGGATCAGTCCTGGCTCTGAAGGATCAGTCCTGGTCATGAAGGATCAGTCCTGGCCCTGAAGGATCAGTCCTAGCCATGAATGATCAGTCCTGGCCCAGAAGGATCAGTCCTGACCCTGAAGGATCAGTCCTGGCCATGAAGGATCAGTCCTGGCTCTGAAGGATCAGTCCTGGCCATGAATGATCAGTCCTGGCCCAGAAGGATCAGTCCTGACCCTGAAGGATCAGTCCTGGCCATGAAGGATCAGTCCTGGCCCTGAAGGATCAGTCCTGGCCCTGAAGGATCAGTCCTGGCCATGAAGGATCAGTCCTGGCCCAGAAAGATCAGTCCTGGCCATGAAGGATCAGTCCTGGCCATGAAGGATCAGTCCTGGCTCTGAAGGATCAGTCCTGACCCTGAAGGATCATTCCTGGCCATGAAGGATCAGTCCTGGCCATGAAGAATCAGTCTTGGCTCTGAAGGATCAGTCCTGACCCTGACAGATCAGTCCTGACCCTGAAGGATCAGTCCTGGCCCTGAAGGATCAGTCCTGGCCCTGAATGATCAGTCCTGGCCCTGAAAGATCAGTCCTGGCCCTGAAGGATCAGCCCTGGCCCTGAAGGATCAGTCCTGGCCATGAAGGATCAGTCCTGGCCCTGAAGGATCAGTCCTGGCCATGAAAGATCAGTCCTGGCCCTGAAGGATCAGTCCTGGCCATGAAGGATCAGTCCTGGCCATGAAGAATCAGTCCTGGCCATAAAGGATCAGTCCTAGCAATGAAGGATCAGTCCTGGCCCTGAAGGATCAGTCTTGGCCATGAAGGATCAGTCCTGGCCATGAAGGATCAGTCCTGGCCATGAAGGATCAGTCCTGGCTCTGAAGGATCAGTCCTGACCCTGAAGGATCAGTCCTGGCCCTGTAGGATCAGTCCTGGCCCTGAAGGAGCAGTCCTGGCCCTGAAGGATCAGTCCTGGCCATGAAGGATCAGTCCTGGCCATGAAGGATCAGTCCTGGCCCTGAAGGATCAGTCCTGGCCATGAATGATCAGTCCTGGCCCAGAAGGATCAGTCCTGACCCTGAAGGATCAGTCCTGGCCATGAAGGATCAGTCCTGGCTCTGAAGGATCAGTCCTGGCCCTGAAGGATCAGTCCTGGCCATGAAGGATCAGTCCTGGCTCTGAAGGATCAGTCCTGACCCTGAAGGATCAGTCCTGGCCCTGTAGGATCAGTCCTGGCCCTGAAGGATCAGTCCTGGCCCTGAAGGATCAGTCCTGGCCATGAAGGATCAGTCCTGGCAATGAAGGATCAGTCCTGGCCCTGAAGGATCAGTCCTGGCCATGAAGGATCAGTCCTGGCCCAGAAGGATCAGTCCTGGCCATGAAGGATCAGTCCTGGCCATGAAGGATCAGTCCTGGCTCTGAAGGATCAGTCCTGACCCTGAATTATCAGTCCTGGCCATGAAGGATCAGTCCTGGCCATGAAGAATCAGTCTTGGCTCTGAAGGATCAGTCCTGACCCTGACGGATCAGTCCTGACCCTGAAGGATCAGTCCTGGCCCTGAAGGATCAGTCCTGGCCCTGAATGATCAGTCCTGGCCCTGAAGGATCAGTCCTGGCCCTGAAGGATCAGCCCTGGCCCTGAAGGATCAGTCCTGGCCATGAAGGATCAGTCCTGGCCCTGAAGGATCAGTCCTGGCCATGAAAGATCAGTCCTGGCCCTGAAGGATCAGTCCTGGCCATGAAGGATCAGTCCTGGCCATGAAGAATCAGTCCTGGCCATAAAGGATCAGTCCTGGCAATGAAGGATCAGTCCTGGCCCTGAAGGATCAGTCCTGGCCATGAAGGATCAGTCCTGGCCATGAAGGATCAGTCCTGGCCATGAAGGATCAGTCCTGGCTCTGAAGGATCAGTCCTGACCCTGAAGGATCAGTCCTGGCCCTGTAGGATCAGTCCTGGCCCTGAAGGATCAGTCCTGGCCCTGAAGGATCAGTCCTGGCCATGAAGGATCAGTCCTGGCCATGAAGGATCAGTCCTGGCCCTGAAGGATCAGTCCTCTCCATGAAGGATCAGTCCTGGCCCAGAAGGATCAGTCCTGGCCATGAAGGATCAGTCCTGGCCATGAAGGATCAGTCCTGGCTCTGAAGGATCAGTCCTGACCCTGAAGGATCAGTCCTGGCCATGAAGGATCAGTCCTAGCCATGAAGAATCAGTCTTGGCTCTGAAGGATCAGTCCTGACCCTGAAGGATCAGTCCTGACCCTGAAGGATCAGTCCTGGCCCTGAAGGATCAGTCCTGGCCCTGAAGGATTAGTCCTGGCACTGAAGGATCAGTCCTGGCCCTGAAGGATCAGTCCTGGCCCTGAAGGATCAGTCCTGGCCATGAAGGATCAGTCCTGGCCCTGAAGAATCAGTCCTGGCCATGAAAGATCAGTCCTGGCCCTGAAGGATCAGTCCTGGCCATGAAGGATCAGTCCTGGCCATGAAGAATCAGTCCTGGCCATAAAGGATCAGTCCTGGCCATGAAGGATCAGTCCTGGCCCTGAAGGATCAGTCCTGGCCATGAAGGATCAGTCCTGGCCATGAAGGATCAGTCCTGACCCTGAAGGATCAGTCCTGGCCATGAAGGATCAGTCCTGGTCATGAAGGATCAGTCCTGGCCATGAAGGATCAGTCCTGGCCATGAAGGATCAGTCCTGGTCATGATGGATCAGTCCTGGTCATGAAGGATCAGTCCTGGCCATGAAGGATCAGTCCTGGTCATGAAGGATCAGTCCTGGTCATGAAGGATCAGTCCTGGCCATGAAGGATCAGTCCTGGCCATGAAGGATCAGTCCTGGCCATGAAGGATCAGTCCTGGCCCTGAAGGATCAGTCCTGGCCCTGAAGGATCAGTCCTGGCCATGAAGGATCAGTCCTGGCCATGAAGGATCAGTCCTGGCCATGAAGGATCAGTCCTAGCCCTGAAGGATCAGTCCTGGCCCTGAAAGATCAGTCCTGGCCATGAAGGATCAGTCCTGGCCACGAAGGATCAGTCCTGCTCATGAAGGATCAGTCCTGACCCTGAAGGATCAGTCCTGGTCATGAAGGATCAGTCCTGGTCATGAAGGATCAGTATTGGTCATGAAGGATCAGTCCTGGTCATGAAGGATCAGTCCTGGCCATGAAGGATCAGTCCTGGCCATGAAGGATCAGTCCTGGTCATGATGGATCAGTCCTGGTCATGAAGGATCAGTCCTGGCCATGAAGGATCAGTCCTGGTCATGAAGGATCAGTCCTGGTCATGAAGGATCAGTCCTGGCCATGAAGGATCAGTCCTGGCCATGAAGGATCAGTCCTGGCAATGAAGGATCAGTCCTGGCCCTGAAGGATCAGTCCTGGCCCTGAAGGATCAGTCCTGGCCATGAAGGATCAGTCCTGGCCATGAAGGATCAGTCCTGGCCATGAAGGATCAGTCCTAGCCCTGAAGGATCAGTCCTGGCCCTGAAAGATCAGTCCTGGCCATGAAGGATCAGTCCTGGCCACGAAGGATCAGTCCTGGCCATGAAGGATCAGTCCTGGCCATGAAGGATCAGTCCTGGCTCTGAAGGATCAGTCCTGACCCTGAATTATCAGTCCTGGCCATGAAGGATCAGTCCTGGCCATGAAGAATCAGTCTTGGCTCTGAAGGATCAGTCCTGACCCTGACGGATCAGTCCTGACCCTGAAGGATCAGTCCTGGCCCTGAAGGATCAGTCCTGGCCCTGAATGATCAGTCCTGGCCCTGAAGGATCAGTCCTGGCCCTGAAGGATCAGTCCTGGCCCTGAAGGATCAGTCCTGACCCTGAAGGATCAGTCCTGGCCCTGTAGGATCAGTCCTGGCCCTGAAGGATCAGTCCTGGCCCTGAAGGATCAGTCCTGGCCATGAAGGATCAGTCCTGGCCATGAAGGATCAGTCCTGGCCCTGAAGGATCAGTCCTGGCCATGAAGGATCAGTCCTGGCCCAGAAGGATCAGTCCTGGCCATGAAGGATCAGTCCTGGCCATGAAGGATCAGTCCTGGCTCTGAAGGATCAGTCCTGACCCTGAATTATCAGTCCTGGCCATGAAGGATCAGTCCTGGCCATGAAGAATCAGTCTTGGCTCTGAAGGATCAGTCCTGACCCTGACGGATCAGTCCTGACCCTGAAGGATCAGTCCTGGCCCTGAAGGATCAGTCCTGGCCCTGAATGATCAGTCCTGGCCCTGAAGGATCAGTCCTGGCCCTGAAGGATCAGCCCTGGCCCTGAAGGATCAGTCCTGGCCATGAAGGATCAGTCCTGGCCATGAAGGATCAGTCCTGGCTCTGAAGGATCAGTCCTGACCCTGAATTATCAGTCCTGGCCATGAAGGATCAGTCCTGGCCATGAAGAATCAGTCTTGGCTCTGAAGGATCAGTCCTGACCCTGACGGATCAGTCCTGACCCTGAAGGATCAGTCCTGGCCCTGAAGGATCAGTCCTGGCCCTGAATGATCAGTCCTGGCCCTGAAGGATCAGTCCTGGCCCTGAAGGATCAGCCCTGGCCCTGAAGGATCAGTCCTGACCCTGAAGGATCAGTCCTGGCCATGAAGGATCAGTCCTGGCCATGAAGAATCAGTCCTGGCCATAAAGGATCAGTCCTGGCCATGAAGGATCAGTCCTGGCCCTGAAGGATCAGTCCTGGCCATGAAAGATCAGTCTTGGCCCTGAAGGATCAGTCCTGGCCATGAAGGATCAGTCCTGGCCATGAAGAATCAGTCCTGGCCATAAAGGATCAGTCCTGGCAATGAAGGATCAGTCCTGGCCCTGAAGGATCAGTCCTGGCCATGAAGGATCAGTCCTGGCCATGAAGGATCAGTCCTGGCCATGAAGGATCAGTCCTGGCTCTGAAGGATCAGTCCTGACCCTGAAGGATCAGTCCTGGCCCTGTAGGATCAGTCCTGGCCCTGAAGGATCAGTCCTGGCCCTGAAGGATCAGTCCTGGCCATGAAGGATCAGTCCTGGCCATGAAGGATCAGTCCTGGCCCTGAAGGATCAGTCCTCTCCATGAAGGATCAGTCCTGGCCCAGAAGGATCAGTCCTGGCCATGAAGGATCAGTCCTGGCCATGAAGGATCAGTCCTGGCTCTGAAGGATCAGTCCTGACCCTGAAGGATCAGTCCTGGCCATGAAGGATCAGTCCTGGCCATGAAGAATCAGTCTTGGCTCTGAAGGATCAGTCCTGACCCTGAAGGATCAGTCCTGACCCTGAAGGATCAGTCCTGGCCCTGAAGGATCAGTCCTGGCCCTGAAGGATTAATCCTGGCACTGAAGGATCAGTCCTGGCCCTGAAGGATCAGTCCTGGCCCTGAAGGATCAGTCCTGGCCATGAAGGATCAGTCCTGGCCCTGAAGAATCAGTCCTGGCCATGAAAGATCAGTCCTGGCCCTGAAGGATCAGTCCTGGCCATGAAGGATCAGTCCTGGCCATGAAGAATCAGTCCTGGCCATAAAGGATCAGTCCTGGCCATGAAGGATCAGTCCTGGCCCTGAAGGATCAGTCCTGGCCATGAAGGATCAGTCCTGGCCATGAAGGATCAGTCCTGACCCTGAAGGATCAGTCCTGGCCATGAAGGATCAGTCCTGGTCATGAAGGATCAGTCCTGGCCATGAAGGATCAGTCCTGGCCATGAAGGATCAGTCCTGGTCATGATGGATCAGTCCTGGTCATGAAGGATCAGTCCTGGCCATGAAGGATCAGTCCTGGTCATGAAGGATCAGTCCTGGTCATGAAGGATCAGTCCTGGCCATGAAGGATCAGTCCTGGCCATGAAGGATCAGTCCTGGCCATGAAGGATCAGTCCTGGCCCTGAAGGATCAGTCCTGGCCCTGAAGGATCAGTCCTGGCCATGAAGGATCAGTCCTGGCCATGAAGGATCAGTCCTGGCCATGAAGGATCAGTCCTAGCCCTGAAGGATCAGTCCTGGCCCTGAAAGATCAGTCCTGGCCATGAAGGATCAGTCCTGGCCACGAAGGATCAGTCCTGCTCATGAAGGATCAGTCCTGACCCTGAAGGATCAGTCCTGGTCATGAAGGATCAGTCCTGGTCAAGAAGGATCAGTATTGGTCATGAAGGATCAGTCCTGGTCATGAAGGATCAGTCCTGGCCATGAAGGATCAGTCCTGGCCATGAAGGATCAGTCCTGGTCATGATGGATCAGTCCTGGTCATGAAGGATCAGTCCTGGCCATGAAGGATCAGTCCTGGTCATGAAGGATCAGTCCTGGTCATGAAGGATCAGTCCTGGCCATGAAGGATCAGTCCTGGCCATGAAGGATCAGTCCTGGCAATGAAGGATCAGTCCTGGCCCTGAAGGATCAGTCCTGGCCCTGAAGGATCAGTCCTGGCCATGAAGGATCAGTCCTGGCCATGAAGGATCAGTCCTGGCCATGAAGGATCAGTCCTAGCCCTGAAGGATCAGTCCTGGCCCTGAAAGATCAGTCCTGGCCATGAAGGATCAGTCCTGGCCACGAAGGATCAGTCCTGGCCATGAAGGATCAGTCCTGGCCATGAAGGATCAGTCCTGGCTCTGAAGGATCAGTCCTGACCCTGAATTATCAGTCCTGGCCATGAAGGATCAGTCCTGGCCATGAAGAATCAGTCTTGGCTCTGAAGGATCAGTCCTGACCCTGACGGAACAGTCCTGACCCTGAAGGATCAGTCCTGGCCCTGAAGGATCAGTCCTGGCCCTGAATGATCAGTCCTGGCCCTGAAGGATCAGTCCTGGCCCTGAAGGATCAGGCCTTGCCCTGAAGGATCAGTCCTGACCCTGAAGGATCAGTCCTGGCCCTGTAGGATCAGTCCTGGCCCTGAAGGATCAGTCCTGGCCCTGAAGGATCAGTCCTGGCCATGAAGGATCAGTCCTGGCCATGAAGGATCAGTCCTGGCCCTGAAGGATCAGTCCTGGCCATGAAGGATCAGTCCTGGCCCAGAAGGATCAGTCCTGGCCATGAAGGATCAGTCCTGGCCATGAAGGATCAGTCCTGGCTCTGAAGGATCAGTCCTGACCCTGAATTATCAGTCCTGGCCATGAAGGATCAGTCCTGGCCATGAAGAATCAGTCTTGGCTCTGAAGGATCAGTCCTGACCCTGACGGATCAGTCCTGACCCTGAAGGATCAGTCCTGGCCCTGAAGGATCAGTCCTGGCCCTGAATGATCAGTCCTGGCCCTGAAGGATCAGTCCTGGCCCTGAAGGATCAGCCCTGGCCCTGAAGGATCAGTCCTGGCCATGAAGGATCAGTCCTGGCCCTGAAGGATCAGTCCTGGCCATGAAAGTTCAGTCCTGGCCATGAAGGATCAGTCCTGGCCATGAAGGATCAGTCCTGGCCATGAAGAATCAGTCCTGGCCATAAAGAATCAGTCCTGGCAATGAAGGATCAGTCCTGGCCCTGAAGGATCAGTCCTGGCCATGAAGGATCAGTCCTGGCCATGAAGGATCAGTCCTGGCCATGAAGGATCAGTCCTGGCTCTGAAGGATCAGTCCTGACCCTGAAGGATCAGTCCTGGCCCTGTAGGATCAGTCCTGGCCCTGAAGGATCAGTCCTGGCCCTGAAGGATCAGTCCTGGCCATGAAGGATCAGTCCTGGCCATGAAGGATCAGTCCTGGCCCTGAAGGATCAGTCCTCTCCATGAAGGATCAGTCCTGGCCCAGAAGGATCAGTCCTGGCCATGAAGGATCAGTCTGGGCCATGAAGGATCAGTCCTGGCTCTGAAGGATCAGTCCTGACCCTGAAGGATCAGTCCTGGCCATGAAGGATCAGTCCTGGCCATGAAGAATCAGTCTTGGCTCTGAAGGATCAGTCCTGACCCTGAAGGATCAGTCCTGACCCTGAAGGATCAGTCCTGGCCCTGAAGGATCAGTCCTGGCCCTGAAGGATTAGTCCTGGCACTGAAGGATCAGTCCTGGCCCTGAAGGATCAGTCCTGGCCCTGAAGGATCAGTCCTGGCCATGAAGGATCAGTCCTGGCCCTGAAGAATCAGTCCTGGCCATGAAAGATCAGTCCTGGCCCTGAAGGATCAGTCCTGGCCATGAAGGATCAGTCCTGGCCATGAAGAATCAGTCCTGGCCATAAAGGATCAGTCCTGGCCATGAAGGATCAGTCCTGGCCCTGAAGGATCAGTCCTGGCCATGAAGGATCAGTCCTGGCCATGAAGGATCAGTCCTGACCCTGAAGGATCAGTCCTGGCCATGAAGGATCAGTCCTGGTCATGAAGGATCAGTCCTGGCCATGAAGGATCAGTCCTGGTCATGAAGGATCAGTCCTGGTCATGAAGGATCAGTCCTGGCCATGAAGGATCAGTCCTGGCCATGAAGGATCAGTCCTGGCCATGAAGGATCAGTCCTGGCCCTGAAGGATCAGTCCTGCCCCTGAAGGATCAGTCCTGGCCATGAAGGATCAGTCCTGGCCATGAAGGATCAGTCCTGGCCATGAAGGATCAGTCCTAGCCCTGAAGGATCAGTCCTGGCCCTGAAAGATCAGTCCTGGCCATGAAGGATCAGTCCTGGCCACGAAGGATCAGTCCTGGTCATGAAGGATCAGTCCTGACCCTGAAGGATCAGTCCTGGTCATGAAGGATCAGTCCTGGTCATGAAGGATCAGTATTGGTCATGAAGGATCAGTCCTGGTCATGAAGGATCAGTCCTGGCCATGAAGGATCAGTCCTGGCCATGAAGGATCAGTCCTGGTCATGATGGATCAGTCCTGGTCATGAAGGATCAGTCCTGGCCATGAAGGATCAGTCCTGGTCATGAAGGATCAGTCCTGGTCATGAAGGATCAGTCCTGGCCATGAAGGATCAGTCCTGGCCATGAAGGATCAGTCCTGGCCATGAAGGATCAGTCCTGGCCCTGAAGGATCAGTCCTGGCCCTGAAGGATCAGTCCTGGCCATGAAGGATCAGTCCTGGCCATGAAGGATCAGTCCTGGCCCTGAAAGATCAGTCCTGGCCATGAAGGATCAGTCCTGGCCACGAAGGATCAGTCCTGGCCATGAAGGATCAGTCCTGGCCATGAAGGATCAGTCCTGGCTCTGAAGGATCAGTCCTGACCCTGAATTATCAGTCCTGGCCATGAAGGATCAGTCCTGGCCATGAAGAATCAGTCTTGGCTCTGAAGGATCAGTCCTGACCCTGACGGATCAGTCCTGACCCTGAAGGATCAGTCCTGGCCCTGAAGGATCAGTCCTGGCCCTGAATGATCAGTCCTGGCCCTGAAGTATCAGTCCTGGCCCTGAAGGATCAGCCCTGGCCCTGAAGGATCAGTCCTGGCCATGAAGGATCAGTCCTGGCCCTGAAGGATCAGTTCTGGCCATGAAAGATCAGTCCTGGCCCTGAAGGATCAGTCCTGGCCATGAAGGATCAGTCCTGGCCATGAAGAATCAGTCCTGGCCATAAAGGATCAGTCCTGGCAATGAAGGATCAGTCCTGGCCCTGAAGGATCAGTCCTGGCCATGAAGGATCAGTCCTGGCCATGAAGGATCAGTCCTGGCCATGAAGGATCAGTCCTGGCTCTGAAGGATCAGTCCTGACCCTGAAGGAACAGTCTTGGCCCTGTAGGATCAGTCCTGGCCCTGAAGGATCAGTCCTGGCCCTGAAGGATCAGTCCTGGCCATGAAGGATCAGTCCTGGCCATGAAGGATCAGTCCTGGCCCTGAAGGATCAGTCCTCTCCATGAAGGATCAGTCCTGGCCCAGAAGGATCAGTCCTGGCCATGAAGGATCAGTCCTGGCCATGAAGGATCAGTCCTGGCTCTGAAGGATCAGTCCTGACCCTGAAGGATCAGTCCTGGCCATGAAGGATCAGTCCTGGCCATGAAGAATCAGTCTTGGCTCTGAAGGATCAGTCCTGACCCTGAAGGATCAGTCCTGACCCTGAAGGATCAGTCCTGGCCCTGAAGGATCAGTCCTGGCCCTGAAGGATCAGTCCTGGCCCTGAAGGATCAGTCCTGGCCCTGAAGGATCAGTCCTGGCCCTGAAGGATCAGTCCTGGCCATGAAGGATCAGTCCTGGCCCTGAAGGATCAGTCCTGGCCATGAAGGATCAGTCCTGGCCATGAAGGATCAGTCCTGACCCTGAAGGATCAGTCCTGGCCATGAAGGATCAGTCCTGGTCATGAAGGATCAGTCCTGGCCATGAAGGATCAGTCCTGGCCATGAAGGATCAGTCCTGGTCATGATGGATCAGTCCTGGTCATGAAGGATCAGGCCTGGACGGATCAGTCCTGGTCATGAAGGATCAGTCCTGGCCATGAAGGATCAGTCCTGGCCATGAAGGATCAGTCCTGGCCATGAAGGATCAGTCCTGGCCCTGAAGGATCAGTCCTGGCCCTGAAGGATCAGTCCTGGCCATGAAGGATCAGTCCTGGCCATGAAGGATCAGTCCTGGCCATGAAGGATCAGTCCTGGCCCTGAAGGATCAGTCCTGGCCCTGAAAGATCAGTCCTGGCCATGAAGGATCAGTCCTGGCCACGAAGGATCAGTCCTGGTCATGAAGGATCAGTCCTGACCCTGAAGGATCAGTCCTGGTCATGAAGGATCAGTCCTGGTCATGAAGGATCAGTATTGGTCATGAAGGATCAGTCCTGGTCATGAAGGATCAGTCCTGGCCATGAAGGATCAGTCCTGGCCATGAAGGATCAGTCCTGGTCATGATGGATCAGTCCTGGTCATGAAGGATCAGTCCTGGTCATGAAGGATCAGTCCTGGTCATGAAGGATCAGTCCTGGCCATGAAGGATCAGTCCTGGCCATGAAGGATCAGTCCTGGCCATGAAGGATCAGTCCTGGCCCTGAAGGATCAGTCCTGGCCCTGAAGGATCAGTCCTGGCCATGAAGGATCAGTCCTGGCCATGAAGGATCAGTCCTGGCCATGAAGGATCAGTCCTGGCCCTGAAGGATCAGTCCTGGCCCTGAAAGATCAGTCCTGGCCATGAAGGATCAGTCCTGGCCACGAAGGATCAGTCCTGGTCATGAAGGATCAGTCCTGACCCTGAAGGATCAGTCCTGGTCATGAAGGATCAGTCCTGGTCATGAAGGATCAGTATTGGTCATGAAGGATCAGTCCTGGTCATGAAGGATCAGTCCTGGCCATGAAGGATCAGTCCTGGCCATGAAGGATCAGTCCTGGTCATGATGGATCAGTCCTGGTCATGAAGGATCAGTCCTGGCCATGAAGGATCAGTCCTGGTCATGAAGGATCAGTCCTGGTCATGAAGGATCAGTCCTGGCCATGAAGGATCAGTCCTGGCCATGAAGGATCAGTCCTGGCCATGAAGGATCAGTCCTGGCCCTGAAGGATCAGTCCTGGCCCTGAAGGATCAGTCCTGGCCATGAAGGATCAGTCCTGGCCATGAAGGATCAGTCCTGGCCATGAAGGATCAGTCCTAGCCCTGAAGGATCAGTCCTGGCCCTGAAAGATCAGTCCTGGCCATGAAGGATCAGTCCTGGCCACGAAGGATCAGTCCTGGTCATGAAGGATCAGTCCTGACCCTGAAGGATCAGTCCTGGTCATGAAGGATCAGTCCTGGTCATGAAGGATCAGTATTGGTCATGAAGGATCAGTCCTGGTCATGAAGGATCAGTCCTGGCCATGAAGGATCAGTCCTGGCCATGAAGGATCAGTCCTGGTCATGATGGATCAGTCCTGGTCATGAAGGATCAGTCCTCGCCATGAAGGATCAGTCCTGGTCATGAAGGATCAGTCCTGGTCATGAAGGATCAGTCCTGGCCATGAAGGATCAGTCCTGGCCATGAAGGATCAGTCCTGGCCATGAAGGATCAGTCCTGGCCCTGAAGGATCAGTCCTGGCCCTGAAGGATCAGTCCTGGCCATGAAGGATCAGTCCTGGCCATGAAGGATCAGTCCTGGCCATGAAGGATCAGTCCTAGCCCTGAAGGATCAGTCCTGGCCCTGAAAGATCAGTCCTGGCCATGAAGGATCAGTCCTGGCCACGAAGGATCAGTCCTGGTCATGAAGGATCAGTCCTGACCCTGAAGGATCAGTCCTGGTCATGAAGGATCAGTCCTGGTCATGAAGGATCAGTATTGGTCATGAAGGATCAGTCCTGGCCATGAAGGATCAGTCCTGGCCATGAAGGATCAGTCCTGGCTCTGAAGGATCAGTCCTGACCCTGAAGGATCAGTCCTGGCCCTGTAGGATCAGTCCTGGCCCTGAAGGATCAGTCCTGGCCCTGAAGGATCAGTCCTGGCCATGAAGGATCAGTCCTGGCCATGAAGGATCAGTCCTGGCCCTGAAGGATCAGTCCTCTCCATGAAGGATCAGTCCTGGCCCAGAAGGATCAGTCCTGGCCATGAAGGATCAGTCCTGGCCATGAAGGATCAGTCCTGGCTCTGAAGGATCAGTCCTGACCCTGAAGGATCAGTCCTGGCCATGAAGGATCAGTCCTGGCCATGAAGAATCAGTCTTGGCTCTGAAGGATCAGTCCTGACCCTGAAGGATCAGTCCTGACCCTGAAGGATCAGTCCTGGCCCTGAAGGATCAGTCCTGGCCCTGAAGGATCAGTCCTGGCCCTGAAGGATCAGTCCTGGCCCTGAAGGATCAGTCCTGGCCCTGAAGGATCAGTCCTGGCCCTGAAGGATCAGTCCTGGCCATGAAGGATCAGTCCTGGCCCTGAAGAATCAGTCCTGGCCATGAAAGATCAGTCCTGGCCCTGAAGGCTCAGTCCTGGCCATGAAGGATCAGTCCTGGCCATGAAGAATCAGTCCTGGCCATAAAGGATCAGTCCTGGCCATGAAGGATCAGTCCTGGCCCTGAAGGATCAGTCCTGGCCATGAAGGATCAGTCCTGGCCATGAAGGATCAGTCCTGACCCTGAAGGATCAGTCCTGGCCATGAAGGATCAGTCCTGGTCATGAAGGATCAGTCCTGGCCATGAAGGATCAGTCCTGGCCATGAAGGATCAGTCCTGGTCATGATGGATCAATCCTGGTCATGAAGGATCAGTCCTGGCCATGAAGGATCAGTCCTGGTCATGAAGGATCAGTCCTGGTCATGAAGGATCAGTCCTGGCCATGGAGGATCAGTCCTGGCCATGAAGGATCAGTCCTGGCCATGAAGGATCAGTCCTGGCCCTGAAGGATCAGTCCTGGCCCTGAAGGATCAGTCCTGGCCATGAAGGATCAGTCCTGGCCATGAAGGATCAGTCCTGGCCATGAAGGATCAGTCCTAGCCCTGAAGGATCAGTCCTGGCCCTGAAAGATCAGTCCTGGCCATGAAGGATCAGTCCTGGCCACGAAGGATCAGTCCTGGTCATGAAGGATCAGTCCTGACCCTGAAGGATCAGTCCTGGTCATGAAGGATCAGTCCTGGTCATGAAGGATCAGTATTGGTCATGAAGGATCAGTCCTGGTCATGAAGGATCAGTCCTGGCCATGAAGGATCAGTCCTGGCCATGAAGGATCAGTCCTGGTCATGATGGATCAGTCCTGGTCATGAAGGATCAGTCCTGGCCATGAAGGATCAGTCCTGGTCATGAAGGATCAGTCCTGGTCATGAAGGATCAGTCCTGGCCATGAAGGATCAGTCCTGGCCATGAAGGATCAGTCCTGGCCATGAAGGATCACTCCTGGCCCTGAAGGATCAGTCCTGGCCCTGAAGGATCAGTCCTGGCCATGAAGGATCAGTCCTGGCCATGAAGGATCAGTCCTGGCCATGAAGGATCAGTCCTAGCCCTGAAGGATCAGTCCTGGCCCTGAAAGATCAGTCCTGGCCATGAAGGATCAGTCCTGGCCACGAAGGATCAGTCCTGGTCATGAAGGATCAGTCCTGACCCTGAAGGATCAGTCCTGGTCATGAAGGATCAGTCCTGGTCATGAAGGATCAGTATTGGTCATGAAGGATCAGTCCTGGCCATGAAGGATCAGTCCTGGATTGTAATCTGCGATTTGGAATATCTCGGTAGCTAACCTGAAGAAGGAATGTATCAAGGTATTTAAGACAAGGGAGGTAAACCCCAGACAGCATGGTAAAACAATGGAGTTCCTTGGGAACTATGTGGGGAAGTATTTCTAATATCAGTAAGCCGAGGTTCTGCTAAAATGTTAGGTATTTCCTACTAGTAATTGTTTTTTCCCTTTGGTGCCAATAATTTCAGATTCCTTTGAAATGTGTTTATTAAATTGTAAGCTGTTTTATCTTGGTATGTTTTACTTCCTCCTTTGAGCCATGTATATAAGGTTCCATACCTTTCTCAGAAATTAAATTGAATAATATATGGGACAAGACCCTGATAAGGTGCCTACTCCTCAAGTTTCAGGCCAAGCTACCCTAAGAGCCAGTACTTATCAGGACTCCTTGTTGTAACTATCCTGTATTATTTCTCACTGGGTTTTCTCCTGCTCTAAGCCAAACTCCATGTTTTCCCACTTCCCCTATGCATATAGTTACTTTTATATCCTCCACTATTAAAAGAGCAGGTGGTGGCAGCATACTTCCCAGAGAATAGAGAGCTACCTTCTATTCTCTCATTCTAGTAATTTTTCCCTTGTTATTTGTTCTCTATATTCTCATACCTTTTTCCACTCTGAGTCTCTACGTGAGGGAACAGACAATATGGCAACGTCTGGGGTTTTGTCTACCCTAAGGTGGGTCTGGGGTGGAAGCTGCGGCACTTCAACACCATCTGAAGTACCTGTTAAAATGATTGGACAACTATAGTCCACACCGGTCACATAAAATGGTTTTACCAACTGCACACGTTCCTTGGGCAATAGTGGAGGACCTGGGTACATGTAGGTTCTGGAATCCACCCGGAGATATATTACACACGACTTGATAATCTCTATAAACTTTGCTGACCTTGTGGAATCCAGAAGGTTTCCCTAATACAATTTAAGGTATCTTGTACCCCACCATGCATTACATTATTATGGACATTAAAGACAATCAAAGTTGTCAGGTGATGAGTTTTGGGCAGCAAGATAGGGTGTTTAGCATATTCACCCAATTCAGCGTTTTGCAACCTGCCTCTGCTCCTAATTACATCATCCTTTAAATACAGCCCCAATTTCTCTATTATTGAGCCCTTCACAATTTTTCCTTCCATCATTAATTTAAATTCATCTCCGTAGGTTTCTTCTTGCACCCTCTGTAGCCTGTATTTCAGAGGATGGGGAAAATTATGTGAGATATTCATCTTATTTATAAATTTAAACACTAACCTTGTCACGTTAATCAGATTGGGTAAGGAAGAGTACCAATTCACATTTTTTTTTTTTTAGAAATTTTTCCACCGAAGTGGCTAGTTTATTGTGCACCCCATATCCATCCTGTGGACGGTAGCGCAAGAGCATATGGATACACCAAAGGCCTAGAAACTAGACCCCCAAGGGTTAACAGGAGTACATATGGATTTATATCTACATATCTATAGTTCACTTATCTGTTACAAGCAAATTTAGGAAATTTGCTTAGTGTATCTGGTATCTTATTTTCGTTAGTAAGATATCTTGATATGTCTCATAGGTTATTATACTGTCTGTCTCTGTATTCCTCAATAAGTGGACAATGAAGCACATAGTGTTCAAGACAGTGACCATATGCCTGACAACATAATTTACATTTAGTTTGATCATCATCTGTGTGTCTCCCAAACTGCCAGAAGTACTTGTAACCAATCCTAAGCCTGGCCACTACATCAGTCAGTCTGTTCACATTGCACGTTGCTCTATAAACATACTTATCAACTAGGAAATTTTATTGACCTAAGAAAAGCTTTTGACACAGTAGACCACAGCATCCTACTCAACAAACTTGACCATTATGGTACAAAAGTCCATGCGCTTGCATATTTCAAATCTTACCTTACTGATAGGTATCAGTATGTCACCATTAAAGGCACAGCATCAACAACACGGCCACTTGATACTAGAGTTCTGCAGGGAAGTGTCCTTGGTCCCCTGCTCTTCCTCATATACATCATTGATCTTCCAAACGTATCCCAACACCTGAACACCATTTTCTCTGCTGGCGACACGACTTATGTCATCTCTCACCCTAATCTTGCCACCCTCAACACCACTGTTAACGAGAAGCTGATCAAAATATCGACTTGGATCACAGACAATAAACTTACACTTAACACTGACAAAACCTACTATATTATGTTTGGTAGCAGAGCAGGAGTTGCACAAATTAACATTAAGATCAACAACACTCTAATTGCCAGACATAATGATGGCAAATTCCTAGGCCTATACCTCTACAACAACCTGAATTTCAGCACCCATATCCAACACATAACCAAAAAAGTATCCAAAACGGTTGGGATCCTCTCCAAGATACGATACTACTTGCCGCAAAATGCCCTTCTCACACTATACCACTCACTTATTTATCCATACCTCACCTGTGCTATTTGTGCTTGGGGATCAACTGCAGCAACACACCTAAAGCCAATAATAACCTAACAAAAAGCCACAGTAAGAACAATCACTAAATCCCATCCCTGGCAACCCCCCCCCCCAACCTTCATAGATCTAAACTTACTCCCTGTTCAGTACATCCACACTTACTACTGTGCAATCTACATCTACAGGACCTTAAATTCCATATTAACCTTGACCTAAAATGCTTTCTTGATAGTTGTGACAGAACCCACAAGCATAACACCAGACACAAACATCTCTTTGATATTCCCTGTGTCCGACTAAACCTTTACAAAAATTCAATGTATGTCAAAAGCCCTAAAATCTGGAACACCCTACCTGAAAACTGTAGAACTGCTGACACATTCATCACCTTCAAAACTACAATTAGAAAATAACTTATCTCCCTGATACACCCCATCAACTAATTACACGAATACCACTTGGTGGTTCACACTTACACTCACTCACCCATTTGACAATAAACAGAAATATCAAACTCAATCTTTAAATAATGAATCCTAACATTGCAGAGTCACTTGTTTGCACAGAACTGCTAAATGCCTCAAATGATGTAGTGGAAGTTTTAGCAGTAAAGGTCGAGAACCAAAACCTAGTCATTGTGGTAGTCTACAAGCCTCCGGATGCAACATCCCAGCAATTCCAGGAACAGCTGTTAAAAATTGACCACTGTCTGGAAAACCTTCCA
Organism: Cherax quadricarinatus; assembly: GCF_038502225.1. Lineage (NCBI taxonomy): Eukaryota > Metazoa > Arthropoda > Malacostraca > Decapoda > Parastacidae > Cherax > Cherax quadricarinatus. Next base: position 20,052,970 of record NC_091366.1, read on the forward strand.
GCTCCTGCACCCAACATCTTGCTCCTGGGGGATTTCAACTTAAGGCACCTAAAATGGAGGAATATAGCAAATAATATTGTTGCAGTAATAACACCAGGAGGCAGCTCTGATGAAAACTCACACTCACGCGAGCTTTTAAATCTCTGCACAAAATTCAATTTAAACCAGCAAATAATAGAGCCTACTAGACTGGAGAATACATTAGACCTCATCCTCACTAACAATGATGATCTGATAAGAAATGTCACCATATCAAAAACAATATACTCAGATCACAACATAATTGAGGTTCAGTCATGTATGCACGGAGCCCCAGACCGACATAATGAGATTAGTCACGAGGGAGCATTCACCAAATTCAACTTCAATAACAAAAACATAAAGTGGGACCAAGTAAACCAAGTCCTAACCGATATAAGCTGGGAAGATATACTAAGCAACACAGACCCCAACTTATGCCTAGAACAGATTAACTCGGTGGCACTCGATGTATGCACAAGGCTTATTCCTCTAAGAAAAAGGAGGAGTAGATGTAAAACAGAAAGAGACAGGCGCTCCCTTTACAGGCGACGGAAAAGAATAACAGAGCGGCTAAAAGAGGTCAATATATCTGAAATGCGTAGGGAGACACTGGTCAGAGAAATAGCAAGCATCGAACTTAAGCTAAAAGAATCCTTTAGGAGTCAGGAATCGCAGGAAGAACTAAAAGCCATAAATGTAATCGAAAGAAACCCAAAGTATTTCTTCTCCTATGCCAAATCAAAATCGAGAACAACGTCCAGTATTGGGCCCCTACTTAAACAAGATGGGTCCTACACAGATGACAGCAAGGAAATGAGTGAGCTACTCAAGTCCCAATATGACTCAGTTTTTAGCAAGCCGCTAACCAGACTGAGAGTCGAAGATCAAAATGAATTTTTTATGAGAGAGCCACAAAATTTGATTAACACAAGCCTATCCGATGTTATCCTGACGCCAAATGACTTCGAACAGGCGATAAATGACATGCCCATGCACTCTGCCCCAGGGCCAGACTCATGGAACTCTGTGTTCATCAAGAACTGCAAGAAGCCCCTATCACGAGCCTTTTCCATCCTATGGAGAGGGAGCATGGACACGGGGGTCGTCCCACAGTTACTAAAAACAACAGACATAGCCCCACTCCACAAAGGGGGCAGTAAAGCAACAGCAAAGAACTACAGACCAATAGCACTAACATCCCATATCATAAAAATCTTTGAAAGGGTCCTAAGAAGCAAGATCACCACCCATCTAGAAACCCATCAGTTACACAACCCAGGGCAACATGGGTTTAGAACAGGTCGCTCCTGTCTGTCTCAACTATTGGATCACTACGACAAGGTCCTAAATGCACTAGAAGACAAAAAGAATGCAGATGTAATATATACAGACTTTGCAAAAGCCTTCGACAAGTGTGACCATGGTGTAATAGCGCACAAAATGCGTGCTAAAGGAATAACAGGAAAAGTCGGTCGATGGATCTATAATTTCCTCACTAACAGAACACAGAGAGTAGTCGTCAACAGAGTAAAGTCCGAGGCAGCTACGGTGAAAAGCTCTGTTCCACAAGGCACAGTACTCGCTCCCATCTTGTTCCTCATCCTCATATCCGACATAGACAAGGATGTCAGCCACAGCACCGTGTCTTCCTTTGCAGATGACACCCGAATCTGCATGACAGTGTCTTCCATTGCAGACACTGCAAAGCTCCAGGCTGACATCAACCAAATCTTTCAGTGGGCTGCAGAAAACAATATGAAGTTCAACGATGAGAAATTTCTATTACTCAGATATGGTAAACATGAGGAAATTAAATCTTCATCAGAGTACAAAACAAATTCTGGCCACAAAATAGAGCGAAACACCAACGTCAAAGACCTGGGAGTGATCATGTCGGAGGATCTCACCTTCATGGACCATAACATTGTATCAATCGCATCTGCTAGAAAAATGACAGGATGGATAATGAGAACCTTCAAAACTAGGGAGGCCAAGCCCATGATGACACTCTTCAGGTCACTTTTTCTATCTAGGCTGGAATATTGCTGCACACTAACAGCACCTTTCAAGGCAGGTGAAATTGCCGACCTAGAAAATGTACAGAGAACTTTCACGGCGCGCATAACGGAGATAAAACACCTCAATTATTGGGGCGCTTGAGGTTCCTAAACCTGTATTCCCTGGAACGCAGGAGGGAGAGATACATGATTATATACACCTAGAAAATCCTAGAGGGACTAGTACCGAACTTGCACACGAAAATCACTCACTACGAAAGCAAAAGACTTGGCAGACGATGCACCATCCCCCCAATGAAAAGCAGGGGTGTCACTAGCACGTTAAGAAACCATACAATAAGTGTCAGGGGCCCGAGACTGTTCAACTGCCTCCCAGCACACATAAGGGGGATTACCAACAGACCCCTGGCAGTCTTCAAGCTGGCACTGGACAAGCACCTAAAGTCAGTTCCAGATCAGCCGGGCTGTGGCTCGTACGTTGGTTTGCGTGCAGCCAGCAGCAACAGCCTGGTTGATCAGGCTCTGATCCACCAGGAGGCCTGGTCACAGACCTGGCCGCGGGGGCGTTGACCCCCGGAACTCTCTCCAGGTAAACTCCAGGTAAACTCCAGTCAAAAGTTGACCTGTGATACCCCAATACTGAAACTATGTATTGTGCCCAAACAAAATCATTCACATTGCTAAACTCACAAACTAGTATTTAGTCACTTAGCCATAACACCAACTTACCTCATAATGTGTAATATTTTAAATTTAAGAATTAATAAAAGTCTGCCCGAAATGCCTAGCCATGCTAGGTGTTCTAGTGGTACACTCTGTAATTATTATTTTACTACGTGTAACCATAAGAACATAAGAAAGAAGGAACACTTCAACAGGCCTACTGACCCACACGGAGCTGGTCCATGTCCCCCCCCCAGATTAGACCAATGACCCACCCCCCAGATTATCCCAATGACCCACCCTGTCTGGTCATCCCCACTCAAGGATGGAGCACTGTTCCAGACCCAGCAGCACAAGTTAGTCAGGTCCAACTCACACCCACCCACACCCACTCATGTATTTATCTAACCTATTTTTAAAACTACACAACGTTTTAGCCTCAATAACTGTACTCTGGAGCTTGTTCCACTCATCCACAACTCTATTAACAAACCAGTGCTTTCCTATATCAGATAAGATAAGATAAGGTTTCGTTCGGATTTTTAACCCCGGAGGGTTAGCCACCCAGGATAACCCAAGAAAGTCAGTGCGTCATCGAGGACTGTCTAACTTATTTCCATTGGGGTCCTTAATCTTGTCCCCCAGGATGCGACCCACACCAGTCGACTAACACCCAGGTACCTATTTGCTGTTAGGTGAACAGGACAACAGGTGTAAGGAAACGTGCCTTTCGAGAAAGTGCAGATTCAGGGCCCTCAGTCTATCCTCATAGGGAAGATTTCTGATGCATGGGATAATTTTTGTCATCCTCCTTTTACGTTTTCCAGAGCATTTATATCCATTCTCTAATACGGTGACCAGAACTGAGCAGCATAGTCTAAATGAGGCCTAACCAAGGATATATAGAGTTGAAGAACAACCTGAGGACTTCTATTATTTATACTTCTAGATATGAAGCCAAGAATTCTGTTAGCTTTGTTTTGAACACTAATGCACTGTTGCCTTGGTTTTAGATTAATGCTAACCAGAACTCCTAAATCCTTTTTGCAATCGGTAGTATTAAGATCTACATTATTTAGTTTATATGTGGCATGGTTATTTAACTGTCCAACATTTAGAACTTTGCATTTGTCAATATTAAACTGCATCTGCCACTTCTCCAACCATTGCGTCAGTCTATTCAAATCATCCTGGAGTGCTCTAATGTCCTCATTGGAATGAATTGGTCAGCCTATTTTGGTGTCATCAGCAAATTTGCTTATGTCGCTATTTATTCCCTCATCTATGTCGTTTATGTAAATTGTGAACGACAACGGGCCCTACACTGACCCCTGAGGAACACTGCTTGTGACGTGCCCCAATTCTGGTTTCTCCCCATTTATGCAAACTCTCTGCTGTCTATTTGTCAGCCATGCCTCTACCCAGGAAAAAATTTCTCCTCCTATTCCATGTGCCCTAAGTTTCCTCAATAGCCTCTGGTGTGGAACTCTATCAAAAGCCTTACTGAAGTCCATATACACAATATCATATTCATTACCATGACCTACCTCCTCAAACACCTTAGTTAAAAAAGTTAGTAAATTCGTAAGACAGGAACGCCCCTTTGTAAAACCGTGTTGAGAATCATTAATCAATCTGTGCCTGTCAAGATGGCTACGAATTGCTTCGGCAATTATTGATTCCATAAAAATTTTTCCCACTATTGAGGTAAGGCTTATTGGTCTATAGTTCGAAGCCAAGGACCTGTCACCTGCCTTGTAAATAGGTATTACATTTGCCATTTTCCACTTATCAGGCACTATGCCAGTTAGTAGTCATATGTTAAAAAGATTAGCCAAAGGTATGCTAAGTTCCTCTTTACATTTCTTTAACACCCTTGCAAACAGTTCATCAGGACCTGGGGATTTGTTAGGTTTTAGTTTCTCTATTTGTCTGAGGACCATGTCACTAGTTACCACAACCGTACATAGTTTATCATCATCCTGTTCTACGTAATCTATTATTTCAGGAATATCGCTAGTATTTTCCTGGGTGAAAACTGAGATTAAGTAGGTGTTTAGAATTTCACACATATCCTTTTCACTGTCAGTGATCTGACCAGAGTTACTCTTAAGTGGGCCAATCTTGTCCCTAATCTTACTTCTGCATACCTGAAAGAACCCTTTTGGGTTAGTCTTTGAATCTCTTGTGACCTTAGCCTCATAATCCCTTTTTGCTTTTCTTATTCCTTTTTTTATTTCTATCTTTAATTGAATATATTGATTTCTTAACTGCCCATCCCCTCTTTTGATGCGCCTATATATGCCTCTCTTTTGACCAATGAGATGTTTTAATCTTTTGTTCATCCATTTGGGATCATTTTTGTTTGATCTAATTTCCCTACTAGGAACAAAAGTTGTCTGGGCAGCTAGAACTATGCTCTGAAAAACGTCGTATTGGCAACCAAGATCACCTACCTGACCCATAGTCAGGACATCCCAATTTAGCCCGCCCAAGTAATTTTTCAGTCCCATGAAGTCGGCCAAGTGAAAATCTGGGACAGAGATTTGATTGCAGTTATCTGGGTAATTCCATAATATATTGAAACTAAGTGATTTGTGATCACTTTCCCCAAGCTCATCATTAAACTCAAGATTATTAATTAGTGAATCTTTGTTGGCAAGAACCAAGTCAAGCAGATTGTTTTCTCTAGTTGGTTCTGTCACAACCTGTTCTAAAAAGCAATCCTGAACCGTATCAAGAAAGTCACTAGACTCAAGATTTCCTATAATATTGTTCCAATCGATTTGTCTAAAGTTAAAATCTCCCATTATCACAACATTTTCATATCTAGATGCCTTATGAATTTCGTCCCATAACAGCTTACTACACTCCCTATCAAGGTTTGGGGGCCTATAAATCACACCCAAAATTAATATGTCACATCCCTCGAGAAACTGTAGCCGAACCGATTCTGTGTTCGATGTTTCTAATCTTGTATCATGTCTAAGACAACAATTTAAATTTTGAACATTAAAATGGTATAAAATACCGACAGGTTGTTAGGTAAGACACATATGCAACAGTTAGGTATCTTTATTATGAAACGTTTCGCCTACACAGTAGGCTTCTTCAACTTCTGCTTCTATCAACTTTTCTGTACTTGACTGAAGAAGCCTACTGTGTAGGCGAAACGTTTCATAATAAAGATACCTAACTGTTGCATATGTGTCTTACCTAACAACCTGTCGGTATTTTATACCATTTTAATGTTCAATCTGTCAGACACTGCAACACAAGGGTATCTTGGTACAGACCTGCAATCAACTTCGACAACTTCCACTAATGAGAGGGGCTGGATTTGAGAGGGACCTGACTTCTCAACATCTGAGTTCTTACCTCTCCTAGTGGCCTACGTCTCACCTCTTGGCGCTATAAAAAGCTCCATCCTGTCACTTCTTCTCCATATTGTTTCATACTATGGAACAATGCTCTTCTCCAGACTGAGGGACTGACCACCTCAAAACTTTAAGGGTGATGGACTGATTACATCGTCTTCAAGTATCTTCTGCTTCTATCAACTTTTCTGTACTTGACTGAAGAAGCCTACTGTGTAGGCGAAACGTTTCATAATAAAGATACCTAACTGTTGCATATGTGTCTTACCTAACAATTTAAATTTTCTTTGACATACATCGCCACACCACCACCCTTCCTGTTGACCCTATCAGTGTGGAATAGTTTAAAACCCTGTATGTTGCATTCAGAAGGCATTTCTCTATCTTTCAGGTTGAATCAGGTCTCTGTTATACCAATAATATCTATATTACCTACACTTGCAAGTAATTTTAGCTCATTTATCTTATTTCTTAGACTCCTACTAATTGTATAGTAAACTTTAAGGGAGCTAGTCACTCGTTGCCCTCTACTATCTCTCTTTGTTTGTTGATCAATTGATTTGCCATTACTAGCAACTTTATATGGAAAATTACATTTATCTGAATGTAACTCATTATGTACATAACAGTAAATAACAAAGATAATTATTATTTATCAGTTACATAGACAAGTAGGAATTTGGGACACCTAGGTTGCAAAAATGTCCCCCTTCGATAACTACAACTGTCTTATCCACAAGTTGCTCTAGACCTATTAATTACAGATGAATTATGTATCACCAGGAATTCTGGTAAATATATAAATTGGTGGACTGTATATTAAATTAATAAAGGATTATATATATGCACATATACATAACAGAAGGAGAATATCCTAAAATCACTCAACAATTTGACTGGAGATCTATCAATGAAAATAACACTGGCCAGAGTTACAAACATAAACAAACTTATCTGAGGTTCCCAGAGCTGTCTTGTCCAGTTGCCTGATATCTCAAGTTATGCAGGAATGCATATCCAACAATTTCGGCTCCTATTTGAGAGGTGTCAGCCCAATTTTAACCTCTAGAGCACGAAAATTCTTCCCAATTTTACTATCGTTTTCTTGGCTCATTCAAAACACAATGGCGAGTCCCGTCTGTGCAGGTGCAGGCTTCCCATTTTTTATGACATAAATTTTTATTAAATACAGTATGTTACACTAATTTACATAAAAAATACACTGTATTTTTTCTGGAAAATACATTATTTTCCACACTGCGGCCGGCCGAAGTTTGTTGCTAAACGACTCAAATTACTCCTTCCTTTAGGAGATGATTCCAGCCGGTTCTGGCTTGAGTGGTTGTTCTCCTAGTAGGTCTTACTACGATTTCATCTTCCAGCATCACTTGGTCAGCGTTATCTTCCATATCACTCGTGTCACTTTCCCTCAGATTTTCATTTACATCTGATTGAACACCATTTACTTCCAAGGGAATCAATTTATTAATTGTGCGTAAACTTTCCTGGCCACGACACAACACTTTGACATTCCTGACAACACCTTGTGCTTCTGGGTACAATGTCAATACTTTGCCCAGAGGCCACAATGATCGATGTTGTTCAGTATCAATCAACACAATGTCACCTGGTTGAATGTTCTGTCGATTTACTGCCTCTGTCACACCATAAAAGTGTTCACGTAGTGTAAGAAGATATTCCTTATGTCACACATTAGACCAATGATCAATTACTTATTTAACATTTAAAATTTATCACACAACACTACCGCATCATTGTAATCTTCATCATTTTCTTCCAGATTATCTCTATAGACAGGGGCAGCTTCCAATTTCCTTCCACATATTAGGCGAGAAGGTGTTAATACATCTGTATCAGGTGTATCACTCATGTACAAGAGAGGCCTATTATTTATACGATTCTCTGCCTCCACTAACACTGCACGGAATTCGTCCACATTAATTTTCTTCTGGTGTAAAATTTACGGAGACACCGCTTCACTGTGCCTATAAGTCTTTCATACAGCCCCGCCTGCCAAGGGGCTCTAGGAGTAATAAATTTCCAGGTACACCCTCGTTGGGTTAACAGACTCAACATCGTTACTATTATTTAACTCTATCAAATGTTGAGCACCTGCAACAAAATTTTTGGCATTATCCGAAATCATCAGTCTTGGACAGGATCTTCTAGCTGCTAATTTTTGAAACAGCTGTATAAACTGTTCTGCAGACAAGTCTTGAGCCACTTCTAAATGAACTGCCCTAGTAGCAGTACAGGTGAACAAACATACATACACTTTCAGTGGAACACCATCTGAAGTACTGGTTAAAATGATTGGACCACTATAGTCTACACCTGCTACTTCAAATGGTTTCACTAACTATACATGCTCCTTTGGCAATGGTGGAGGACCTGGGTACATATAGGATCTGGCATCCACACATATTACACAAGATTTAATCACTCTTTTTACACTTTGCCGTCCTTGTGGAATCCAGAAAGTTTCCCTAATACAATTTAACGTATCTTGTACCCCACCATGCATTACATTTTTATGGGCATTTAGAACAATTAAATTTGTTAGATGATGAGTTTTGGGCAGTAAGATAGGGTATTTAGCATAGTCACCCAATTCAGAATATTGTAACCTACCTCTGCACCTAATTACACTGTTCTCTAAATACAGCCACAATTTCTCTATTATGGAACCTTTCACAATTTTACTTTCCATCATCAATTTAATATCATTTCCATAGATTTCTTCCTGTACCCTCTTTATCCAATATTCAAGAGGATGTGAAAACTTATATGAGATATTCATCTTGTTTAGAAATTTAAACACCAACTTAGTTACATTGATTAGTCTGGGTAAAGAAAAATACCTATTTATATCAATGGCTAAGGAAGGACAAACTATTGGAGCGGTGGTCACAGTAATTTCAACAGGAGCAATATACGCCTTTTGTACAGGCCAATTAGCTTTATTTACCAACCAGCTCAGTCCTTTAAACCATGATACAGCATTTACAAATTTAGCATAAGGTAAACCTCGAGACAAGAAATCAGCTGGATTCTCCTCACCAGGTATATGATTAAATGTTAACATATGCTGACCCAAACTATTATACTTCTCTTGCATCTGATTAATTTCAGCCACTCTGTTTTATACGTACACAATTTTACTGCTTCCATTACGAATCCATTGTAAGGATACCTCATTATCAGACCAAATTACAGTGTCACTAATATTTATCTCCTGCAGCTTATTTCTCATATAATTAGCTAATTTGACACCTACATAAATGGTTCTTAATTCCAACTGAGGCAAGGTACGTGATTTAATTGGAGACACTTTAGCCTTAGACATAACAAGAGAATTAACACTATTACATTGAAGGTAAGCAACTGCTCCATATGCCAATTTTGAAGCATCACAAAACATGTGGACTACATTTTCCCCATTTGGATTGGCCACCTGGCGTGGGAACTCCAACATTGGAATTTTCTCAAAATCACCAATTAATTCATCCTACCTAGAGGTAGGTGCCAGAAGTCGCCAGAAACTTACCACAGAGGTCAGCTGTTTTAATAATCTTCCTGGCCTGCTAGTGTAAATGCATATAATCTAGTGATACCAGTGAATAGCAGAATACAGTGTTGTAGCAGCAACTAACCAGTATTATAATGGTACTTAGTGGAGTGGAGTGACTTTCATTAATTTCTTTTTTCTTGAAATACCAGACGTATACTGTGAATTTCATATAACCTGTAGTTACCAGCGGTCGCAATATATACAACAAGAAGCAATTATTACTACAGAAAAAGCGTCCTTCCTCCAAAATTTCCACCAGTCAACTAAGTCAGAGGGTGGGTTCACCAGCGTGTCAGCGTGCCTCATTGTGCTCCGGGTTTTCTGGTGTTTTCACAGTCACTCTTAGGTGCTAGAACTTTAATTTGTGTCATCAATCCTATACAATACATCCCTCTAGCGCCTGGAACCAATCTTGGGCAGAAAACATTATATACTGAGTCAAAAAAGGAGAATTAGTGTGCACTACCTAGCAGAGTTTACTGCCAGAGGGGAATCATAGGCCTGTGTCCCGTGTGGAAAAAATAATAATAATTGAACTTTTCGTGTCAGAGGAAAGAAAGTCTCCCTGATAACATTGAGTATACATAGTGTATAGTGTATACTACAGTGGTTCCCTAGTATATTGATGATAAAGGCTAAAGTGTCATTTGAAAACAGGTGAATTTGTAAATGAAGTGATAAGCCTATAGAGGCAGGTGCCAGAAGTCGTCAGAAACTTACCACAGGTCAGCTGTTTTTAATAATCTTCCTGGCTTGCTAGTGTACTCGCATATAATCTAGTGATACCAGTGAATAGCAGAATACAGTGTTGTAGTAGCAACTAACCAGTATTATAATGGTACTTAGTGGAGTGGAGTGACTTTCATTAGTCTCTTTTTTCTTGAAATACCAGACGTATACTGTGAATTTCATATAACCTGTAGTTACCTGCGGTCGCAATATACACTACGAGAAGCAATTATTACTACAGAAAAAGCGTCCTTCCTCCAAAATTTCCACCAGTCAACTATAGTGATAATATAGCATTTATTGTGGTAGAGACGGAAAAAAAAAAAAAATAGAAAAGCTAGATACAGCGATTGATAAACAAGGGTTGAGGTCGACCGTTCGTCACTGTAGGAGTTGCCAGCAGTCACCGATTTCTTCAACACGCAAGTTATACTTTTGTATCAGTCAAATCACATATAACTAGGGTAGATAATTTCCAGTAGATCCTTCATGTGTTAGCTCAAATCACCGACCAGTATGTTTTAAATAAGTGACCCACTGATCAGATCAGATCGACTGGTCCGAACCCTAGACTGGTCCGAACCCTTGACTGGTCCGAACCCTTGATGGTCCGAACCCTTGACTGGTTTCAAAAGGTTTCGTTGGACAATAAAGCAGACTGTAAACGGATGGGGTTGTAGGCGCCCTTATAAACACAAACATTAAAAATCAGGAATGTGACGGTAAGCTGTCCAATATACAAAAACAGTTAAACAGAAATACAAATAGCTAGAGCTTCATTTAAGGATATTAATAGAATATTCAAGAGGTTGCTAGTAGAATTGCAGTAAATCAACCATTCAAATCATTATGAAGCTGTGTGTAGTCTGTGGTCAGTCAAACAAACGGGCTTCCACATGGATAAATTGTCATTTTTGTAGAAATTGGTGTCACGCCCCTTGTGCAGATATCCAAGAACTAGCTACAAGCAGTATTAAAACAGAGAAGTGTTTTTGGGTATGCCCAAATGAGGAAAATCTGTGGACTAAAATCACAAGGGTATTAAAAGAGGACAACATCAAAGCTGCTTTCATAGAAAACCTGGAAGCTTTCTACAACAGATGGGAACATAAAAAGTCTGGGCTGAATAGTACTGCCCTTGATACTGGGCATGTAGTCACAAACTGTAAGGCTGGAGGTGATGTCCTGGTAGTCAGTAAATGTGGGGCTGATAGTGCTGTCCTGGGAGACAGTAATGGTGAAGCTGGAGGTGCTGTCCTGGGAGACAGTAATGGTGAAGCTGGAGATTTTGTCCAGGTCGTCGGGAATTATACGCAGGAAGGAATACATATAAGTGACCTCATAGGGGACAGGAGCCATAGTAGGGAAACAAGTGTAGTAAAAGATAAGATAAAACCAATATTGCAAACTAGAAATACCGCAGGAAATAGCAAACAAGAGGACTCCAATAGCAATAGTGAGGATATATTACCAAAAACAACTGGTGGGAGCTCCATTGTTGGTGCTAGGGAGGATGGAAGTAAGACAGGGAAACATGCACCAACAGGGAATACAGTCACAGAAACCCAAGGCAAGCGGAAACCAAGCCTGTGCACATACTATGCACTTGGTATCTGCTGGCATGGGAAATCTGGAAAAACAGATGGGACGTGCAACTATGACCACCCTAGAAAATGCCATGCACATATGACAACAGGAAAATGCAAACTCCCTTCCTGTAAGCTTTTTCACCCTGAACTGTGTACCTCTTCAGTACAGGAAAGACTGTGCTATAACTTATATTGCCAGGCATACCATCTAAAGGGGACAAAAAGATACAAAACATCCAGGCCATGGGAAAACCTGGGTAGCCACAGCCACTCAAGAGGGAGAGGTTTTTTAGTGCCAGGAAGGAAAAAAAACTGGCAGGAAATGGCAGAAATCGTACACCAGATCCAGTCATTCCTGGAGTGGAACCACAGTCGATGGCCTCCACTCCAAACCAACAGATACAGATACTAATGCCAGAAAAAAATCCCCCCCCCCAGTACCAGCAATACCACCAGTCCGATAACATTCTTCTTTGCAAATATACAGGGTCTAAAGCCAGCAACAAACAACATAATACCTTTCATCCGTGGACTGCTTGCAGAGGCAAAGGCAATGTTCGCGGCTTTCACTGAGACCCACATAAAGGATCACTTGGACAACGAAATATGGATCCCAGGTTACAACCTATACAGATGTGACAGAGTGAACAGGCAAAAGGGGGGGTTGGCCTGTACATTGCAGAGTCACTTGTTTGCACAGAACTGCTTAATGCCTCAAATGATGTAGTGGAAGTTTTAGCAGTAAAGGTCGAGAACCAAAACCTAGTCATTGTGGTAGTCTACAAGCCTCCGGATGCAACATCCCAGCAATTCCAGGAACAGCTGTTAAAAATTGACCACTGTCTGGAAAATTTTCCAGCTCCTGCACCCAACATCTTGCTCCTGGGGGATTTCAACTTAAGGCACCTAAAATGGAGGAATATAGCAAATAATATTGTTGCAGTAATAACACCAGGAGGCAGCTCTGATGAAAACTCACACTCACACGAGCTTTTAAATCTCTGCACAAAATTCAATTTAAACCAGCAAATAATAGAGCCTACTAGACTGGAGAATACACTAGACCTCATCTTCACTAACAATGATGATCTGATAAGAAATGTCACCATATCAAAAACAATATACTCAGATCACAACATAATTGAGGTTCAGACATGTATGCGTGGAGCCCCAGACCGACGTAATGAGATTAGGCACGAGGAAGCATTCACCAAATTCAACTTCAATAACAAAAACATAAAGTGGGACCAAGTAAACCAAGTCCTAACCGATATAAGCTGGGAAGATATACTAAGCAATAGAGACCCCAACTTATGCCGAGAACAGATTAACTTGGTGGTACTCGATGTATGCACAAGGCTTATTCCCCTAAGAAAAAGGAGGAGTAGATGTAAAATAGAAAGAGACAAGCGCTCCCTTTACAGGCGATGGAAAAGAATAACTGAGCAGCTGAAAGAGGTCAATATATCTGAAATGCGTTGGGAGACATTGGTCAGAGAAATAGCAAGCATTAAACTTAAGCTAAAAAAATCTTATAGTTAGTTAGTTTAATATGTTTATTATGCACCCCATACCCATCCTGTGGGCGGTAGTCAAAAGATTACAGAGGTACATAATTGGTCCAGGGACTGGACTCCAAAGTTTTGATAGCTGAGCAAGTTACAGAGGTAATGAACTCACAATTTACAAAGGTAATGAACTCACAATTTACAAAGGTAATGAACTCACAATTTACAAAGGTAATGAACTCCAGGTAAGTCTGGTCACAATCATGACAAGTTACAAAGGTATTTACAGATTACAGAGGTACGTAATGGGTCCAGGGACTGGGCCCCCAAAGTTTTGATAGCTGAACTAGGTACAAAGGTAATGAGCTCACAAGTTACAAAGGTAATGAATTCTGTAGAATGGTTACTTACGTTTATACATGGCTACAATCATGAACGAATTATAGAGTAAAGAGCAATTCACACTTCCACACCCGGTCACAACTGTAGTGACTTATTGGTGCAAATAATGATTGTTGAGTCACACACACCACACACACACACACACACACACACACACACACACACACACACACACACACACACACACACACACACACACACACACACACACACACACACACACTTTAGTTTAATATCTTTATTATGCACCCCATACCCATCCTGTGGGCGGTAGTCAAAAGATTACAAAGGTACATAATGGGTCCAGTGACTGGACCCCAAAGTTATGATAGCTGAACTAGTTACAAAGGTAATGAACTCCAGGTAGATCTGGTAACAATCATGGCAAGTTACAGAGGTAATGAATCAGCCTCACTCCTATACATGTTTACAGTCATGAACAAATTACAAAGTAATGAACCACTGATACGTCCACACCTGGTCACAATTGTAATGAGTTATAAATACAAATATTAAGTGGATCATACACCCACACTAGCGCGCACACGCACATACACACACGAGGGCGCACGCACGGACATGTGCACGGACGAGCGTACAAATATATGCATACACACAAGGACGCACACCCACACACACACACCCACACACACACACACCAACACCCACACACACACACCCTCACATCTTATAGGAGTCAGGAATCGCAGGAAGAACTAAAAGCCAAAAATGAAATCGAGAGAAACCCTAAGTATTTCTTGTCCTATGCCAAATCAAACTCGAGAACAACGTCCAGTATTGGGCCCCTACTTAAACAAGATGGGTCCTACTCAGATGACAGCAAGGAAATGAGTGAGCTACTCAAGTCCCAATATGACTCAGTTTTTAGCAAGCCGCTAACCAGACTGAGAGTCGAAGATCAAAATGAATTTTTTATGAGAGAGCCACAGAATTTGGTTAACACAAGCCTATCCGATGTTATCCTGACGCCAAATGACTTCGAACAGACGATAAATGACATGCCCATGCACTCTGCCCCAGGGCCAGACTCATGGAACTCCATGTTCATCAAGAACTGCAAGAAGCCCCTATCACGAGCCTTTTCCATCCTATGGAGAGGGAGCATTGACACGGGGGTCGTCCCACAGATACTAAAAACAACAGACATAGACCCACTCCACAAAGGGGGCAGTAAAGCAAGAGCAAAGAACTACAGACCGATAGCACTAACATCCCATATCATAAAAATCTTTGAAAGGGACAAAAGAAAGAAGACAAAAGAATGCAGATGTAATATATACAGACTTTGCAAAAGCCTTCGACAAGTGTGACCATGGCGTAATAGCGCACAAAATGCGTGCTAAAGGAATAACAGGGAAAGTCGGTCGATGGATCTATAATTTCCTCACTAACAGAACACAGAGAGTAGTCATCAACAGAGTAAAGTCCGAGGCAGCTACAGTGAAATGCTCTGTTCCACAAGGCACGGTACTCGCTCCCATCTTGTTCCTAATCCTCATATCCGACATAGAGAAGGATGTCAGCCACAGCACCGTGTCTTCCTTTGCAGATGACACCCGAATCTGCATGACAGTGTCTTCCATTGCAGACACTGCAAGGCTCCAGGCGGACATCAACCAAATCTTTCAGTGGGCTGCAGAAAACAATGTGAAGTTCAACGATGAGAAATTTCAATTACTCAGATATGGTAAAGACGAGGAAATTAAATCTTCATCAGAGTACAAAACAAATTCTGGCCACAAAATAGAGCGAAACACCAACGTCAAAGACCTGGGAGTGATCATGTCGGAGGATCTCACCTTCAAGGACCATAACATTGTATCAATCGCATCTGCTAGAAAAATGACAGGATGAATAATGAGAACCTTCAAAACTAGGGAGGCCAAGCCCATGATGACACTCTTCAGGTCACTTGTTCTATCTAGGCTGGAATATTGCTGCACACCATCAGCACCTTTCAAGGCAGGTGAAATTGCTGACCTAGAAAATGTACAGAGAACCTTCACAGCACGCATAACAGAGATAAAACACCTCAATTACTGGGAGCGCTTGAGGTTCCTAAACCTGTATTCCCTGGAATGCAGGCGGGAGAGATACATGATTATATACACCTGGAAAATCCTAGAGGGACTAGTACCGAACTTGCACACGAAAATCACTCACTACGAGGGCAAAAGACTTGGCAGACGATGCAACATCCCCCCAATGAAAAGCAGGGGTGTCACTAGCACGTTAAGAGACCATACAATAAGTGTCAGGGGCCCGAGACTGTTCAATTGCCTCCCAGCATACATAGGGGGGATTACCAACAGACCCCTGGCAGTCTTCAAGCTGGCACTGGACAAGCACCTAAAGTCAGTTCCTGATCAGCCGGGTTGTGGCTCGTATGTTGGTTTGCGTGCAACCAGCAGTAACAGCCTGGTTGATCAGGCTCTGATCCACCAGGAGGCCTGGTCACAGACCGGGCCTAGGGGGCGTTGACCCCCGGAACTCTCTCCAGGTAAACTTCAGACACAGGGAATGTCATAGAGATGTTTGTGTCTGGTGTTATGCCTGTGTATCCTGTCACAACTATCAAGAAAGAGTTTTAGGTCAAGGTTAATATTGGAATTTAAGGTCCTGTAGATGTAGATTGCACAGTAGTATGTTCTGAACAGAGAGTAAGTTTAGATCTATGAAAAGTGCGGGGTTGTGTTGCCAGGGATGGGGTTTAGTGATTATTCTTACTGTGGCTTTTTATTGGGTTATTATTAGCTTTAGGTGTGTTGCTGCAGTTGATCCCCAAGCACAGATAGCATAGGTGAGGTACTGATAAATGAGTGAATGGTACAGTGTGAGAACGGCAGTTTCCGGCACGTAGTATCATATCTTGGAGAGGATCCCAACCGTTTGGGTTACTTTTTTTGTTATGTGTTGGATGTGGGTGCTGTAATTCAGGTTGTTTTCGAGGTATAGGCCTAGGAATTCGCCCTCATTATGTCTGACAA
Organism: Cherax quadricarinatus; assembly: GCF_038502225.1. Classification (NCBI taxonomy): domain Eukaryota; kingdom Metazoa; phylum Arthropoda; class Malacostraca; order Decapoda; family Parastacidae; genus Cherax; species Cherax quadricarinatus. The sequence goes on from NC_091366.1 coordinate 20,069,877, forward strand.
TTAGAGTATTGTCGATCTTAATGTTAACTTGCTCAACACCTGCTCTGCTACCAAACATAATATAGTAGGTTTTGTCAGTGTTAAGTGTAAGTTAATTGGCTGTCTTCCAAGTCTATATTTTGAGCAGCTCCTTGTTAACAATGGTGTTGAGGGTGGCAAGATTATGGTGAGAGATGACATAAGTCGTGTCGTCAGCAAAGAGAATGGGTTTCAGGTGTTGGGATACATTTGGAAGATCATTGATGTAAATGAGGAAGAGCAGGGGACCAAGGACACTTCCCTGCGGAACTCCAGTATCAAGTGGCCGCGTTGTTGATGCTCTCTTTAATGGTGACATACTGATACCTATTAGTAAGGTAGGATTTGAAATATGCATGCGCATGGCCTCTTATACCATAATGGTCAAGTTTGTGGAGTAGGATGCCGTGGTCTACTGAGTCAAAAAGCTTCTCTTAGGTCAATAAAAATTCCTAGCGGATATTCCTTATTTTTCAATGCTGTGTAAAGCAGAACCAGTATTTTTACAATTTCATAATTAGTGCTTTTATTTTTCCTGAATCCAAATTGGCAGGGGTTGAGTATGTTTTGTGCCGTTATAGATGAATATAGTCTCCTGTGCACGAGTTTCTCGAAGATTTTGGATAGCAATGGTAAGTTTGATATTGGCCTATAATTATTTACATCTGTAGGGTCACCACCTTTATGTACTGGTGTAACCCTTGCTGTATTGAGTAGTGTCGGGAAAGTGCTAGTTTCTAGTGACTTGTTAAAAAGTAATGTCCTGCGAAAGGACATGGGCTGCTCGCTTGTGCAATAATGCTGGGACATGAGACAGATTCCCCGAGTTATTTTCAAGTGACTTTATAATCTCGGTGACTTCCGTGGGCTCATTTGGTACAAGATAGAAGGAATTTGGGAAATTCACATCTATGTAGTCCCCGGCACGGGCTTGGTATGTGGGATTTTACTGTCGAGATTAGATCCTATGGTTGAGAAGTTAGTTTAATATGTTTATTATGCACCCCATACCCATCCTCTGGGTAGTAATCAAAAGATTAAAGAGATACATAATTGGCTCAGGGACTGGACTCCAAAGTTTTGATAGCTGAGCAAGTTACGTAGGTAATGAACTAGATCTGGTCACAATCGTGACAAGTACAAAGGTAATGAACTCCAGGTAGAGCTGGTCACACTCATGGCTAATTACAAAGGTAATGAACTAGATTTGATTACAATAATGAGAATTGACAAAGGTAATGAGCTCCAGGTAGAGCTGGTCACAATCTTGAACACATGATTACAATCATGAACAATTTTCAGAGTAATGATCAGTTAACAAACATTGTAGGGAATTCATCCATTGCCAACAGACGTTGCTAGGTGCCTGTTCCTCCTCGGCAGGACAGCCAGACAGCCATTGCAAACAGAAGCAAGTTGCCCTGGGATCTGTTGTTTGCAGGAGAGGCCAGCAACTCCACTAGCAGCCCATGGGAGAGCCACCCTGTGGACATATCAACGTCCTGGTGGACACCAAGTTGATAGAAGATCCCAGGCTCTCTGTAACCTGGAGTTTACCTGGAGAGAGTTCCGGGGTCAACGCCCCCGCGGCACGGTCTGTGACCAGGCCTCCTGGTGGATCAGAGCCTGATCAACCAGGCTGTTACTGCTGGCTGCACGCAATCCAACGTACGAGCCACAGCCCGGCTGATCAGGAACAGACTTTAGGTGCTTGTCCAGTGCCAGCTTGAAGACTGCCAGGGGTCTGTTGGTAAGCAAAAGATAGTACAAGAATTTTCATGATAGCAGTAGGAATATAAACTAAATGTAGATAATAATGTTATGGACGAATCAGTTAATCTGTCTGGGTAAGATCTGCATCTCTAAGGAAGATGGAGGGATCATGTTCATTTGTGGTAGTATATAAACTGTCTACATCTGTTTTTCTCACTTGAATTTTCCCATCTTGTGTGAAGCACTGATGAATTTTGTCACTGTTTTCCCATTTAAGTTTTCTTAACCTGAACAAGAGGTTTTGACGCTTTCTTGTCAGACACTCGTTGATGTACACTTTGTTTTTCACTCTAATTGCTGATAGAATTAGATCCTTTTTTGTGTGTTGTATCAATGAAATTTGATCCTAACACAATGTTTACTACCTTGTTTTCCTAGTAAGAGTGTTTCTTTAACTTCGTTGTTTTGTATATTAACATTTAGGTGGTCTTGTATGATCCTGATAGCAGTATCTTTGCAGTTAACTAGTGTTATTTCACTGGTAAAGTGGGAGCTGTTTATTATAACTGCATCAGACAACTTTTCTTGTTCTGTTTTGTCATCGTGGTAATCAAGATAGTCATTTAAATGGTCATTCATATTGTTTTTCCAATCTTTGATTGCTTCTTCCACCTTTGTATTCAGAGATGTTATTTGCTGGGTGTGACTGGTGATAGCTGCTTGCAGAGAATTTTCTGTATCATTGCTTCCCGATGTTGTAATCTTCTCTTAGAGGTTTAGAATCTTGCTCTCGAGGTGCGCAAAGTCTGTGTATATTACATCTGCATTCTGTTTGTCTTCTGGAGCATCCAGTCATTGTGGATGTATACAAGTCTCCGGATGCAACGTTCCAACAATTCCAGGAACAGTTTTTGAAAATTGACCACTGTCTGGAAAATCTTACAGCTCCTGCCCCCAACAGGAGGCCTGGTCACAGACCGGGCCGCGGAGGCGTTGACCCCCGAAACTCTCTCCAGGTAAACTCCAGGTAAACATCTTGCTCCCGAGGGATTTTAACCTAAGGCACCTAAAATGGAGGAATATAGCAATTAAGTATTCGATTCAACCGACAGTTTATTGACTAATGTTGATGCAACAGTTGTGAAGAATGTTTTATGACATACATCGTTATCGATATTTAATAGTACATTAGTTGTAGAGAAATTGCATTAGTAATAAGTGCTATATTAGTTGTAGTGAGTGATGTATTAGTTGTAGTGAGTGATGTATTAGTTGTAGTGAGTGCTGCATTAGTTGTAGTGAGTGCTATATTAGTTGTAGTGAGTGATGCATTAGTTGTAGTGAGTGCTGCATTAGTTGTAGTGAGTGCTGCATTAGTTGTAGTGAGTGCTATATTAGTTGTAGTGAGTGCTGCATTAGTTGTAGTGAGTGCTGCATTAGTTGTAGTGAGTGCTGCATTAGTTGTAGTGAGTGATGCATTAGTTGTAGTGAGTGCTATATTAGTTGTAGTGAGTGCTATATTAGTTGTAGTGAGTGATGCATTAGTTGTAGTGAGTGATGCATTAGTTGTAGTGAGTGATGCATTAGTTGTAGTGAGTGCTGCATTAGTTGTAGTGAGTGCTGCATTAGTTGTAGTGAGTGATGCATTAGTTGTAGTGAGTGATGCATTAGTTGTAGTGAGTGCTGCATTAGTTGTAGTGAGTGATGCATTAGTTGTAGTGAGTGCTATATTAGTTGTAGTGAGTGCTATATTAGTTGTAGTGAGTGCTATATTAGTTGTAGTGAGTGCTATATTAGTTGTAGTGAGTGCTGCATTAGTTGTAGTGAGTGCTGCATTAGTTGTAGTGAGTGATGCATTAGTTGTAGTGAGTGCTGCATTAGTTGTAGTGAGTGCTGCATTAGTTGTAGTGAGTGATGCATTAGTTGTAGTGAGTGCTGCATTAGTTGTAGTGAGTGCTGCATTAGTTGTAGTGAGTGATGCATTAGTTGTAGTGAGTGATGCATTAGTTGTAGTGAGTGCTGCATTAGTTGTAGTGAGTGATGCATTAGTTGTAGTGAGTGATGCATTAGTTGTAGTGAGTGCTGCATTAGTTGTAGTGAGTGATGCATTAGTTGTAGTGAGTGCTATATTAGTTGTAGTGAGTGCTGCATTAGTTGTAGTGAGTGATGCATTAGTTGTAGTGAGTGATGCATTAGTTGTAGTGAGTGCTGCATTAGTTGTAGTGAGTGATGCATTAGTTGTAGTGAGTGATGCATTAGTTGTAGTGAGTGATGCATTAGTTGTAGTGAGTGCTGCATTAGTTGTAGTGAGTGCTGCATTAGTTGTAGTGAGTGCTGCATTAGTTGTAGTGAGTGCTGCATTAGTTGAAGTGGGTGCTACAGTGGCAGCCTTGGGTATTAATTAATCAATCAAGTTTATTCTCTATAAGGATTACAATGCGAGGTTTACAGATTTTGGATATTGTGTGGTTTACATGTTATAAAATACTAATTACAGAGGGGGCCACTATGACACCTAGCATGGCTAGGCATATCGGACAGACTTAGATTAATTCTTAACTCTAAATTATTACAGATTATGGAGTAAGTTGATATTAAGGCTAAATGACTACATTATAGTTTGTGAGTTTAACAATGTGAATGCTTTTGTTTTGGTACAATACATAGTTTCTATATTGGAGTATCACAGGCAAACTTATGACTAGTTAGGAATCATTATTTTAAGATTAAGAGTCGTATTTCTGTGTTTATAGTCAAATGGGTGAGTGTGTGAGTGTAAGTGTGAACCACCAGGTGGTTTTCATGTAGTTAGCCGACGGGGTGAATCAAGGAGATAAGATGTTTTCTAAAGGTAGTTTTGAAAGTGATGAATGTGTCTGTAGTTCTAGAGTTTTCAGGTAGGGTGTTCCAGATTTTAGGCCCTTTGACATACATTGAATTTTTGTAAAGGTTTAGTCAGACACGGGGAATGTCATAGAGATGTTTGTGTCTAGTGTTATGCCTGTGGGTCCTATCACAACTATCAAGAAAGCATTTTAGGTCAAAGTTAATATTGGAATTTAAGGTCCTGTAGATGTAGCTTGCACAGTAATATGTTCTGAACAGGGAGTAAGTTTAGATCTATGAAGAGTGCGGGGTTGTGTTGCCAGGGATGGGGTTTAGTGATTTTTCTTACTGCAGCTTTTTGTTGGGTTATTATTGGCTTTAGGTGTGTTGCTGCAGTTGACCCCCCAAGCACAGATAGCATAGGTGAGGTATTGATAAATGAGTGAATGGTACAGTGTGAGAAGGGCAGTTTGCGGATTATGGTATAAGAGGCCATGCACTTGCATATTTCAAAATCTTACCTTACTAATAGGTATCAGTATGTCACCATTAAAGACACAGCATCAACAACACGGCCACTTGATATTGGAGTTCCACAGGGAAGTGTCCTTGGTCCCCTGCTCTTCCTCATATACATCAGTGATCTTCCAAACGTATCCCAACACCTGAACCCCATTCTCTTTGCTGACTACACGACTTATGTCATCTCTCACCCTAATCTTGCCACCCTCAACACCATTGTTAACGAGGAGCTGATCAAAATATCGACTTGGATGAGAGCCAATAAACTTACGCTTAACACTGAAAAAAACCTACTATATTATGTTTGGTAGCAGAGCAGGAGTTGCGCAAATTAACATTAGGATCGACAACACTCTAATTGCCAGACATAATGAGGGCAAATTCCTAGGCCTATACCTCGACAACAACCTGAATTTCAGCACCCATATCCAACACATAACCAACAAAGCATCCAAAACGGTTGGGATCCTATCCAAGATACGATACTACGTGCTGCAAAATGCCCTTCTCACACTATACCACTCATTTATCCATACATCACCTATGCTATTTGTGCTTGGGGATCAACTGCAGCAACACACCTAAAGCCGATAATAACCCAACAAAAAGTGGCAATAAGAATAATCACTAAATCCCATCCCTGGCAACAACCCCCCACTCTTCATAGATCTAAACTTACTCCCTGTTCAGTACATCCACACTTACTACTGTGCAATCTACATCTACAGGACCTTAAATTCCAATATTAACTTTGACCTAAAACGCTTTCTTGATAGTTGTGACAGAACCCACAAGCATAACACCAGACACAAACATCTCTATGACATTCACCATGTCCGACTAAACCTTTACAAAAATTCAAAGTATGTCAAAGATCCTAAAATCTGGAACACCCTACCTGAAAACTCTAGAACTGCAGACACATTCATCACCTTCAAAACTACCATTAGAAAACATCTTATCTCCCTGATACACCCCTTCAACTAATTACACGAATACCACCTGGTGGTTCACACTTACACTCACTCACCCATTTGACCATAAACAGAAATATCAATCCCAATCTTAAAATAATGAATCCTAACTAGTCATAAGTTGGCCTGTGATACTCAAATACTGAAACTATGTATTGTGCCAAAACAAAAGCATTCACATTGCTAAACTCACAAACTAGTATTTAGTCACTTAGCCATAATACCAACTTACCTCATAATTTGCAATACTTTAAATTTAAGAATTAATCTAAGTCTACCCGAAATACCTAGCCATGCTAGGTGTTCTAGTGGCCCCCTCTGTAATTATTATTTTACTACATGTAAACCACACAATAACCAAATTCTGTAAACTCAGCATTGTAATCTTTATAGAGAATAAACTTTGAATTTGAATTTGAATTTGAATATAAAAACATTTTGAATTTCAGTCCCTCAGGATGCACAATAGAAAAATAATCAACACAATATTAACAGACACAAAGAGGTTACACAAATACACTAGAAAATATCGCTTATGACAGAACATAACATTAAGAAGGATGGGTAATCTTAACCCTATTTACACAAGTACAACAACAAGGACATAACATGCAGGTGACCCCTGTAACAAGGTCAATAATACTATGTATAAAAATACAATTAAATCATAATCCCATCAGGTATACACTATTTATATAAAATTACTCTGGCATATTATCAGGGCACAATACGATAAGAAGAATATTACGATAAGTATATCGGTTACTCACAACCTGCACAAATAATCAGTAAATGAAAGGACCTACATCACAATCTCATTATAAAACAAAGTACATACTCTTACCCAACTAACCCCCAGTACATTAAGTTCCCTACAGTCACACATACTCGCCTCACCACAAGTCTTATGCATCAGTTACAAAACTAGAAAAGCCATAAGCATTCCGCACTCATCTACAGGCTGTACACATTATATAATATAGCAAGAAAATCCTCGGTACAATCAAACAAAACCCCATTTGCCAAGGCAATGCCTAAAGGTAAATCAAGTACTTCAACAAACAAAGAAAGCAGTATACTCTGACATAAGACAGCTATAACACATTATATAACTGCACCACCACATCCGCTCACACAACCACATTCACCACAACCACACATTACACTGATACACACAGCAACACAGCTCTTGTGCATACCCAACCCTGGAGACGAGCTCGTTCCATCCCATGAACTTCAACCCCCCTTTTCACAATGCTAACAATGCTCTCAAACTCAAACTACGATACCCCGCAGAAAAAGCCTGGTCCCAGCGACTTCCATATATTCCCCGATTACAACACAACATTCTATAAATGCTCACCGCCAAGACCCTTTTGCGAACTTCTTAATCCCGATTCCCTCTCATCGCCTAGGATACAAAAACAAAATCCGTGATTATATATGTGATTGCACGTTGCACAGGTGCCTCTATGTCTCCCGCATCCAAACTTAATTAATCCCCTCAATACTGATATCCCTCCCCCTCCCACTGTCCTCAGAACCTTACCCATCCATTCCATGATACCCACTAAATTATCACAAAAATACACTACATGAAATGTCGTCTCCTCATCCCTGCACACAAAACATGCGTCCTCTACCATCAACCCTCTTTCCCTAAGTGCAGCACCCGACGACAGTATACCATGGAGAAAACAGAACAATACCTCTCGAACATTTGGTCACACGCGCATCAACCATAACCTCTCCCATATTTCCTCCCACGCATAATTAGGGTAGATACACTCAGCCTTTGCGACTACCTTTGCACCTAAAACACCCACCCAAACTTTATTAGGGTCCCGGACATGGATCAATGCCCGCCACATGTCTTCACACACCCTCATCTCCGACCCTCCCCACCACATTCACACTTCTTCATGTAAGTCATTCACGCCCCTCCCTGCTTGTCCCCGCACATGGCATAACCCCCACTTTAAATAAATACACTTGACTCTTAACCAGAATTCAATCAACCCCAATCCTCCTCTATTGACTGCTACGGTAACCACACTCCTACTCAACCATTCACACTCAGAACCTCAAAGAAAATGGAAAAGCCTCCTTAACAGCCTCATAACATCCGGACCTGCTAATGGATATACTGCTGCCACGTGCCAGACTTTACTATATAACAACACATTCTCAACAATCGCACGCTGATGTACTGTCAATTGAGTTGGTCTCAACCCATCGAATCACCCTACCACTCGATCCACAACAAGTCCAGAATTAACCATCCTCACCTCTCTTTCACTACCCATATACACTATCCCACACACTTTTATCATGTCCACCATATTCCAACATACATTCCATCCCCAACTCTCTCTCCTCACCCAATCTCCTAAGACCAGTAATTTTGGTTTCCCCACGTTAACTCTTAAACCGGTAACCCCCGCAAAATTATCAATAACATTGTCTAACGCACGTAAACTCCTCAGCATTCACACGAGTATTGTCTATTGTCGTGTCGTCCACATACCCTATTATTCCCTGCTCTCCACCCCCTACTCCCCAATTCACCTCCATGCACGCACCCACCGCTCTATAGAATAGGTCTGTTAAACAGGCAAACAACAATTGAGACAGGGGACAACCCTGCCTAATACCCCGACCAATGGATACCCACTCCGCCAACTTCCCATTTACCTGTACACACACTCCCACACCTTTATACAATGTCTCTGCCCAACGCACCACCACCTCCCCCAAAACCCTGCCTCCTTAATATGTACCACAACGCCTCACGTTCTACACTATCATATGCCACCTGCCATTCTAATGCTAAGACATCCCCCCCGTCTCCCCTCCCGACCCTTCTACAAAATTCTTTGTAATACTATGCCCATCATACATCATCCTCCCAGACACTACATATTGTCCTCTCGCAACCACTCTATCCACCACACACTTAAGCCTATTTCCTAAATTTTTTGCAAAAATCTTATAATCAGCACACAACAGTGATATCACCCTAAAGTCCCACACCATGTCTTGTCGCTCACCTTTTGGCACTAAAACCACAACTGCAGTTCCCTGCAACCAACCCATCCTTCCCTCCCTTTTCATCATGTTCATCAGTTCCACTAAGAAGGACTTCAACACACTCCAATGGCTCACATAAAACTCGCTGGGCAAGCCATTCAAACCTGGTGCCTTACCTTGTGCCATCCCCTCTAAAGCCCTTCACACCTTCTCTTCTTCAATATCTCCCCCAACATTATGCAATCACTGCCACTTAGCACACAAGATACATTCTCCCCCAACCCCTCGAAAGCCCTCAAATCCATCCCTGCACTCAGTACATCTCTTCCAAACCACGTATCCACGTAATCACTCATCACCTCCGTTGTTCTTAACTCCTGTCCCGCTCTATATCCACCTAAGTTCTTATGTAATAACAGCCTATCAATCTCCATAGCCATACTGCGCTGCCTCTGTCCCCGTAACACACAGGCCAATGGGCAATCACCCCACACCGCCTCTTCAAATCCACACTGCACTCTCACTGCATCAAATCTGTCATTCTGCAAATCTCGAATCCTCCCTTTTAACAACTCGATTTCCTCCATGGGATACTTTCCTGCCTGCCTGCCCCTCTCATAACAACCCTGCAACCTACCCTCGAAATACTGTTGCAGCCTGTACATCATCCAACCCTGGTACTTTCCCCATCGCGCATAAAACTGCCGGATCCTCTCCTTAGCTACCCCATCCCACCACCCCAGTAAGTCACCCACATCCCTACCCTCTCCCCATAAATTCTTCCACATTGTCCCAAAATCTAACCCCGCCTCCTCCACCCCAAGAAGTCTCACATTTAACTTCCAATACCCTGGATACCTCTTAGGCAAGCTGGCCCAAATCAAGTCCACATAAACAGCTCTATGGGCCATGTATACAACATCTACCATACGCACGCTCATCACCCGCACACTCCTAGTTACATATAACCTATTTAGCCTGGCCGCATATTCCTATCTATGAAACATGTGCTCAACCATCAAGTCCCCACCTCCAACAACATACCTTAACCCTACGCCCAGCAAAAGATCCATTAGGCTGACCAAAAAACACCCTGCCCCCTGTGGCTCCACATCCTTTCTACGCATTACACAATTCCAATCACAGCCTACAATTGCTACTGAGGGAAGAGATCACAAATAATAAATCAAAACATCATGCACAAACTCATTCTTCACCCGTACATCATGCTCCGCCGGCGCATACACACAAACCACTGCCACTCGCTCACCCCTCCACCACCCATCTACCCAGAGTGCCCTACCCTTCTCCCCTCCCTCACATCTAATTACAACAAACGGGCTCGTTTCTCGAATCAGGATCCCAACCCCACCCTACAAACATTCTGAATACGCCACAAACACATGGTATCCAGCCACATTCAAATCCTGTCCAACCTTAAAATTATGCTCCTGCACAAACACTGTATCTATGGCATAACCCCCCTTAAAAGCCCCTGGCACCATAAACACTTCACATCCACACACATCCCATTTACATTTACAGTCACACACCTGAAACCTTCGTGAAAGATTTTACATGCTGCCCTGGAACTCCTTTCATATGCGCATTACCAGCCTTCCTACTTTTCCCACCACGCTCTCCACTGTGAGCACGATTTCCCCCCAGTCGAACACCTGACCTGACACACCTTTGGCACCTCCACTCACCACGCCACCCCATGGTTTCTTCCCTGGCCTCTGCGCCGGGATCAAGACATCATCGGAATCAGATTGCGTAGCTGCGCTTTTTCGCCGAACACTCTCTGCATCCATGTCCTGCTTGGGAGATGCCTCACAATGTACCTCCACCGCTATCTTGACCACGGCCACCACTCCCGTTGAAGCGGCACACGCAGCCAGCTGACTGCCTCTCCTCTCGTCATCACACTCCTCTGGTCCTTCCACTGACTGTACATCATCCCAAGCTCTCGTCGTTTCCAAAAACCTGTCCATCAGCTGCTCTAAAGCCATCCTCCAGTCGTTCCTCACCACTCAGCTTGGTCTCCCCTTGCACCAAAGCAGAGACCATAGAGCCTACAAGCATTGACGGGCTCGACCCACCGTCGGGAACTCTCACTCCACCTCCTTGCTCCAGGAAGAACTCTGGCCATTTACAGGTGTCCCGATGACAGGCCCCACCATCGGGTCTGGCCCTCGCTCCATCCCTCTGTCTGCATCCTGTTGTCACTGCTGTCTCCCACACTGGGCCACCATATGGTCATAAGCGCCACATAGCCTGCAAGTCTTGCGCTGTCCTGCATAATACACCATCACTTGTGTCCAGAAGTCTTCTAGGATGACAAACGATGGGATTGAATGCCTCAGCATCATCTTCAGGTTGAACGCACCCCCCGGCAAGCTGGTGTACACCCCATCTGCCCAAGTACCTGCTGTTGCCAGATGTACAGTGCCGTAATGTTCGAAAACGTTCCTTAGGTCTGCCTCATCAGCCTCTAAAGTCACATTACGTACCTTCACCCAGGTTTAGTGTCTCGACACATCAATGAGTTAACGTCCACACAGCCATCTTGATACTTCTCCACCAGGCGTTCATACACAGCTGTCAATCATAATTTGACGAATATCCGGTAAGCCCCATTGAGCGATACACCATACAGATCTTGATCAGCAATGCTGTATGTGTAGCAGATAATCATAGGTAGAATCACTTGTGCAGACTGAGGTGTAATTACACCCAGCACTAAATCAAATCACACAGTGTTGACATGCCTTCTTGTATTCTGCTCCATCTTGAGAAAATTAAACTGCACAGGAAGGCCTCTCAACCAGGAATGTGTGCGCAGCACAGCCACTCGGCCCGAGAGTGGAATGATCCAATGAAACTCATTACTGTAAATTCATAATCTCAATGTAAACTTGAAAGGAAATAAAATTTGTTTTTGTTTGTTAGGACCTAACATAGGCCATGTACGTCATTCTCACGATTCTCATATTAGTGAGTATCCTGAGAATGACATACATGGTCTATGTTAGGTACTAACAAACAAAACAAACAAATTTTATTTCCTTGCAAGATTACATTGACATTATGAATTTACAGTAATAAGTTTCAGTGCAAAAAGAGCCACTGTAATAATTATGCTGCTTCCTTGTTGATATTATCTAGAGAAAGTTCTCTCCAACCCTTGGAGTTAATGCAGAATGAAGCTCTCAGAATTATTCTTGGCTCTCCCAAATCAACAAAGGTTCTTAATATGAGGAAGGAACTTGGTATTTCTAGTATCAGTGATAAGATTATTGAGATTAACACTGTACTCGGTTACGGTAATAGAATGTTAAATGAATCAACCACTGTCACAATGAATCTTACTAAATGTCTCGAATAAAAAACTGGCAGGAAATGGCAGAAATCGTACACCAAATCCAGTCATTCCTGGAGTGGAACCACAGTCGATGGCCTCCACTCCAAACCAACAGATACAGATACTAATGCCGGAAAAAAAATCCCCCCCCAGTACCAACAATACCACCAGTCCGATAACATTCTTCTTTGCAAATATACAGGGTCTAAAGCCAGCAACAAACAACAAAATACCTTTCATCCGTGGACTGCTTGCAGAGGCAAAGGCAATGTTCGCGGCTTTCACTGAGACCCACATAAAGGATCACTTGGACAACGAAATATGGATCCCAGGTTACAACCTATATAGATGTGACAGAGTGAACAGGCAAAAGGGGGTGGTTGGCCTGTACATTGCAGAGTCACTTGTTTGCACAGAACTGCTAAATGCCTCAAATGATGTAGTGGAAGTTTTAGCAGTAAAGGTCGAGAACCAAAACCTAGTCATTGTGATAGTCTACAAGCCTCCGGATGCAACATCCCAGCAATTCCAGGAACAGCTGTTAAAAATTGACCACTGTCTGGAAAACCTTCCAGCTCCTGCACCCAACATCTTGCTCCTGGGGGATTTCAACTTAAGGCACCTAAAATGGAGGAATATAGCAAATAATATTGTTGCAGTAATAACACCAGGAGGCAGCTCTGATGAAAACTCACACTCACGCGAGCTTTTAAATCTCTGCACAAAATTCAATTTAAACCAGCAAATAATAGAGCCTACTAGACTGGAGAATACACTAGACCTCATCTTCACTAACAATGATGATCTGATAAGAAATATCACCATATCAAAAACAATATACTCAGATCACAACATAATTGAGGTTCAGTCATGTATGCGCGGAGCCCCAGACCGACATAATGAGATTAGTCACGAGGGAGCATTCACCAAATTCAACTTCAATAACAAAAACATAAAGTGGGACCAAGTAAACCAAGTCCTAACCGATATAAGCTGGGAAGATATACTAAGCAACACAGACCCCAACTTATGCCTAGAACAGATTAACTCGGTAGCACTCGATGTATGCACAAGGCTTATTCCTCTAAGAAAAAGGAGGAGTAGATGTAAAACAGAAAGAGACAGGCGCTCCCTTTACAGGCGACGGAAAAGAATAACAGAGCGGCTAAAAGAGGTCAATATATCTGAAATGCGTAGGGAGACACTGGTCAGAGAAATAGCAAGCATCGAACTTAAGCTAAAAGAATCCTTTAGGAGTCAGGAATCGCGGGAAGAACTAAAAGCCATAAATGAAATCGAAAGAAACCCAAAGTATTTCTTCTCCTATGCCAAATCAAAATCGAGAACAACGTCCAGTATTGGGCCCCTACTTAAACAAGATGGGTCCTACACAGATGACAACAAGGAAATGAGTGAGCTACTCAAGTCCCAATATGACTCAGTTTTTAGCAAGCCGCTAACCAGACTGAGAGTCGAAGATCAAAATGAATTTTTTATGAGAGAGCCACAAAATTTGATTAACACAAGCCTATCCGATGTTATCCTGACGCCAAATGACTTCGAACAGGCGATAAATGACATGCCCATGCACTCTGCCCCAGGGCCAGACTCATGGAACTCTGTGTTCATCAAGAACTGCAAGAAGCCCCTATCACGAGCCTTTTCCATCCTATGGAGAGGGAGCATGGACACGGGGGTCGTCCCACAGTTACTAAAAACAACAGACATAGCCCCACTCCACAAAGGGGGCAGTAAAGCAACAGCAAAGAACTACAGACCAATAGCACTAACATCCCATATCATAAAAATCTTTGAAAGGGTCCTAAGAAGCAAGATCACCACGCATCTAGAAACCCATCAGTTACACAACCCAGGGCAACATGGGTTTAGAACAGGTCGCTCCTGTCTGTCTCAACTATTGGATCACTACGACAAGGTCCTAAATGCACTAGAAGACAAAAAGAATGCAGATGTAATATATACAGACTTTGCAAAAGCCTTCGACAAGTGTGACCATGGCGTAATAGCGCACAAAATGCGTGCTAAAGGAATAACAGGAAAAGTCGGTCGATGGATCTATAATTTCCTCACTAACAGAACACAGAGAGTAGTCGTCAACAGAGTAAAGTCCGAGGCAGCTACGGTGAAAAGCTCTGTTCCACAAGGCACAGTACTCGCTCCCATCTTGTTCCTCATCCTTATATCCGACATAGACAAGGATGTCAGCCACAGCACCGTGTCTTCCTTTGCAGATGACACCCGAATCTGCATGACAGTGTCTTCCATTGCAGACACTGCAAAGCTCCAGGCAGACATCAACCAAATCTTTCAGTGGGCTGCAGAAAACAATATGAAGTTCAACGATGAGAAATTTCAATTACTCAGATATGGTAAACATGAGGAAATTAAATCTTCATCAGAGTACAAAACAAATTCTGGCCACAAAATAGAGCGAAACACCAACGTCAAAGACCTGGGAGTGATCATGTCGGAGGATCTCACCTTCAAGGACCATAACATTGTATCAATCGCATCTGCTAGAAAAATGACAGGATGGATAATGAGAACCTTCAAAACTAGGGAGGCCAAGCCCATGATGACACTCTTCAGGTCACTTGTTCTATCTAGGCTGGAATATTGCTGCACACTAACAGCACCTTTCAAGGCAGGTGAAATTGCCGACCTAGAAAATGTACAGAGAACTTTCACGGCGCGCATAACGGAGATAAAACACCTCAATTATTGGGAGCGCTTGAGGTTCCTAAACCTGTATTCCCTGGAACGCAGGAGGGAGAGATACATGATTATATACACCTGGAAAATCCTAGAGGGACTAGTACCGAAGTTGCACACGAAAATCACCCACTACGAAAGCAAAAGACTTGGCAGACGATGCACCATCCCCCCAATGAAAAGCAGGGGTGTCACTAGCACGTTAAGAGACCATACAATAAGTGTCAGGGGCCCGAGACTGTTCAACTGCCTCCCAGCACACATAAGGGGGATTACCAACAGACCCCTGGCAGTCTTCAAGCTGGCACTGGACAAGCACCTAAAGTCAGTTCCGGATCAGCCGGGCTGTGGCTCGTATGTTGGTTTGCGTGCAGCCAGCAGCAACAGCCTGGTTGATCAGGCTCTGATCCACCAGGAGGCCTGGTCTCAGACCGGGCCGCGGGGGCGTTGACCCCCGGAACTCTCTCCAGGACGATGACCTCCAGGACGTAGAATTCGCTGCCTGACCACGGTAGTGTGCGGTAGTGCTCTGCACCCCTCTGCTGTTTGTAGGCGAGCGCCCTTGTCAGTTACCTGGCTGCAGTGGTGTGAAGTGGTGCTGTCACACCTCGGCTGACAACTTAGGTGCACTGTGATCGTCAAGATGGCAGTTAGTCTGAGACGAAGGATAAATACTGTAGGCATCGAGCTACTTAAAGGAACGATAACGCCCAGTTCTGTGCAAGTCTTATTGCCAAAGATCATACGGGAGACTTATGGAGTACAAGATAGTGACTTGTATGGTGTAGCATTGAACGGAGGACAACGAATTTTCGTCAAACTGCTATCAGCAACGGTTTATGAATCGTTAGTCACCAGGTTTCAGGACGTGAGTCTTAACGTCACACCAGCTGTCACTGTAAGAATGATAGATGTTTCACGGTATTATACGTGGATCACGTTACGCAACGTTCCCTTTGAGGCGGACGAGGCGGATATAAGGAAAGTTTTTGAGAAGTATGGGACGGTGCATTATGCTCAACATGGTACGTGGGCGGCAGGAGCCTATGCTGGTTTTCCAGAGGGTTCTTTCAACCTCAAAATGACTTTGAGGCACCCAATACCATCCTATGTGTACCTACAAGATTTCAGGACGCAGGTAATGGTAATGTACCCAGGACAACGACGTACGTGCCGCCTACGTGGTGAGTATGATCACATAGCGGCGACCTGTGACAAGCGAAGACATGTGCCTGGACCTGTGGTGGACGTCGCAGCCCCTGCTTCAAAGGTGGCAGGTGAGGAACAAACATCGGATGGAGGGCGTGGTGTTTTGTGGAGCGAGATAGTGGATCGGGCACACAGGACTGGTGGTGAGTTGGAGTCCCGCCCCCAACTGCCTGATCAGGTGTCGTCTCCTGTGGATAAGGAGGAGCAGCAAGTACAAGAGAAGGTTCTTGAGATTGAGGAGGAATTGGTGGAGGTGTTGAAGACGTTGTCACCACCAGAGAGGGATGTTACATCTGAGCGTGGTGTCATTGGAGAATCGTCGCTTCCAGAAAGTCTGAGACATGATAATTTGGGACGTGATGGTGGTTTGGAGTCGTCCATTGACTCATTAAACCATTCTCAGGTGGAGGTGGAGGTTCATCGAGAGGTAACATCTGACCAAGATATGTGTAACATGACTGTCACGAGAAAGAGGGTGGCTACATCAGATTCTGATGACGTCCTTACGCCTGCACAAAGGCCTGGGAAACAGACTGAGGTGAAGTGTGAAGGTAGTGGTGTAGGTGGTGGTAGCCATGATAGGAGGCACCGGAAGAAGGGGGGAGGGAAAGAGAGCACTCTGAAGGTGTTGAACGTAAATTCAAGCTCTGGAGTTGTAAAGAGTGATGAGAGGAAGCAGGGATGGAAACTTTAATAGGCCTTAGGTGTATGTCTGTAAATGTTAATGGGTTATGTAGCGGTATGAAGTGAGATTGGTTTCGTAATTTTCTGAATAAATCTAGAGTGGATGTTGTGTTCCTGCAGGAGCACAATTTCAAAGAGGGTAGGGTGTTGGAGGTGGCAGGATTTCGGGTAGTTACCCTGCCATCTCCCCGTCTAAAAGGTGGTGTGGGAATTTTAATAAGGGAGACGAGCCCGTTTGTTTTGCAGAGAAGCGAGGGAGGAGGGGGAGGGAGGGTGTTGCGTGTGGATGGGTGGTGGATGGGTAAGCATGTGTCTTTTGTGAGAGTGTATGCGCAGGCAGAAAATAACATAAAGGTAAAGAATGATTTCGTGTGTGAGGATCTTGTGTTTTTCTTAAGTGCACTGCCAGAGGTGGCGATAGTTGGTGGGGACTGGAATAGTGTAATCAGGGTGGCTGATGTGGACCCAAGAGGGGCTGGATATATGTCTGTGGCTCTTAGGGATTTATTAAGGGATGTTAGGTTACGTGATGCCTTTGGGGGAGCGGTGTGGGAGACTGAATATACGTTTGTTAGGAGTGGTTATGCTGCGAGACTAGATAGAGTGTACCTTTCTCAGGGAGTGGACGTGAAATCTTTCAGTACTGTTGAGGCTACAATGTCAGATCATAGGGCAGTGGTGGTGGAGGTTGGGTGGGGGACGCTCGCGGACATATATAGAAGTTATTGGAAATTAAATATAAGTGTGTTAGGTGATGAGGAGGGGTTGGAGGGGTTTTCAGTCCTATGGAGGGAGCTTAGTGTGGAAGAACAGGGAGTAGATGACATTGTGACATGGTGGGATAGTGTCGCAAAGGAAAGGATTAGAAAGTTTTATGTGAGAGAAGGAAAACGTATTAATAATTTAAAATATGGACTGGCTAACTATTTAGAGGATAGGTTAAGAGGTTGCTATGGGAGGGGGGTGGGTGGGAATAATTTTCCTATGGATGAAATAGCTGAAATAAAGGGAAGGTTGAGGGTGTTGCAAAATGAAAGGTTTCAAGCTGTAAGGATGCAGGCAGGGGTGGAGGAAGTGCTTTGGGGCGACAAGCCGTCAGCATGTGTTTTGCGGCATCAAAAGCAAAGGCAGGCGCTGACGGCTATACCATGTTTAGAGGTAACGGAGATGGTTGGGAATTATAGAGTAGGGCAGGAGATACGAACCACGAAGGGGATGTGTGCGTATGCGGAGGCTTGGTACGAGAAGTACTGGAACAGTGGGGGGGTGGGTGACGGGGCATTGGACAAGGTGTGTATGTATGTGACGTAATTTAGGAAATAGTGATCGAAAGGCTTTAGGTGGGACGATTACGGCAGAGGAAATAGAGAATGCATTAAGGGGAATGAGGAAGGGAAAAGCTCCCGGTATTGATGGTCTCCCGGTAGAATTTTATTTACAACATTGGGCGTTGATAAAGGAATTTATAGTTAGGTTATTTAATAGTATGAAGGAGAAGGGTAAGTTGGGGGAGAAGCAGGAAACAGCAGTAGTAGTGTTGGTCCCGAAGGTCAAGGGGCAGCCCACCCTTCGGGAGTACCGAGCCATATCACTGATGTGTGCAGACTATAAGGTGTTTGCAAAAATTTTAGGTAATAGGTTCAAATGTGTAGTGGAGAGGGTGGTGTCAAAATCTCAGTTCGGGTTGCCGGGAAGGTCGATGATTGAAGGACATGGGATACTGAGAAGTTTTGTGGAAGCTAAGGGTTGGGGTGGAGGGGCGGCTTTGTTGGCTCTAGACTGGCAGGGAGCATATGATAGAGTGGAAAGGGGAGCTTTGCAGGTTATACTTAGGAGACAGGGTTTTGGGGAGGAAATAGTCGAGTGGGTAAATACGTTGTACAAGGGAGCGAAAATGAGGATACAGATTAATGGGTGTATGGGGAGGGAAATTGCAATGGGAAGAGGCCTTAGACAGGGATGCCCCATGTCCCAAATATTGTTTAAGTGTTTCCAGGACCCCTTTTAAAGATTGGTTGACCGTAGCTTATGTACGCCATGTGAGGGAAGTGTGGGGGGTGGGAGGGCCTGGCCGGGGTTAATTGGATATGTTGACGACACCACTGTTCTCATTCGTGCAGGGATGTCAATGAGAGTGTTGGACGAGGTGGTGCAATTATTTGGAAGTGCCACGGGTATGCAGGTAAATAGTGCGAAGTCAAGGTGCATGGGGTTGGGTTCTTGGGTGGGGGGTGTGGGGGGGAGATGTAATGTTGTTAAAGAATGGGCGGTGTCTTTAAAGATTTGTGGTATTATTTATAGGGATGACATGGTTGCGGCGCAGGAGGAAAATTCGGATAGGTTATTGGAAAGGATCGTGGGGCGTCTAGGTGTTCTGAGACCCCAGCACCTAACTCTGATACAGCGAGTGATAGTCGTGAACATTTTATTGTATAGTAAGGTTTGGTATGTTGCAGCTGTGTTCCCAATTACAGGGACAGCGATTGCAGGGATACTAAGACGGGTGTACAAATTTTTATGGGGTTCACGTTGTGATTGGTTACGGAGGGAAGTTGTAATGTTACCTGTAAGTCAGGGTGGGTTGGGGTTGTTGGATTTGAGACGGAGGGCTAAATGTGTGTTTATTAAATGGGAAGTGTTGCGTGAGGGTGTGAACGCGGGGCGTTTGGGAAGGATACACGACAGGCTGGGTATGTGGTATCGAGGAATGGAGTTGAGGGAATGTGAAATAGTTTTGAGGGCTGTGATGTTGGTTAGGGAACTGAGAAAGGTTCGTATAAGGGTTTTGTGTAGGTTACTTGTAGGTAGGTGCATTGTCCCAGTTGAGGGTTTGTTCCCCATGTATGCGTGGAAGAGTATTTGGTTTAGATTTAGTAAATTGAAGTTAAAACCTCGGGCGCGTGAGGTGATGTTTCGTTTTCTGCATGGGATCCTTCCGTCTGGTGAGATATTACGAAACAGACAGGTTGTAGAGGGTGGGGGGTGTGGTATCTGTGGAGGGGATGAGACAGCGTTCCATGTAGTTTACTTTTGTGAAGGGCTAGAGGAGGTTAGGTGCTGGTTAAGTAGGTTGGTACAGAGGGTGGGGGGGCCGTGGGGTGTCGGTTTTGCGTGCTCTAAGTCTAGATATGGGTGGGTTAGACGAGGGTGTCATAAGAGCTTTAGATTATATCATGGTAGATTATATATATATGTCGTGGGTGATGAGGGGGAGAGGGGATAGTGAGGAGAGAAGAAAGGTTCTTGCGGTAACGTTCTATAGTACGAGGTGTCGTAACAGAGATTTGTATGGGAGGAGGTGGGATCAGGCTTTCTCAGAGGGGTATAGAATGCTAACGTTAGGGATTCTCGTAAATCTGTGATTGGAAATGAGTGAGTGAAGGGGTTTTCATAGGTTGGAGGGAGTCAGGGGGCAACAGCGGGCTCGCCTCCCTGGGGGGGGTCGTGAGAGTGTTGTGAATGTGGGTTTGGAATGGTTTCCTGGTTTTCATTGGGACTTTATGGCATCCAAGTGTGGATGTAGAGCTCAAGGTCTCGTTATGGTAGATATAACACTTTTCAGAATGTAGGTATAATATAGTAGATTTTTTATGTATAATTATGATGTGTATCAGTCTTGTATGACATGATTCTTGAGAAATAAGTTATTTGCGACATGAAGTGTGTTTTAGTTTTTTTTTATGTTACGTGCTGGGTTTTTGCACGATGAGATATACTTATATACTGTTTTGCATTGTGCATACAGTGCATCTGATTAATGTGATTTTGTGAAAATTTTTGTGTGTACGTGTGGGTGTGTGTGGATGTGGGTGTGGGTGTGTGGGTGTGTATGTGTATATATATAAATATATATCTCTTTCTATTGTATTGAGCCTTTGTCATGGGTCAGACGTTATGTAATACTTTATATATGCATGATTGATTCTTTTTAAAGTTTTTAATTATGGTCTGTACCCTGATACCGGTTTGGTGTTAATGCAAGTTCTTGATGTTAAGTTTTAGTCTGTATGGTATATAGACATATCTAGACAGTTTAGTGACGTAGTCCATTTGTCTGAAATTTGTATATGGGTGTATTGTAACAGTATAGAGCTTGTTATTGTGTTCTAAGCTGTATTCTTTTTCTGTTTATTTGTATGTTGGGATATGTTCAGCTGTATTGTTAGGGATAAGTATGTAGATTATCTAGTCAGATTATGATGTTAGGTTTTGGTTTTTTGATTAATGAGAAGGATGGGATTTAACTGATATAACTTCTTTGTATATTTTATGTTCAAGTGTGTAAAGTAAAAGGACACAAGTGCGACTAATGTGACATTTATTGTGGCAACGTTTCGCTCTCCAGGAGCTTTATCAAGCCTAACAATACAGCTTGATAAAGCTCCTGGAGAGCGAAACGTTGCCACAATAAATGTCACATTAGTCGCACTTGTGTCCTTTTACTTTACATATTGTCGGTAATTCTACCAACTTTATTACATGTTCAAGTGTATTGAACCTTTGTCAGATGTCATTTATATGTACAATTTATATATATGCAAGGTTTTGTATATATGTCAATTCATGACCCTGTGACATGTAATTTTGTTTTTAGTTATGTTCTTGATGTAAGTTTTTGTTGTAATATCTTGCGAGCATGTAGGTACAATCCGTTTGTCAGTTAATTTGATTAGGTTCCATACTGTTTCTTTATTTTTATGTTAAACTGTATTGGTTTTAAATAAAATATAAAAA
The DNA here is from genome assembly GCF_038502225.1 of Cherax quadricarinatus. Classification (NCBI taxonomy): domain Eukaryota; kingdom Metazoa; phylum Arthropoda; class Malacostraca; order Decapoda; family Parastacidae; genus Cherax; species Cherax quadricarinatus. The sequence goes on from NC_091366.1 coordinate 20,091,684, forward strand.
ATAAAAAAAAAATGTCTCGAAGTAAATACACACAAATCTAAATGAATTGCGAAAACATACAATTACATTAAGTTTTATAACTTTCATGAACTGTATCGCTGTAGACAACAAGAGCATTTCACCTGTCCATGGAAGGTGTGTTCATTTAATATCACATACCTGAAAGTTTCTCCAAGGAAGCTCATTGCTAGTAATCCCTTCCTTAATTGCTGATTATAAGATGTTAGGAAATGGGCTGAAGTGTGTAGTGGATAGAGTGGTTGCAAGAGGACAATATGTAGTGTCTGGGAGGACGATGTATGATGGGCATAGTATTATAAAGAATTTTGTAGAAGGGTCGGGAGGGGAGCTGGTGGGTGGGGTGTCTTAGCGTTAGATTGGCAGGCGGTGAATGATAGTGTAATACGTGAGGCGTTGTGGTACATATTAAGGAGGCAGGGTTTTGGGAAGGAAGTGGTGCGTTGGGAAGAGACATTTTAAAAAGGTGTGGGGTGCATGTACAGGTAAATGGGAAGTTGGCATAGTGGGTATCCATGGGTCGGGGTATTGAGCAGGGTTGTCCCCTGTCTCAATTGTTGTTTGCCTGTTTAACAGACCCATTCTATATAGCGATGGTAGGGTGTATGGAGGTGGATTGGAGAGTAGGAAGTGGAGAGCAGGGAATAATAGGGTACGTGGACGACAAGACAATACTCGTGCGAATCCTGAGGAGTTTACGTGCGTTAGAGGATGTTATTGATTATTTCGTGGGGATTACCGGTTTAAGAGTTAATATGGGGAAATCAAAATTACTGGTCTTAGGAGATTGGGTGGGAAGAGAGAGTTGGGGATGGAATGTATGTTCGAATATGGTGGACAGGATAAAAGTGTGTGGGGTAGTTTAAATGAGTAGAGTGAGAGAGGCGAGGATGGTTAATTCTGGACTTGTGGATCGAGTAGTGGGGCGATTGGATGGGTTGAGACCAACTCATTTGACAGTACATCAGCATGCGATTGTTGTGAATGTGTTGTTATATGGTAAAGTCTGGCATGTGGCAGCAGTATATCCATTATCAGGTCTGGATGTTACGAGGCAGTTAAGGAGGGTTTTCCATTTTCTTTGGGGTTCTGGGTGTGAATGGTTGAGTAGGAGTGTGGTTACCCTACCGGTCAACAGAGGATGATTGGGGTTGATTGATTTACGGTAAAGAGTCAAGTATATTTATTTAAAGTGGGGGTTACGCTGTGTGCATGGACAAGTGGCGAGGGGCGTGAATGACTTACATGAATAAGTGTGAATGTGGTGGGGAGGGTCGGAGATGAGGGAGTGCAAAGACGTGTTGCAGGCATTGCTGCATGTCAGGGACCCTAATAAAGTTCAGGTGGGTGTTTTAGAGCGTGCCGTAGGAGCGAAGGTATGTTTTAGAGCGTGCCGTAGGGGCGAAGGTAGTCGTGAAGGCTGAGGGTATCTACCCTATGTATGCATGGGAGGATATATGGGAGAGGTTATGGTTGATGCGCTTGCGACCAAATATGCGAGAGGTATTGTTCAGTTTTCTCCATGGTATACTGCCGTCGGGTGATGCACTTAGGGAAAGAGGGTTGATGGTAGAGTGCGCTTGTCAGGTGTGCGGGCATGACAAGACAGTGTTTCATGTAGTGTATTTTTGTGATAATTTAAGGGGTATCATGGAAGGATGGGTAAGGTTCTGAGGACAGTGGGAGGGGGGGATATCAGTATTGAGGGCGTTAAGTTTGGACGTGGGAGGCATTGAGGCGCCTGTGCAAAGTGCAATCACGTATATAATTGCGGATTTTTTTTTTGTATCTTGGGCGATGAGAGGGAATGGGGATTAGGAAGTGCGCAAAAGGGTGTTTGCGGCGACCATTTATAGAATGTTGTGTTGTAATCGGGGAATATATGGAAGTCGCTGGGACCAGGCTTTTTCTGCGGGGTATCGTAGTATGAGTTTGAGAGCATTGTTAGTGTTGTGAAAGAGGGGGTTGAAGTTCAGGGGATGGAACGAGCTCGTCTCCGGGGTTGGGTATGCACAAGGGCTGTGTTGCTGTGTGTATCAGTGTAATGTGTGGTTGTGGTGAATGTGGTTGTGTGAGAGGATGTGGTGGTGCAGTTATATAATGTGTTATAGATGTCTTATGTCAGAGTATACTGCTTTCTTTCTTTGTTGAAGTACTTGATTTACCTTTAGGCATTGCCTTGGCACACGGAGTTTTATTAGATTGTACCGAGGATTTTCTTGCTGTATTATACAATGTATACAGCCTCTAGATGAGTGCAGAATGCTTATGGCTTTTCTAGTTTTTGTGACTGACTCATAAGACTTGTGGTGAGGCGAGTATGTGTGACTGTAGGGAACTTAATGTACTGGGGATTAGTTGGGTAAGAGTATGTACTTTGTTTTATAATGAGATTGTGATGTAGGTCTTTTCATTTATTGATTATTTGTGCAGGTTGTGAGTAACCAATATATTTATCGAATATTCTTCTTATCGTATTGTGCCTTGATAATATGCCACATTAATATTATGTAAATAGTGTATACCTGATGGGATTATGGCTTTGTGTTTTTTACATTATATTATTCACCCTGTTACAGGGGTCACCTGCATGTTATGTCGTTGTTGTTGTTCATTGTGTAAATAGGGTTAAGATTACCCATCCTTCTTGATGTTATGTTCTGTCATAAGCGATATTTTCTAGTGTATTTGTGTAACCTCTTTGTGTCTGTTAATATTGTGTTTGTTATTTTGCTATTGTATGTCCATAGGGATTGAGATTCATAATGTTTTTATATTAAATATATATCAACCCTTGTTTAAGGGGTTTTATGTTAAGCTGTGTATTGTGTTTTAAATAAAATATAAAAAAAATCTCTTCCTTATATCACCTGTTAATTAAAGCAACTGCTCCAGAAGAAATTTCTCGTCTGTCTGGTAGCAATATGTTATCGCAAGTCATACACTGATGGATCTAAACAGGAGTCTTCTGCCAGGCCTGCATCTGCTCTTGTTGCCACCTCCCTAGTTAAGAACGATAATAAATTTGTTGAACTAGGTATAAGAATTAACAACTGGGCGTCTACATTGCAAATTGAACTGTTTGCAGTGCTATTGGCGCTAAAGCTAACTTATGACATTGAGATTGACTCTGTCATCATTATTGATTCTATGTCATCATTGAAGGCTTTTGACTCACATAATGACTCCAACAATATGATCATTGGAGAAGCCATTTATAGATACTCAAAAAATCGGGACAAAGGAATTAATGCACAATTGATATGGATCCCATCACACATTGGATTACTCCTTCATGATAAAGCTGATATGTTAGCCAGGAAGAGTACCCAGAAGAAGAATTTAGAATATAACTTTAGTATATCTGTGTCTAGCATTAAGAATAATATTAGGAGAGAAGTAAATAATGAAAAAGATTGTCATAGTAATGAAGTTAGAAGTCTGAATAAATCTATAATCCACTATGTTACCATGAACGTAGATAAGTATGTTTATGGAGCAACTTGCAAGTAGCCTTTATGAGACCAGGCTTACAACAGTAGTAACAGGTGATGGGTTCTGGATTCTTGATTCTGGCTCCATGCTGACTTTGAGGCAGACGTCGTATTTCAGTTCGATTTTCTGTTCATAATCCACTCAGAGGTCTGTCCCTGATGATCTATGTACATATCAGGCTGATGGGAAGAAAAGTTAAGATACCGCTTCGACAAGGAGCAGTTGGCCTAAAATGTATCAGCAAGTCTATCTACGATCATAAAAGTTGCTACTAAATTTTCTTCCAAAAACACCCGAACCTCTGGTTCTACTGATTCTAGATGGACCAGTTGCACTAACCCACTGAAATTAGTAACACCAATGTACTTGAACCACTTGGTGAAAGATTTAGATTGTCCACGAACAAAGTCCGCATGGGACTGACCCAACTGACTCTTACTCAGTTTAATTTCCCACCTATATTTGGAGAGAATGCTCTGATATGCACCGAGTACAGCTGCTTTCACAACGTTTTAATTAGTAAAATCTTATCACTCAAATCAGCTGCGTTTTGCCAACTGTATAAAAGTGTTGTTCAGTGCAATATATATATATATACAGACTTTGCAAAAGCCTTCGACAAGTGTGACCATGGCGTAATAGCGCACAAAATGCGTGCTAAAGGAATAACAGGAAAAGTTGGTAGATGGATATATAATTTCCTCACAAACAGAACACAGAGAGTAGTAGTCAACAGAGTAAAGTCCGAGGCGGCTACGGTGAAAACCTCTGTTCCACAAGGCACAGTACTCGCTCCCATTTTGTTTCTCATCCTCATATCTGACATAGACAAGGATGTCAGCCACAGCACCGTGTCTTCCTTTGCAGATGACACCCAAATCTGCAGACACTGCAAGGCTCCAGGCAGACATCAACCAAATCTTTCGATGGACTGCAGAAAACAATATGAAGTTCAACGATGACAAAGTTCAATTACTCTGATATGGTAAACATGAGGAAATTAAAACTTCATCAGAGTACAAAACAAATTCCAGCCACAAAATAGAGCGAAAAACCAACGTCAAAGACCTGGGAGCGATCATGTTGGAGGATCTCACCTTCAAGGACCATAACATTGTATCAATCGCAGCTGCTAGAAAAATGACAGGATGGATAATGAGAACCTTCAAAACTAGGGATGCCAAGCCCATGATGACACTCTTCAGGTCACTTGTTCTATCTAGGCTAGAATATTGCTGCACACTAATTCAATTCAATTCAAGTTTATTCTCTATAAGGGTTACAATGTGGGGTTTACAGGTTTTGGGCATTGTGTGGTTTACATGTTATAAAATACTAATTACAGAGGGGGCCACTAGGACACCTAGCATGGCTAGGCATTTCGAGCAGACTTAGATTAATTCTTAACATTAAATCCTTACACATTATAGTATTAAGGCTAAGTGACTACATCATAATTTGTGAGTTTAGCAATGTGAATGCTTTTGTTTTTCCACAGTGCAAGGTGTCTATATTTGAGTATCATAGACAAACTTATGACTAGAAAATGTACAGAGAACCTTCACGGTGCGCATAACGGAGATAAAACACCTCAATTACTGGGAGCGCTTGAAGTTCCTGAACTTGTACTCCCTGGAATGCAGGCAGGAGAGATACATGATTATACACACCTGGAAAATTCTAGAGGGACTAGTACCGAACTTGCACACAAAAATCACTCACAACAAAAGAAAAGACACGGCAGATGATGCAACATCCCCCCAATGAAAAGCAGGGGTGTCACTAGCACGTTAAAAGACAATACAATAAGTGTCAGGGGCCCGAGACTGTTCAACTGCCTGCCAGCATATATAAGGGGGATTATCAATAGACCCCTGGCTGTCTTCAAGCTGGCACTGGACAAGCACTTAAAGTCGCTACCTGACCAGCCGGGCTGTGGCTCGTACATCGGATTGCGTGCAACCAGCAGTAACAGCCTGGTTGATCAGGCTCTGATGCACCAGGAGGCCTGGTCACAGACCGGGCCGTGAGGCCGTTGACCCCAGGAACTCTCTCCAGGTAAACTCCAGTACTCGAGTGGCCATTGCAAAACTCGAGCCTGATTTTCGGAATACTCGATAAATTGTTCCGGCTCACAATCAGAAAACTGAAGTACTAGTGATATGGATTTCTGAACATTGAAACTATCGTCCATGTAAGTAAGTAAGTAAGTAAGTTTATTCAGGTATACACAAATACAGTTACATAGAATTATCATATTAGCAGCATATGTGTAGAGAACCTAGGATAACCCAAAAAAGTCAGACAGAGTGACTTATTTCCATTGGGGTCCTTTTACCTTATTATTATAATATAAAGGTTATAATATTTTCTTATTATTCTACAATGAAGATAACATCTTATTATCATACTAAAAAGACTATCTACTACACGAGGGTCATTAAGACTATCTACAATACGAGGGTCATTACTAGGAATAAGGTAAAATTTACACGTATTTTAGCTAAAAAATAGAAAATCATTCCCCTCCCTTTCTGTAGCTACATTCATCAAACACCTTTTGGCACTCTTCTTGAACTGGTTCATGCTATGACTGGCTTTGACATGTGTGGGTAGTCTGTTCCATTCCTTTATTGCTGTACAATAAAACGTGTTTGACGCCTGGCCAATGACTGTGGGTACTACAAAGTTGTGCTCTCTCCCCCTAATACTATGATTGCTTTGGTTCCCAACCTTGACAAAATTGACAGCAAGATATTCTGGACACTGTTTGTGAGCAATTTTATAAACATGATTTAGCTTCAGTTGTTTTACTCTGTCTTCAACATTCAGCATATCCAACTGCTGTAATTCATCCTGGCCTACATGTTCTCTTGGTCCCAGCCCCAGGATGAATCTTACGATTTTGTTCTGGGTGATTTGCAGTCTATCTTTCAGTTTTTTTGTCAAGGCAGAGTACCATAAAGAGCAAGCGTAATCCATATGGCATTGTATAAGGGCTAGACATAGGGTCCTGCGAGCCTCAGTAGGTAGACACTGTGCTTGTTTATACAGGAACTTCAGTCTGGCATTCGCTTTCTTTACTACACTGTTCCCTATCAATTCTCCTGACATGCATGGGTCAAAGGGGATTCCCAGATATTTTACTGATGAAACCAAAGTGATGGGCTCCCTATTACACTGAACATTAAAATTATTTACCCTTCTCAGTTTATGTTTCGTGCCAAAGAGAATGGCTTCAGTTTTCCCTAGGTGTAATGATAGTTTGTTGTCTACTAACCATTTGCTGCAGGACTCCAGTTCCAGTGTTAAAACATTAGCAATATCTTGTGGGTCTTTACCTGTCACTAACGGAGCACTGTCATCTGCATACAGTAGGAGTTTGCACTTGACACTGATAGGCATATCATTGACATAACATAAGAATAATAAGGGACCCAGAATACTACCTTGGGGAACTCCACATGTTATCGGCAGGGGTTCTGATTCTGTTTTGTTGATTTTGACTATTTGTCTCCTGTTGCTAAGGTAGGACTTAAACCAGTCTACAGAACCTATATCGATAGCTTGAAGTTTCTTACATAATATATTGTGGTTGACAGTATCGAAGGCCTTTTGCAGGTCTAAGGTTACCATACCTATGAGGTTCCCTGTTGACATTTCAGTTCTCAGGTAATCCATCAGATTAATAAGGGAGGTGTCGGTTGAGTAGGATCTTCTAAAGCCCGATTGATAGCTATGGAGAATACTGTTGTCATTAAGGTACTTAACTACTTTAGAATACACCGCCCTCTCCAGAATTTTAGATATTATACTGGGTATACTAACAGGTCTATAGTTGCTTACATCAGACCTATTATTTTTCTTGAAGATAGGAGTAACTCCGGCCTCCTTGAACCCCTCCGGTACGGTATTAGTGGTGATTGATAGATTTATTATGTGAGCAATAGGGATTGACAGTTCAGAAGCACCATCTTTTAGGAACTTAGACGGGATGTTATCAGGGCATGTGCTCTTAGCTGGGTTTAACCTGCTTAGTTCTTTTTGAATGAAGTCATGAGATACACTTACTAGTTGACAACTGTTTGGGGTTATCCCTTTATTGGTATAGTATGTTTGAAACTTATCAGAGTCTGTGTTAAAGGTATTTGATGCAGCTGGTAGTTTACTTACTAGTGTTGATGCAACAGATGTGTAGTAGGAATTAAAGCAATTTGCCACCTAAGATGTTTCGTAGCATACCTCATTATCGATAGTGAGTACTATGTTAGACCTATCTACTGGCTTATGGGAATACAGTCACAGAAACCCAAGGCAAACGGAAACCAAGCCTGTGCACATACTATGCACTCGGTATATGCTGGCATGGGAAATCTGGAAAAACAGATGGGACGTGCAACTATGACCACCCTAGAAAATGCGATGCCCATATGACAACAGGAAAATGCAAACTCCCTTCCTGTAAGCTTTTTCACCCTGAACTGTGTACCTCTTCAGTACAGGAAAGACTGTGCTATAACTTAAATTGCCAGGCATACCATCTAAAGGGGACAAAAAGATACAAAACATCCAGGCCATGGGAAAACCTGGGTAGCCACAGCCACTCAAGAGGGAGAGGTTTTTTAGTGCCAGGAAGGAAAAAAAACTGGCAGGAAATGGCAGAAATCGTACACCAAATCCAGTCATTCCTGGAGTGGAACCACAGTCGATGGCCTCCACTCCAAACCAACAGATACAGATACTAATGCCGGAAAAAAATCCCCCCCAGTACCAACAATACCACCAGTCCGATAACATTCTTCATTGCAAATATACAGGGTCTAAAGCCAGCAACAAACAACAAAATACCTTTCATCCGTGGACTGCTTGCAGAGGCAAAGGCAATGTTCGCGGCTTTCACTGAGACCCACATAAAGGATCACTTGGACAACGAAATATGGATCCCAGGTTACAACCTATACAGATGTGACAGAGTGAACAGGAAAAAGGGGGGGGTTGGCCTGTACATTGCAGAGTCACTTGTTTGCACAGAACTGCTAAATGCCTCAAATGATGTAGTGGAAGTTTTAGCAGTAAAGGTCGAGAACCAAAACCTAGTCATTGTGGTAGTCTACAAGCCTCCGGATGCAACGTCCCAGCAATTCCAGGAACAGCTGTTAAAAATTGACCACTGTCTGGAAAATCTTCCAGCTCCTGCACCCAACATCTTTCTAATGGGGGATTTCAACTTAAGGCACCTAAAATGGAGGAATATAGCAAATAATATTGTTGCAGTAATAACACCAGGAGGCAGCTCTGATGAAAACTCACACGAACACGAACTTTTAAATCTCTGCACAAAATTCAATTTAAACCAGCAAATAATAGAGCCTACTAGACTGGAGAATACACTAGACCTCATCTTCACTAACAATGATGATCTGATAAGAAATGTCACCATATCAAAAACAATATACTCAGATCACAACATAATTCAGGTTCAGACATGTATGCGCGGAGCCCAAGACCGACAAAATGAGATTAGTCACGAGGGAGCATTCACCAAATTCAACTTCAATAACAAAAACATAAAGTGGGACCAAGAAAACCAAGTCCTAACCGATGTAAGCTGGGAAGATATACTAAGCAACACAGACCCCAACTTATGCCTAGAATAGATTAACTCGGTGGCACTCGATGTATGCACAAGGCTTATTCCTCTAAGAAAAAGGAGGAGTAGATGTAAAATAGAAAGAGACAGGCGCTCCCTTTACAGGCGACGGAAAAGAATAACAGTGCGGCTAAAAGAGGTCAATATATCTGAAATGCGTAGGGAGACACTGGTCAGAGAAATAGCAAGCATCGAACTTAAGCTAAAAGAATCCTTTAGGAGTCAGGAATCGCGGGAAGAACTAAAAGCCATAAATGAAATCGAAAGAAACCCAAAGTATTTCTTCTCCTATGCCAAATCAAAATCGAGAGCAACGTCCAGTATTGGGCCCCTACTTAAACAAGATGGGTCCTACACAGATGACAGCAAGGAAATGAGTGAGCTACTCAAGTCCCAATATGACTCAGTTTTTAGCAAGCCGCTAACCAGACTGAGAGTCGAAGATCAAAATGAATTTTTTATGAGAGAGCCACAAAATTTGATTAACACAAGCCTATCCGATGTTATCCTGACGCCAAATGACTTCGAACAGGCGATAAATGACATGCCCATGCACTCTGCCCCAGGGCCAGACTCATGGAACTCTGTGTTCATCAAGAACTGCAAGAAGCCCCTATCACGAGGCTTTTCCATCCTATGGAGAGGGAGCATGGACACGGGGGTCGTCCCACAGTTACTAAAAACAACAGACATAGCCCCACTCCACAAAGGGGGCAGTAAAGCAACAGCAAAGAACTACAGACCAATAGCACTAACATCCCATATCATAAAAATCTTTGAAAGGGTCCTAAGAAGCAAGATCACCACCCATCTAGAAACCCATCAATTACACAACCCAGGGCAACATGGGTTTAGAACAGGTCGCTCCTGCCTGTCTCAACTATTGGATCACTACGACAAGGTCCTAAATACACTAGAAGACAAAAAGAATGCAGATGTAATATATACAGACTTTGCAAAAGCCTTCGACAAGTGTGACCATGGCGTAATAGCGCACAAAATGCGTGCTAAAGGAATAACAGGAAAAGTCGGTCGATGGATCTATAATTTCCTCACTAACAGAACACAGAGAGTAGTCCTCAACAGAGTAAAGTCCGAGGCAGCTACGGTGAAAAGCTCTGTTCCACAAGGCACAGTACTCGCTCCCATCTTGTTCCTCATCCTCATATCCGACATAGACAAGGATGTCAGCCACAGCACCGTGTCTTCCTTTGCAGATGACACCCGAATCTGCATGACAGTGTCTTCCATTGCAGACACTGCAAAGCTCCAGGCAGACATCAACCAAATCTTTCAGTGGGCTGCAGAAAACAATATGAAGTTCAACGATGAGAAATTTCAATTACTCAGATATGGTAAACATGAGGAAATTAAATCTTCATCAGAGTACAAAACAAATTCTGGCCACAAAATAGAGCGAAACACCAACGTCAAAGGCCTGGGAGTGATCATGTCGGAGGATCTCTCCTTCAAGGACCATAACATTGTAACAATCGCATCTGCTAGAAAAATGACAGGATGGATAATGAGAACCTTCAAAACTAGGGAGGCCAAGCCCATGATGACACTCTTCAGGTCACTTGTTCTATCTAGGCTGGAATATTGCTTCACACTAACAGCACCTTTCAAGGCAGGTGAAATTGCCGACCTAGAAAATGTACAGAGAACTTTCACGGCGCGCATAACGGAGATAAAACACCTCAATTACTGGGAGCGCTTGAGGTTCCTAAACCTGTATTCCCTGGAACGCAGGAGGGAGAGATACATGATTATATACACCTGGAAAATCCTAGAGGGACTAGTACCGAACTTGCACACGAAAATCACTCACTACAAAAGCAAAAGACTTGGCAGACGATGCACCATCCCCCCAATGAAAAGCAGGGGTGTCAATAGCACGTTAAGAGACCATACAATAAGTGTCAGGGGCCCGAGACTGTTCAACTGCCTCCCAGCACACATAAGGGGGATTACCAACATACCCCTGGCAGTCTTCAAGCTGGCACTGGACAAGCACCTAAAGTCAGTTCCTGATCAGCCAGGCTGTGGCTCGTACGTTGGTTTGCGTGCAGCCAGCAGCAACAGCCTGGTTGATCAGGCTCTGATCCACCAGGAGGCCTGCTCACAGACCGGGCCGCGGGGGCGTTGACCCCCGGAACTCTCTCCAGGTAAACTCCAGGTACATACATGCTATAGCCAGTGCACATAGATGTTATAGCCAGTGCATACACATGTTAAAGCCAGTACACACAGTTGTTATAGCCAGTGCACACAGATGTTATAGGCAGTCACTTGTTTGCACAGAACTGCTAAATGCCTCAAATGATGTAGTGGAAGTTTTAGCAGTAAAGGTCGAGAACCAAAACCTAGTCATTGTGGTAGTCTACAAGCCTCCGGATACAACATCCCAGCAATTCCAGGAACAGCTGTTAAAAATTGACCACTGTCTGGAAAACCTTCCAGCTCCTGCACCCAACATCTTGCTCCTGGGGGATTTCAACTTAAGGCACCTAAAATGGAGGAATATAGCAAATAATATTGTTGCAGTAATAACACCAGGAGGCAGCTCTGATGAAAACTCACACTCACGCGAGCTTTTAAATCTCTGCACAAAATTCAATTTAAACCAGCAAATAATAGAGCCTACTAGACTGGAGAATACACTAGACCTCATCTTCACTAACAATGATGATCTGATAAGAAATGTCATCATATCAAAAACAATATACTCAGATCACAACATAATTGAGGTTCAGACATGTATGCGGCCAGCAGCAACAGCCTGGTCACAGACCGGGCCGCGGGGGCGTTGACCCCCGGAACTCTCTCCAGGTAAACTCCAGTACACACAGATGTAGTCAGTACATACAGATGTTACAGCCAGTGTGCACAGATGTCATAGTGCACACAGATGTTATAGCCAGTCACACAGATGTTGTGATCAGTACACACAGATGTTATAACCAGTGCTCATAGATGCTATAGCTAGTGCGCATAGATGTTATAACCAGTGCACACTAATGTTATGTCCAGTACTAACAGATGTTATAACCAGTGCTCACAGATGTTATAACCAGTGTACACAGATGTTATAACCAGTACTCACAGATGTTATAGCCATTGCACACAGATGTCATAGCCAGTGCACATAGGTGTTATACCCAGTGCACACAGATGTTATAGCCAGTACACGCATGCTATAGCCAGCGCACATAGATGTTATAGCCAGTTCACACAGATGTCAGAGCTAGTGCACACAGATGTCATAGTCAGTGCACATAGGTGTTATAGCCAGTGCATACAGATGCTACAGCCAGTGCACACAGATGTTATAGCCAGTACACGCATGTTATAGCCAGTGCACACAGACGCTATAGCCAGTGCACACAGATGATATACCCAGTGCACACAGATGTTATAGCCAGTACACGCATGTTATAGCCAGTGCACATATATGTTTTGCCAGTACACACAGATGTTATAGCCAGTGCACACAGATGTTATAGCCAGTGCACACAGATGTTAAAGCCAGTACACACAGATGTTATAGCCAGTGCACACAGATGTTATAGCCAGTACACACAGATGTTATAGCCAGTGCACACAGATGTTATAGCCAGTGCACACAGATGTTATAGGCAGTACACACAGATGTAGTCAGTATAGACAGTGTGCACAGATGTTATAGCCAGTGCACACAGACGACATAGTTAGTGCACACAGATGTTACAGCCAGTGTGCACAGATGTCATAGTGCACACAGATGTTATACCCAGTGCACACACATGTTATAGCCAGTACACGCATGTTATAGCCAGTGCACATAAATGTTATAGCCAGTACACACAGATGTTATAGGCAGTACACACAGATGTAGTCAGTACACACAGATGCTATAGACAGTGTGCACAGATGTTATAGCCAGTGCACACAGACGACATAGTTTTTGCACACAGATGTTACAGTCAGTATGCACAGCTGTCATAGTGCACACAGATGCTATAGCTAGTGCACACAGATGTCATAGCCAGTGCACACTAATGTTACGGCCAGCACTAACAGATGTTATAACCAGTGCACACAGATGCCATAACCAGTGCACACAGATGTTATAGCCAGTGAAGACAGATGTCTTATCCAGAGCACACAGATGTCATAGGCAGTGCACATAGATGTTATAGCCAGCACACACAGATATTATAGCCAGTACACACAGATGTTATAACCAGTACACACAGATGTTATAGCCAGTGCACACAGATGTTATTTACCTGGAGTTTACCTGGAGAGAGTTCCGGGGGTCAACGCCCCCGCGGCCCGGTCTGAGACCAGGCCTCCTGGTGGATCAGAGCCTGATCAGCCAGGCTGTTGCTGCTGGCTGCACGCAAACCAACATACGAGCCACAGCCTGGCTGATCCGGAACTGACTTTAGGTGCTTGTCCAGTGCCAGCTTGAAGACTGCCAGGGGTCTGTTGGTAATCCCCCTTATGTGTGCTGGGAGGCAGTTGAACAGTCTCGGGCCCCTGACACTTATTGTATGGTCTCTTAACGTGCTAGTGACACCCCTGCTTTTCATTGGGGGGATGGTGCATCGTCTGCCAAGTCTTTTGCTTTCGTAGTGGGTGATTTTCGTGTGCAAGTTCGGTACTAGTCCCTCTAGGATTTTCCAGGTGTATATAATCATGTATCTCTCCCTCCTGCGTTCCAGGGAATACAGGTTTAGGAACCTCAAGCGCTCCCAATAATTGAGGTGTTTTATCTCCGTTATGCGCGCCGTGAAAGTTCTCTGTACATTTTCTAGGTCGGCAATTTCACCTGCCTTGAAAGGTGCTGTTAGTGTGCAGCAATATTCCAGCCTAGATAGAACAAATGACCTGAAGAGTGTCATCATGGGCTTGGCCTCCCTAGTTTTGAAGGTTCTCATTATCCATCCTGTCATTTTTCTAGCAGATGCGATTGTTACAATGTTATGGTCCTTGAAGGTGAGATCCTCCGACATGATCACTCCCAGGTCTTTGACGTTGGTGTTTCGCTCTATTTTGTGGCCAGAATTTGTTTTGTACTCTGATGAAGATTTAATTTCCTCATGTTTACCATATCTGAGTAATTGAAATTTCTCATCGTTGAACTTCATATTGTTTTCTGCAGCCCACTGAAAGATTTGGTTGATGTCTGCCTGGAGCTTTGCAGTGTCTGCAATGGAAGACACTGTCATGCAGATTCGGGTGTCATCTGCAAAGGAAGACACGGTGCTGTGGCTGACATCCTTGTCTATGTCGGATATAAGGATGAGGAACAAGATGGGAGCGAGTACTGTGCCTTGTGGAACAGAGCTTTTCACCGTAGCTGCCTCGGACTTTACTCTGTTGACGACTACTCTCTGTGTTCTGTTAGCGAGGAAATTATAGATCCATCGACCGACTTTTCCTGTTATTCCTTTAGCACGCATTTTGTGCGCTATTACGCCATGGTCACACTTGTCGAAGGCTTTTGCAAAGTCTGTATATATTACATCTGCATTCTTTTTGTCTTCTAGTGCATTTAGGACCTTGTCGTAGTGGTCCAATAGTTGAGACAGACAGGAGCGACCTGTTCTAAACCCATGTTGCCCTGGGTTGTGTAACTGATGGGTTTCTAGATGCGTGGTGATCTTGCTTCTTAGGACCCTTTCAAAGATTTTTATGATATGGGATGTTAGTGCTATTGGTCTGTAGTTCTTTGCTGTTGCTTTACTGCCCCCTTTGTGGAGTGGGGCTATGTCTGTTGTTTTTAGTAACTGTGGGACGACCCCCGTGTCCATGCTCCCTCTCCATAGGATGGAAAAGGCTCGTGATAGGGGCTTCTTGCAGTTCTTGATGAACACAGAGTTCCATGAGTCTGGCCCTGGGGCAGAGTGCATGGGCATGTCATTTATCGCCTGTTCGAAGTCATTTGGCGTCAGGATAACATCGGATAGGCTTGTGTTAATCAAATTTTGTGGCTCTCTCATAAAAAAATCATTTTGATCTTCGACTCTCAGTCTGGTTAGCGGCTTGCTAAAAACTGAGTCATATTGGGACTTGAGTAGCTCACTCATTTCCTTGTTGTCATCTGTGTAGGACCCATCTTGTTTAAGTAGGGGCCCAATACTGGACGTTGTTCTCGATTTTGATTTGGCATAGGAGAAGAAATACTTTGGGTTTCTTTCGATTTCATTTATGGCTTTTAGTTCTTCCCGCGATTCCTGACTCCTAAAGGATTCTTTTAGCTTAAGTTCGATGCTTGCTATTTCTCTGACCAGTGTCTCCCTACGCATTTCAGATATATTGACCTCTTTTAGCCGCTCTGTTATTCTTTTCCGTCGCCTGTAAAGGGAGCGCCTGTCTCTTTCTGTTTTACATCTACTCCTCCTTTTTCTTAGAGGAATAAGCCTTGTGCATACATCGAGTGCTACCGAGTTAATCTGTTCTAGGCATAAGTTGGGGTCTGTGTTGCTTAGTATATCTTCCCAGCTTATATCGGTTAGGACTTGGTTTACTTGGTCCCACTTTATGTTTTTGTTATTGAAGTTGAATTTGGTGAATGCTCCCTCGTGACTAATCTCATTATGTCGGTCTGGGGCTCCGCGCATACATGACTGAACCTCAATTATGTTGTGATCTGAGTATATTGTTTTTGGTATGGTGATATTTCTTATCAGATCATCATTGTTAGTGAAGATGAGGTCTAGTGTATTCTCCAGTCTAGTAGGCTCTATTATTTGCTGGTTTAAATTGAATTTTGTGCAGAGATTTAAAAGCTCGCGTGAGTGTGAGTTTTCATCAGAGCTGCCTCCTGGTGTTATTACTGCAACAATATTATTTGCTATATTCCTCCATTTTAGGTGCCTTAAGTTGAAATCCCCCAGGAGCAAGATGTTGGGTGCAGGAGCTGGAAGGTTTTCCAGACAGTGGTCAATTTTTAACAGCTGTTCCTGGAATTGCTGGGATGTTGCATCCGGAGGCTTGTAGACTATCACAATGACTAGGTTTTGGTTCTCGACCTTTACTGCTAAAACTTCCACTACATCATTTGAGGCATTTAGCAGTTCTGTGCAAACAAGTGACTCTGCAATGTACAGGCCAACCCCTCCCTTTTGCCTGTTCACTCTGTCACATCTGTATAGGTTGTAACCTGGGATCCATATTTCGTTGTCCAAGTGATCCTTTATGTGGGTCTCAGTGAAAGCCGCGAACATTGCCTTTGCCTCTGCAAGCAGTCCACGGATGAAAGGTATTTTGTTGTTTGTTGCTGGCTTTAGACCCTGTATATTTGCAAAGAAGAATGTTATCGGACTGGTGGTATTGTTGGTACTGGGGGGGGATTTTTTTTCCGGCATTAGTATCTGTATCTGTTGGTTTGGAGTGGAGGCCATCGACTGTGGTTCCACTCCAGGAATGACTGGATTTGGTGTACGATTTCTGCCATTTCCTGCCAGTTTTTTTTCCTTCCTGGCACTAAAAAACCTCTCCCTCTTGAGTGGCTGTGGCTACCCAGGTTTTCCCATGGCCTGGATGTTTTGTATACACAGTATACACAGATATTATAGCCAGTACACACAGATGTTATAGCCAGTGCACACAGATGTTATAGTTCAACTGTTATGGTTCAACTGCCTCCCAGCACACATAAGGGGGATTACCAACAGACCCCTGGCAGTCTTCAAGCTGGCATTGGACAAGCACCTAAAGTCAGTTCCGGATCAGCCGGGCTGTGGCTCGTACGTTGGTTTGCGTGCAGCCAGCAGCAACAGCCTGGTTGATCAGGCTCTGATCCACCAGGAGGCCTGGTCACAGACCGGGCCGCGGGGGCGTTGACCCCCGGAACTCTCTCCAGGTAAAACTCCAGTACACACAGATGTTATAGACAGTGCACACAGATGTTGTAGCCTGTACACACAATTGCTATATCAAGTGCACACAGATGTTACAGCCTGTGCAGAGAGATGTTATAGCCATTACACACATGTTACAGCCAGTGCACACAGATGTTATAGCCAGTACACATAGATACTGCAACACAGGAGACATTGCTGCTGCCGAGCTGTGACATAACAGGTACAGTCTGCTCTAGAACAGTGAAGCAGTCCTTGTAAGAGTTGCTGTAGGTTTCACTCAGCCTGGGGCATGACCTGCTGGTGCCCTCGAGTGAGGCGTCGTCAATACTCGGCAACTGGGCAGGACTTCTTCTGGCAAGCGACTCAGGAGGACATTTCTCGACTGGTTCTGCCACTGGGGCTGTCACTGCCGGCGAGCGTGGAGTATATCGTGGAGCGAGTTATGGCAGAGACGACTGGGCAAAACATCTGGGAGCCGTAACATGGTACACCAGACTGCAGTGAGTGAGCTAGCAGTCAACGTGACATCGTATTTGTGCTGAAGTTCACTGGAGCTGTGACAGGAGGCTGACACAGCGCCTGCCGACAGGGCTTAAACTGCGGCTTGATGAGTGTCAATCTCTCGACAGTTGGAGTTATAGCAGAGGTTAGTCTAAGTGTCCTTAGACTTATTTCTCTACATATAACTGCAGTTTGCAGGTCTGGAGGTGAAGTGAAACAAATCTTGATGGGAATCGTAGCAGGTACAATTCTGCATAACATCCATGAGCGACGAACATAAGAGCTTTCTGTACAAGGGGCTCATACATTCATGGCTAACTAACATCAGCTGTCAAATGCACTGGTCACACCAGGTGGCAAGTAACACAGTGGTGCTACACAGTGGTCTGGGCTCAAGACCACACAGGACACACAGAAAACTTTAAACACACCCACACTGCACATGTGGTACAACATGGCTTATACTAGCAAATGACACTTTTCTGTGCACAAAATTTACACTAAGCCATACACTAACATGTGAGAACACTGACTGAGAGGAATTAATTAACACACGATATATATCTTCTCTCAATCTTCTCGACAATACTTAAATAATTACTGAAACACTTGATGTGACATCGTGAGGTGATGTCAGCAGCTTGGTGACATCAGCAGCATTGTGATGTCAGCAGCATGGTGACGTCAGCAGACACAACAGCAAAACATACAAGAGACGCTGAAGACGTGGTTTGAGAAACAGCATGGGATGCTGTGGCATGGAGTCACTGGAACGCCACTTACAATTCTCGAAGAAATTCGGTAAATTTCGGCTAAATCCTGCTTGTACCTGTGTCTGGATGCTGAAACGTGCAGACACGACATCAGGATAACTCGTCGAGAGATGGATGCTTCTTGTGTAGGGTGATGAAGTGAACACAACTTCATTCCTTCCTCGGTCTCACTTCACGGCCTACCCTCTCGGGGTACAACTGCTCCCGTCCACTGACTGGCTATGAGTCATTCCATCACTTTGCCCGTTTTGTACCCTCTCCTATCCAATTAAAGCCAAACTAGTCCACAGCTGTATCTTTGCTACCTATGCTACCCTCATCGGCACTAAACTGCTGTTCACCAGCAAGAACAGCAATAACACTGGGAGAGCACACTATGGGTGTGGGAGTGCTCTGCGAGAGCACAGTATGGGTGTGGGAGTGCTCTGAGAGAGTAAAGGATGGGGATGTGTCAGCTGTAGGAGAGTACAGGATGGATGTGGGAGTGCTCTGGGAGAGCACAGTATGGGTGTGGGAGTGCTCTGAAAGAGTAAAGGATGGGGATGGGTCAGCTGTAGGAGAGTACAAGATGGGTGTGGGAGTGCTCTGGGAGAGCACAGTATGGGTGTGGGAGTGCTCTGGGAGAGTACAGGTTGGGTGTGGAAATGCTCTGGGAGAGCACAGTATGGGTGTAGGAGTGCTCAGGGAGAGTACAGGATGGGTGTGGGAGTGCACTGGGAGAGTACAGCATGGGTGTAGGAGTGTTCTGGGAGATTACAGGATGGGTGTGAGAGTTCGCTAGGAGAGTACAGGATGGGTGGGAGTGCTCTATGAGAGTACAGGATTTGAGTGGGAGAGCTCTGAGAGAGTAGATGGGTGTGGGAGTCCTCTGGGAGAGGACAGGATGGGTATAGGAGTGCTCTGCGTGAGTATAGGATGGGTGTGGGAGTGCTCTGAAAGAGTACAGAATGTGTGTGGGAGTGCTCTGGGAGAGTAAAGGATGGGAGTGTGAGTGCTGTGGGAGAGTACAGGATGGGTGTAGGAGTGCTCGGTGAAAGTACATGATGGGTGGGAGTGCTCTGGGAGACTACATGATGGGTGTGGGAATGCTCTTTGAGAGTACAGCATGGGTGTAGGAGTGATCTGGGAGAGTACAGCATGGGTGGGAGTGCTCTGGGAGAGTACAGCATGGGTGGGAGTGCTCTGGGAGACTCCATGATGTAAATTGTGAATTCATTACCTCTGTAACTTGCTCAGCTATCAAAACTTTGAGGCCCAGTCCCTGGATCCATTATGTACCTCTGTAATCTTTTGACTACCGCCCACAGGGTGGGTATGGGGTGCATAATAAACATATTAAACTAACTCACTACCTGAAGGGAGGCCACTACCAGTCGAGAGTCAGTGCCTGAGTAAGCTATAGCGAAGTCATCAACATAAAGTGATGAACAAATATGTAAAGGAAGAATGGAAGGTAGGTCATTTATAGCCAAGAGAAAAAACGAGTAGTACTGAGGACACAACCTTTTATTTATTTATTTATTTAGTTACTTATTTGCAAATAGTAGATTGAGATTATGATTTACAATAATTGGTTGCAATGCAGAAAAAGCCTTTGCATTATGGGCCGACTTAATATTATTGGCTTACTGACTACTTAAACTCTAAAGAAATTTATCATAGTTGTACAGTAGATCTATTAATTATAAGTGAATCTAATTTATATAAACAAGATACATTCATATATTCAAAAATGCTTTTTGTGAAACATGATTCAATTATGTTCTTGTCGAAAATGGAAAATAGGTTCAAAAGTAAATATTGAAATTACAAGAACATAAGAACATAAAAAAGGAGGAACACTGCAACAGGCCTACTGACCCATGCAGAGCAGGTCCATTCCCCCCCGCCCAGATTAAACCAATGACCCCCCTGGATTAGCCCAATGACCCACCCAGTCTCGTCATCTCCACTCAAGGATGGAGCACTGTACCAGACCCAGCAGCACAAGCTAGTCAGGTCCAACTCACACCCACCCACATCCACTCATGCATTTATCTAACCTGTTTTTAAAAATACACAAGGTTTTAGCCTCAATAACTGTACTCGGGAGTTTGTTCCACTCATCCACAACTCTATTACCAAACCAGTGCTTTCCTATATTCTTCCTGAATCTGAATTTTTCCAACTTAAAACCATTGCTGCGAGTCCTGTCTTGGCTGGAAATTTTCAGCATGCTATTTACATCCTCTTTATTTATTCCTGTTTTCCATTTATACACCTCGATCATATCCTCGCTAATTCTATGCCTTTCGAGAGAGTGCAGATTCGGGGCCTCAGTCTATCCTCACAGGGAAGATTTCTGATACATGGGATCATCTTTGTCATCCTCCTCTACGTTTTCCAGAGCATTTATATCAATTCTGTAATACAGTGACCAGAACTGAGCAGCATAGTCTAAATGAGGCCTAACCAAGGATATATAGAGCTGAAGAACAACCTGAGGACTTCTATTATTTATACTTCTAGATATGAAGCCAAGAATTCTGTTAGCTTTATTGCGAACACTAATGCACTGTTTTCTTGGTTTTAGATTACTTCTAACCAGAACTAAATCCTTTTCACAATCAGTAGTGTTAAGACCTACATTATTTAGTTTATATGTGGCATGGTTATTTACCTGTCCAACAGCAAATTTGTTTATGTCACTATTTATTCCCTCATCTATGCCGTTTATTTAAATTGTGAACAACAATGGGCCCAGCACTGACCCCTGAGGAACACTGCTTGTGACGTGCCCCCATTCTGGTTTCTCCCCATTTATGCAAACTCTCTGCTATTTATTTGTCAGCCATGCCTCTACCCAGCAAAAAAAAACTGAGAGGAAGTATTGAAAATTTCACACATATCCTTATCACTCTCAGTGATCTGACCAGAGTTACTCTTAAGTGAGCCAATCTTATCCCTAATCTTACTTCTGTATACCTGAAAGAACCCTTTTGGGTTAGTTTTTGAATCCCTTGCAACCTTAGCCTCATAATCCCTTTTTACTTTTCTTATTCCTTTCTTTATTTCTCTCTTTAACTGAATATATTGATTTCTTAACTGCCCATCCCCTCTTTTGATAAGCCTATATATGCCTCTTTTGACCAATGAGATGTTTTAATCTATTGTTCTTAAATTTTGGATCATTTTTGTTAGATCTAATTTCCCTACTCGGAACAAAAATTGTCAGGGCAGCTAGAACTATGCTCTGAAAAACGTCATATTGGCAAACAAGATCACCTACCTGACCCACAGTCAGGACATCCCAGTTCAGCCCACCCAGGTAATTTTTCAGTCCCATGAAGTCAGCTAAGCGAAAATCTGGGACAGAGATTTGATTGCAGTTATCTGGGTAATTCAATGATATATTGAAACTAAGTGATTCGTGATAACTTTCCCCAAGCTGATCATTAACCTCAAGATTATTAATTAGTGAATCTTAGCTGGCAAGAACCAAGTCAAGCAGATTGTTTTCTATAGTTGGTTCTGTCACAACCTGTTCTAAAAAGCAATTCTCAACCGTATCAAGAAAGTCACTAGACTCAAGATTTCCTGTCATATTGTTCCAATTAGTTTGCCTAAAGTTAAAATCTCCCATTATCACAACTTTTTCATATCTAGATGCCTTATGAATTTCGTCCAATATCAGCTTACTGCCCTCTCTATCAAGGTTTGGGGGCCTATAAATCAGACACAAAATTAATTTGACACGTCCCTCGAGAAACTGCAGCCAAACAGATTCTGTGTTCGATGTTTCTAATCTCATATCATGTCTAAGACAATTTAAATTTTCTGACATACATCGCCACTCCACCAACCTTCCTGTTGACCCTATCAGTGTGGAATAGTTTATAACCCTGTATGTTGCATTCAGAAGGCATTTCTCTATCTTTCAGGTTGAACCAGGTCTCTGTTATACCAATAATATCTATATTACCTACACTTGCAAGTAATCTTAACTCATCTATCTTATTTCTTAGAATCCTACTATTTGTATAGTAAATCTTAAGGGAGCTAGTCACTTGTTGCCCTCTACTATCTCTCTTTGTTTATCAATTGATTTGCCATTACTAGCAACTTTATTTTGAATATTGTCTTTTAAACATATCCCTGAGGTATCCCGGTAATAACTGCTGTTTTTAACCCTAATGCTGCAGCCTGATTGTTTCCCACAAACACCCATACCTCTATAATCTATCAGTTTAAATTCCTAGACAAATCATCAATTACCCTCTCAGTTGAATTGGCTAATGCAACCACTCCATCCCCAGAGAGATGAACCCCATCCCTTGCATACATATCACATTTGCCAAAGAATAGGTCCCAGTTATCAATGAATGGAATTGCAAGTTACTTGCAGTACCTGTCTAGCCAGTAATTTATACCAATTGCCCTAGACATCCATTCATTGCCCACTCCCCTTCTAGGCAAGATGCCACATGTGACTGGGATCCCCCCCTTAGACCTAACTACTTCTATGGCTGACCTGTACTTATCCAGCAGCTCCTCTCTTCTGCCCTTCCCAATGTCATTACCCCCAGAACTAAGACAGATAATGGATTTATTCCCATTACCTGCCATAATATAATCCAACCTGCTGACTATGTCACAAACACCAGCTCCAGGAAGACACTTTCTGTCTGACCTTTTTGTCTGTTACAAAATGCAAGGTCCATATATCTTACCTGAGAATCGCCTATTAAAAAATTCTTACCTTGATTAGCAGGGGCATTAGTGATACCTTCAACCTCACTAACCACTGAAGTACACTCATCTTGGAGAACAGAGAATCGACTTCCTACCTTTACATCTTCTCTATTAACTCTCCTCATCTTCCTTCTTTCTGAACTGTGAACCACTTGTCACTTAAAGCAGCTGTCACTATCACTGCTGGTGACCATTCCTTCCATACCAGCTAAATCCTTCTCACACTTGCTCGCAAACTCATCTATGCAAAGCTTCAGATGAAGAAGTAGAATCTCCTTCTTCAACACTTGAACCTGAGATTCTAAAACACTACAACAAGTCATGGTGCTTGGTAATAGCCCACTCTAGCTCCCAAGAGCTTAGGCAGGTATGACCGCAGGTGACCACTGACCTCAGCATACTGAGAATGGGAATATTGATTATGAAGCATTTAGTCAATGGTGATTAAGTGGCTTTTGAGAAGAGTCTTCAACTGATTTTCAGACTGGGATACTTTAGTATCTATTGGCATTGAATTCCATATTTTGGGGTCTTAATGTGCATAGAGTTTTTACACAGTGTGATATGGGCACTAGGTACATCAAAAAGAGATTTGTGTCTTGTATTATGGTCGTGGGCCCTGTTAAGGTTGGCGAGGAGAAATTTGAGTGGAGGGTTTATGTTTGTGTGCATTGTTCTATGTATTTAGTATGCACATGAATAAGTATGGATGTTCTTAGTGATGAGCAGATTTAGACTTTTGAAAATTCGTGGAGTATGCTGTTGGCAGTGAGAATTTGTTATTATTCTGACTGCTTCCTTTTGCTGGGTTATTAGAGGTCTTAGGTGTTTCAATGTTGTTTAGTAGCAACTAACCAGTATTATAATGGTACTTAGTGGAGTGGAGTGACTTTCATTAGTTTCTTTTTTCTTGAAATACCAGACGTATACTGTGAATTTCATATAACCTGTAGTTACCAGCGGTCACAAAATACACAACGAGAAGCAATTATTACTACAGAAAAAGCGTCCTTCCTCCAAAATTTGCACCAGTCAACTATAGTGATAATATAGCATTTATTGTGGTGGAGACGGAAAAAAAAAAATAGAGAAGCTAGATACAGTGATTGATAAACAAGGGTGGAGGTCGACCGTTCGTCATTGTAGGAGTGCCAGCAGTCACCGGCTCTTCAACACGCAAGTTATACTTTTGTATCAATCAAATCACATATTGGCATTCGTCTCTCGACCTCCGGGGAGAGAGGACGCACGCCTAGTAGCTACACCTGCCCTCTGGTGGTGACCTTTAGCAACTAGAAGACAAAATGGCGTACCGAGTGGGACAACGGATTAACACTGTTTGTATACAGCTGGTACGTGGCACGCTTACTGGAGCAACGATGCATACATTGCTACCTGCTATCATCAGGGACGCCTATGGTGTCCCCAACGAGGAAGTATATGGTGTTGCCTTGAATGGGATGATCAGAGTATTCCTAAAACTGAATCGTACTGGCGTCTACGACAGACTTGTTGAAGAGTATCAGGAGAGGAAGGTGACGGTGAACTCGGCAGTGGACGTCGTTATGCATGACGTATCCAGGTACTATACGTGGGTGAAGGTCAGGAATGTCCCTTTCGAGGCGACGGCGTATAGTATACAGGAGGTATTCAACAACTACGGTAAAGTCCATTCGGCAACGATGGGAGTATGGACAGAAGGGCCATATAAGGGACGACCTGAGGGCTCTTATACCCTCAAAATGACGTTGGCTAGGCCTATACCATCCTACGTCATGTTGGTGGAGTCCAGGACGCAGGTTTTTGTACACTATGCCGGCCAGAGAAAGACCTGTCGACTTTGT
Organism: Cherax quadricarinatus; assembly: GCF_038502225.1. Lineage (NCBI taxonomy): Eukaryota > Metazoa > Arthropoda > Malacostraca > Decapoda > Parastacidae > Cherax > Cherax quadricarinatus. The sequence continues at coordinate 20,116,552 of NC_091366.1, forward strand.
GGCTCATATGATCATATGGCAGCTCACTGTCCTAGAAGGCAGCCTACCAGGGCTCCTGGTACGTTGGCAGTGGAGCAGAGACCATGTGAGTTGATGCCTGAGTTGGGAGAGGTGGAACCAGTGACGAGTGGTCGATGGAGTGAAGAGGTAGAACGGGAAGTATCGACGGTCGGTACCTGTGTTACCATCCCAGAGGTGACAGGGGAGGGGCCCCCATCGCCTGAGGGACGGGTGGACGTGGAAGAGTCTACCCAGGAGAAGTTGCTGGATGCGGTGCTGAAGGAGTTCTTCGACGAGACGGTGGCCGGGGAGGATGGTCCTGAGAAGTCAAGTGAGATACAGCTGATGGTTGAGCAGCAGGAACAGGTGAAGGGTTCGAGGAATGCCAGAGAGGACATGGAAGTGGTGGTAGAAGTCCATCAGGAGGATGTGCAGGAAGTAGATTTGTGTGTGAGTGAGAGCTCACGAAAAAGGACTGCGGGTGCTTTTGACCTCGATGAGGTTTTAACACCTGGGCAGAGACCCGGGAAGAAGTCATGGGTAGTTGTAGGGGAAAAGGTAGGCAGGGGAGTGGGTGTACTGGGGAAGATCAGTGGGGGGGGGCAAGGAGGGGCTGGAGGCCAGGTTAGAAAAAAGGATAAAAATGGTACAGGTACTGAGAAAGGTGAAGTGAGTAAGATACAGCGGCATAGGGGTAAGCCCCCTCTTCTAGCAAATTCAAGTGTGTCACAATAAATGTCAATGGGCTTAAATCTGAGGTAAAAAGGGTTTGGTTAGAGTGGTTTTTACGAAGGTTTGATGTGGATGTATGTTTTTTGCAGGAGCATAACCATAGGTTAGGGAGTGAATTGAGTTTGAGGGGTTATAAAATGTTTGTCAGTAATGCTTTGCAATTAAAAGGAGGGGTAGCAGTAGCTGTAAAGGAGACCAGCCCATTGCGTGTCATGGGTTGGGAGGAGGGGGGAGGGGGGAGGGTTGTAAGGGTAGATGGGCACTGGGGGGTGAGGAGAGTATGTTTCATTGGTGTATATATGCCAGCATGTAACAATGTTAGAGTTAAAGTTGATTTTGTACGTGATGTTTTGATGTATTATTTGCGGGGTTTACCTTCCATAACTGTAATTGGAGGTGATTGGAACTGTGTGATTAGGTATGGGGATGTGACGCCGAGGGGGGCAGGATGTGTTTTGGGTGCACTACGGGATGTGTTGAGGGATGTAGGTGTTGTAGATGTGGTGGGCAGGGGGGAGTATGGGGTGGAGCACACGTTTATTCGTGGGAATTATGGGGCGAGGTTAGATAGGATATATGTGATGCAGGGGATTGGTGTGGAGAGAGTGAGGGCTTTTGATGTCGGTTTTTCGGATCATAGGGCGGTGATAGCTGATCTGCGGGTGGATGGTATAGTTCGCATATATGCTGGGTATTGGAAATTGAATGTGAGGCTTCTGCAGGAGGGGGATGAAGGCTCATCCTTTGAGGAATGGTGGAGACATTGCTGGGAGGGTAGGGATGGTGGGATGGATTTGCTTGACTGGTGGGAGATGCGAGCAAAGACAGCAATAGCAGAGTTTTTTAGGATACGTGGAAAGGAACAGGCAAGGTGGAGATATGGTTTGCAAAACTACCTGGAGGGACAGCTGAATGCTGTTTATGACGGGGGGGGGGAAGGGAAGATGTGCGAGGTGAGATGGATGGCTTAAGGAGTAGGATTGAAGGATTACATAATGAAAGGTTTAACGCGATTAGAGTTAGGGCAGGATTAGAGGAGGTGTTAAAGGGTGATCGACCATCAGGTTATGTCCTAAGAAAATTTAGGGAAAGGCAGATGGTGACTACCATAGCGCATCTAGTGGTCGCTGATGGGGGGGGGTTATGTGGTGGGTCAAGGTCTTACTGATACAGATGATATTAGTGGTTATGCTGATTATTGGTTTAGGGAGAAATGGAGGAGGAACAAGGAAGTTGTCAGTGAGGAGGTATTTGGGGTTATGCAGAATACTATTGTATTGGGACAAGAGGAACAGGAAATGCTGGAGGGTAGTATTAGTGAGGAGGAGGTGGGGGAGGCGGTTTACGGGATGAGTCAGGGTAAGACGCCGGGCATTGATGGAATACCGAATGATTTTTATAGAGTTTATTGGGAATGCATTAGGTATGGGTTAGTGGAAGTCTTGAATCATATGTGGAGCAGTGGGAGGATGGGGAAGACCCAGAAAACAGGGATCGTTGTGTTGGTGCCGAAGAAGAAGGATGGGAAAGTATTGAATGATTATAGAGCAATATCCTTAATGTGTGCAGATTATAAAATTTATGCTAAAATTCTGGGCAATAGACTGAAGAAGGTTCTAGGATCAGTGGTACATGGGGGACAGTTTGGCATCCCGGGAAGAAGTATGAGGGACGGGCATAGTCAAATAAGGGATTTTATTGAGGACTGCACCGGAGGGGGAATACTTGGATTAGATTGGGCTAATGCGTATGATTGTGTGAATAGGGATTTCTTAAAAGTTTGTTTGGAACAGCTGGGTTTGGGGGAGAAGGTGGTGAGATGGGTGCAAACCTTGTATGAGGGAGCAGTTATTAGGGTACAGGTTAATGGTAAGTTGGGGGACCCAGTACTGATGGAGAGAGGTTTGAGGCAGGGCTGTCCACTCTCTCAGTTATTGTTTGCCTGCGTACAGAATCCATTTTATGGGCTGGTGGATGAGGTGATGATTGAACATGTGATTAGGGGGGGTGGGAGGGGGGATTGTGGGGTACGTAGATGATACTACCGTGCTGGTAAGGCATGAGGAAGATCTAAGGAAAGTTGGTGGAATCATTCAGATTTTTGGGGACGCCACGGGTATGAGAGTTAATTTAATGAAGTCGAGACTATTAGAGGTGGGGGATTGGGTGGGAGGGGGCTTGGGGGAGGGGTTGGGATGGTCAGTAGTGGACAGAATTAAGGTTTGTGGAATATGGTACATGGCGGAAGTGCAGGAAAGTAGAAAGATAAATTCGGAATTAGTTACGAGCAGGGTTTTGGGTAGGCTAGGAGGCTTAAGGGCTAGGGATGTAACATTACAGCAGAGAGTTTTAGTGGTCAACTCTCTGGTTTACAGTAAGGTGTGGGGAGTGGCTGAGGTGTTCCCTTTAAGAGCAGAGGATATTGCAGAAATCCAGAGGAAGGTTCTAAGGTATGTGTGGGGGTTTGGGAGGGCATGGTTGAGCAAGGACGTGGTGATGACGGAGGGGAGACGTGGGGGTCTTGGCCTGATGTCATTGGGTCATAGAGTAATGGCTTTATATATTAAACAAAGATATATTCGGACTGGGGGGAATAGAGGAGTCAGGGTAGGTAGGGTAATGGAGGATGCACGAAGATGGTGGTGTGGAAGGGATTTGAGGTATTGTGAGGATATGTTGAGGGTTTTATTACATGTTAAACAGGTGTCCACGTTAAAGGTCAAACGAATGGTGGGTGCTGTGGTAGGCAAGGGTGTCTTACAGGGACTTGCTGTATATCCAACATATGACTGGATAAGCATATGGAGGAAGTTTGGGTTGCTTAGAATACCAGCGAGGGTACGAGAGTTAGTATATCGTTTTCTGATGGGAATATTGGCCTCTAGGGATGTGTTATATAAAATGGGTCTTGTGAGAGAGGACTCATGCTTGCATTGTGGGGACATCGAAACGGCCTTTCATGCGGTATATTTTTGTCCCTCTTTGGAGGGGGTGAGGTTATGGATGGTGAGAGTTATCAGATTTTTGGGGGGGGGGGGCAATGGCCATTCCTACGGGCCTTAATGTTGGATGTAACTGGGGTGCCGGGTGATGTGGGTAGAGCCTTAATGTATGTTATGACGGATTATTTACATGTATCTTGGGGGATGAGGGAGGTTAGGGGAGAGTTGAGGATAAAAGCGTTAGCAGCGAGATTTTATAGAACTATGTGTAGGAATAGGCAAGTCTATGGTGGGAGGTGGGTAGTTAGCTTTTCGGAGGGTTACCGGAATCTCACTGTGGGGGGCCTTCTCCTCATGAACCCAGGGGGCGGGCAAAGGGTTGGTCTCCTACCGGGGGATGCATGAGGGTGGGTTGGTTTAGGCTTCTTTGTAGTGTGGATGGTGGGAGCGTTATGAATAGAGTGGAAGGGTGATGAATGAGGATTTGGAATCTATGGTTATGTTCACTGCATACAGGATAACCTTAAAAACCATGATGACTAAACCTTGGGATCTCGGGTTTAGAGCAGAATGATGTTAAGATAAGCACACAAGTTAACTTGATCGTTGTATAACTTATGTTTGTGAAGTGCTGTCACCCTGCACAGTTGCTTTGTGGGAAAAATTTTCTGCTATGTTTTATATATGAAATCATGATCTTTGGTTTAGTCAATTTTATAATCACATATAATGACACCTTTTTCTATGTACCTAATCATGTTATGTAATGATATATGAATTATAATGGATAGTGAGGTATTAGGTTAGGAGTGGGCAATTTTATTGTGTGATGCCCTTAATGGGGTTTCTATGAGATTGTAAACTGGTTTTGTTCAATGGTGTTATTGGGGAAAAAACAAGGATGGAACATGTACGAACTTGTATGTCAATATTTTTAATTATGACTACTGTATGTGCATGAGGAATTTTTATTCCCATGATAATGCTCAGTATAATAACATTGATAATAGGGAAAAGGGGGGGGGGGGGTAGTATGTGCCGGCACGAAGTAAGTGCGGCGAGTCTTTAGACAATGAGAATTATAATTATATGCTAATTATTTGTTTATATATTATCTTTTAGACTGTTTATATATAAAAAAAAAAAAAAATCAGCAATGATGTACTAGTGTTTCAAATAGGGAGATAAGGTTTTTTATGTCCTGTAACTAGACAGTTTTGATACCTTATGTTAGGATTTTGTTAGTTGTATGGGTTGTACTTGCGTATATAATGTTATGTCTTTTACTTGAGGGTGTTTCCTGCCCAGTGTTTATGTGAGGAGTTTCATTGTGAGATGTATCAATGTAATGTTTATTGTAGGCTTAGGTTTGCATAATGTTAAAATTAATGTTCTGTATAATTTTAATTTTTGTATGTTAAATAATATTTATTGTGCACTTTGTGCAAGGGGTCTAATTGTACAGAGTTGTGGGGGATTTATGTGGACACAGACATAAAATTTTTGAGTTTTTGGTTTTTGCTAATTTTTTTTGTTCGGTGCTGGAGCTCTCTCGCTCTTTATTATGTTAAGAGATTCCTGCTATTTGCGGGAAGTATTAATGTGGTATGTCTTTGCAATTTTATTGTAGGGTTAGGTTAGCCTTTGTTTAATTATTGTAATGTATAATTTTATCCTTCGTATGCTGCATCATATCATCTGTGTACTTTGTGCAAGGAGGTTTTACTGTACTGTATAATAGGCATGATTTGTAGGTTTAGAATTTGTTGATGTTTTTTCTGAGCAGGTGTTATCCTGTTCGTTTCATTGTTCGGTGATGGTATATTCTTTAATACAATATGAATGTAACACTTGTGGTATGCTATGGGGTTAATGGTAGGTCATTGTATTTTCAAACGGTTAATAATTGTGTTCTTTTATTTATTTATATCTTGTACTGTGTCCTTTTAAATAAAATATAAAAAAAAAAAAAAAATCACATATTGACATGATGACACTCTTCAGGTCACTTGTTCTATCTAGGCTGGAATATTGCTGCACACTAACAGCACCTTTCAAGGCAGGTGAAATTGCCGACCTAGAAAATGTACAGAGAACTTTCACGGCGCGCATAACGGAGATAAAACACCTCAATTATTGGGAGCGCTTGAGGTTCCTAAACCTGTATTCCCTGGAACGCAGGAGGGAGAGATACATGATTATATACACCTGGAAAATCCTAGAGGGACTAGTACCGAACTTGCACACGAAAATCACTCATTACGAAAGCAAAAGACTTGGCAGACGATGCACCATCCCCCCAATGAAAAGCAGGGGTGTCACTAGCACGTTAAGAGACCATACAATAAGTGTCAGGGGCCCGAGACTGTTCAACTGCCTCCCAGCACACATAAGGGGGATTACCAACAGACCCCTGGCAGTCTTCAAGCTGGCACTGGACAAGCACCTAAAGTCAGTTCCGGATCAGCCGGGCTGTGGCTCGTATGTTGGTTTGCGTGCAGCCAGCAGCAACAGCCTGGTTGATCAGGCTCTGATCCACCAGGAGGCCTGGTCTCAGACCGGGCCGCGGGGGCGTTGACCCCCGGAACTCTCTCCAGGTAAACTCCAGGTATTACTTGGGTAGATAATTTCCAGTAGATCCTTCATGTGTTAGCTCAAATCACCGACCAGTATGGCTTAAATAAGTGACCCACTGATCAGATCAGATAGACTGGTCCAGACCCTTGACTGGTCCGAACCCTTGACTGGTCCGAACCCTTGACTGGTCCGAACCCTTGACTGGTCCGAACCCTGAACTGGTTTCAAACGGTTTCGTTGTGCACTACCTAGCAGGTTATTAATAGAATATTCAAGAGGTTGCTAGTAGAATTACAGTAAATCAACCATTCAAATCATTATGAAGCTGTGTGTAGTCTGTGGTCAGTCAAACAAACGGGCCTCCACATGCATAAATTGTCATTTTTGTGGAAATTGGTGTCACGCCCCTTGTGCAGATATCAAAGAACTAGCTACAAGCAGTATTAAAACAGGGAAGTGTTTTTGGGTATGCCCAAATGAGATAAATCTGTGGACTGAAATCACAAGGGTATTAAAAGAGGCCAACATCAAAGCTCCTTTCATAGAAAACCTGGAAGCTTTCTACAACAGATGGGAACATAAAAAGTCTGGGCTGAATGGTACTGCCCTTGATACTGGCCATGTAGTCAGAAACTGTAAGGCTGGAGATGATGTCCTGGTAGTCAGTAAATGGGGGGCGGATAGTGCAGTCCTGGGAGACAGTAATGGTGAAACTGGAGGTGCTGTCCTGGGAGACAGTAATGGTGAAGCTGGAGGTGCTGTCCTGGGAGACAGTAATGGTGAAGCTGGAGATGCTGTCCTGGGAGACAGTAATGGGGAAGCTGGAGATGCTGTCCTGGGAGACAGTAATTGTGAAGCTGGAGATTTTGTCCAGGTAGTCGGGAATTATACGCAGGAAGGAATACATATAAATGACCTCATAGGGGACAGGAGCCATAGTAGGGAAACAAGTGTAGTCAAAGATAAGATAAAACCAATATTGCAAACTAGAAATACCGCAGGAAATAGCAAACAAGAGGACTCCACTAGCAATAGTGAGGATATATTACCAAAAACAACTGGTGGGAGCTCCATTGTTGGTGCTAGGGAGGATAGAAGTAAGACAGGGAAACATGCACCAACAGGGAATACAGTCACAGAAACCCAAGGCAAACGGAAACCAAGCCTGTGCACATACTATGCACTCGGTATCTGCTGGCATGGGAAATCTGGAAAAACAGATGGGACGTGCAACTATGACCACCCTAGAAAATGTCATGCCCATATGACAACAGGAAAATGCAAACTCCCTTCCTGTAAGCTTTTTCACCCTGAACTGTGTACCTCTTCAGTACAGGAAAGACTGTGCTATAACTTAAATTGCCAGGCATACCATCTAAAGGGGACAAAAAGATACAAAACATCCAGGCCATGGGAAAACCTGGGTAGCCACAGCCACTCAAGAGGGAGAGGTTTTTTAGTGCCAGGAAGGAAAAAAAACTGGCAGGAAATGGCAGAAATCGTACACCAAATCCAGTCATTCCTGGAGTGGAACCACAGTCAATGGCCTCCACTCCAAACCAACAGATACAGATACTAATGCCGGAAAAAAAATCCCCCCCCAGTACCAACAATACCACCAGTCCGATAACATTCTTCTTTGCAAATATACAGGGTCCAAAGCCAGCAACAAACAACAAAATACCTTTCATCCGTGGACTGCTTGCAGAGGCAAAGGCAATATTCGCGGCTTTCACTGAGACCCACATAAAGGATCACTTGGACAACGAAATATGGATCCCAGGTTACAACCTATACAGATGTGACAGAGTGAACAGGCAAAAGGGGGGGGGGTTGGCCTGTACATTGCAGAGTCACTTGTTTGCACAGAACTGCTAAATGCCTCAAATGATGTAGTGGAAGTTTTAGCAGTAAAGGTCGAGAACCAAAACCTAGTCATTGTGGTAGTCTACAAGCCTCCGGATGCAACATCCCAGCAATTCCAGGAACAGCTGTTAAAAATTGACCACTGTCTGGAAAACCTTTCAGCTCCTGCACCCAACATCTTGCTCCTGGGGGATTTCAACTTATGGCACCTAAAATGGAGGAATATAGCAAATAATATTGTTGCAGTAATAACACCAGGAGGCAGCTCTGATGAAAACTTACACTCACACGAGCTTTTAAATCTCTGCACAAAATTCAATTTAAACCAGCAAATAATAGAGCCTACTAGACTGGAGAATACACTAGACCTCATCTTCACTAACAATGATGATCTGATAAGAAATGTCACCATATCAAAAACAATATACTCAGATCACAACATAATTGAGGTTCAGTCATGTATGCGCGGAGCCCCAGACCGACATAATGAGATTAGTCACGAGGGAGCATTCACCAAATTCAACTTCAATAACAAAAACATAAAGTGGGACCAAGTAAACCAAGTCCTAACCGATATAAGCCGGGAAGATATACTAAGCAACACAGACCCCAACTTATGCCTAGAACAGATTAACTCGGTGGCACTCGATGTATGCACAAGGCTTATTCCTCTAAGAAAAAGGAGGAGTAGATGTAAAACAGAAAGAGACAGGCGCTCCCTTTACAGGCGACGGAAAAGAATAACAGAGCGGCTAAAAGAGGTCAATATATCTGAAATGCGTAGGGAGACACTGGTCAGAGAAATAGCAAGCATCGAACTTAAGCTAAAAGAATCCTTTAGGAGTCAGGAATCGCGGGAAGAACTAAAAGCCATAAATGAAATCGAAAGAAACCCAAAGTATTTCTTCTCCTATGCCAAATCAAAATCGAGAACAACGTCCAGTATTGGGCCCCTACTTAAACAAGATGGGTCCTACACAGATGACAGCAAGGAAATGAGTGAGCTACTCAAGTCCCAATATGACTCAGTTTTTAGCAAGCCGCTAACCAGACTGAGAGTCGAAGATCAAAATGAATTTTTTATGAGAGAGCCACAAAATTTGATTAACACAAGCCTATCCGATGTTATCCTGACGCCAAATGACTTCGAACAGGCGATAAATGACATACCCATGCACTCTGCCCCAGGGCCAGACTCATGGAACTCTGTGTTCATCAAGAACTGCAAGAAGCCCCTATCACGAGGCTTTTCCATCCTATGGAGAGGGAGCATGGACACGGGGGTCGTCCCACAGTTACTAAAAACAACAGACATAGCCCCACTCCACAAAGGGGGCAGTAAAGCAACAGCAAAGAACTACAGACCAATAGCACTAACATCCCATATCATAAAAATCTTTGAAAGGGTCCTAAGAAGCAAGATCACCACCCATCTAGAATCCCATCAGTTACACAACCCAGGGCAACATGGGTTTAGAACAGGTCGCTCCTGTCTGTCTCAACTATTGGATCACTACGACAAGGTCCTAAATGCACTAGAAGACAAAAAGAATGCAAATGTAATATATACAGACTTTGCAAAAGCCTTCGACAAGTGTGACCATGATGTAATAGCGCATAAAATGCGTGCTAAAGGAATAACAGGAAAAGTCGGTCGATGGATCTATAATTTCCTCACTAACAGAACACAGAGAGTAGTCGTCAACAGAGTAAAGTCCGAGGCAGCTACGGTGAAAAGCTCTGTTCCACAAGGCACAGTACTCGCTCCCATCTTGTTCCTCATCCTCATATCCGACATAGACAAGGATGTCAGCCACAGCACCGTGTCTTCCTTTGCAGATGACACCCGAATCTGCATGACAGTGTCTTCCATTGCAGACACTGCAAAGCTCCAGGCAGACATCAACCAAATCTTTCAGTGGGCTGCAGAAAACAATATGAAGTTCAACGATGAGAAATTTCAATTACTCAGATATGGTAAACATGAGGAAATTAAATCTTCATCAGAGTACAAAACAAATTCTGGCCACAAAATAGAGCGAAACACCAACGTCAAAGACCTGGGAGTGATCATGTCGGAGGATCTCACCTTGAAGGACCATAACATTGTATCAATCGCATCTGCTAGAAAAATGACAGGATGGATAATGAGAACCTTTAAAACTAGGGAGGCCAAGCCCATGATGACACTCTTCAGGTCACTTGTTCTATCTAGGCTGGAATATTGCTGCACACTAACAGCACCTTTCAAGGCAGGTGAAATTGCCGACCTAGAAAATGTACAGAGAACTTTCACGGTGCGCATAACGGAGATAAAACACCTCAATTATTGGGAGGGCTTGAGGTTCCTAAACCTGTATTCCCTGGAACGCAGGAGGGAGAGATACATGATTATATACACCTGGAAAATCCTAGAGGGACTAGTTTACCTGGAGTTTACCTGGAGAGAGTTTCGGGGGTCAACGCCCCCGCGGCCCAATGAAAAGCAGGGGTGTCACTAGCACGTTAAGAGACCATACAGTAAGTGTCAGGGGCCCGAGACTGTTCAACTGCCTCCCAGCACACATAAGGGGGATTACCAACAGACCCCTGGCAGTCTTCAAGCTGGCACTGGACAAGCACCTAAAGTCAGTTCCGGATCAGCCGGGTTGTGGCTCGTACGTTGGTTTGCGTGCAGCCAGCAGCAACAGCCTGGTTGATCAGGCTCTGATCCACCAGGAGGCCTGGTCACAGACCGGGCCGCGGGGGCGTTGACCCCTGGAACTCTCTCCAGGTAAACTCCAGGTTAGCCACCAGGCCCGGTGGCCTGGGGGCTAAAGCTCCCGCTTCACACACGGAGGGCCCGGGTTCGATTCCCGGCGGGTGGAAACATTTCGACATGTTTCCTTACACCTGTTGTCCTGTTCACCTAGCAGCAAATAGGTACCTGGGTGTTAGTCGACTGGTGTGGGTCGCATCCTGGGGGACAAGATTAAGGACCCAAATGGAAATAAGTTAGACAGTCCTCTATGACGCACTGACTTTCTCGGGTTATCCTGGGTGGCTAACCCTCCGGGGTTAAAAATCCGAACGAAATCTTGTCTTATCTTATCTCACAAATTCCATATGTGAGATAAGGGTATATGAGAGAATGGTATAATGCCAGGAGAGCTGATTGTGGAACATAGTACTGAATCTTTGATAGTATGCCTACTGTCTTAGAGATTTTCTTGGTGATTTGTTGTATATGTGTCTGGAACTTGAGGCTACTGTCAAGGTGGATACCTAGGAATTCTCCCTCTGCAAGTCTTGTGACTGGTGATCCATTTATCGTTATGTTAAGTGAAACATTTGCAGCTTTGTTTTAAAACTGAATGAAATAGGTTTTATCAGCATTTAGGATAAGTTTATTAGTTATCATCCAGGCAGATATTTTCTGCAATTCAGCATTGACAGTGTTGGCCAGTATGACTCGGTGTGGGTGGGAGAAGACGCATGTAGCTTCATCTGAAAATAATGTGAGTTTGAGTAGCTATCATGCAATCGGTAGGTCATTGATGTAGAGGAGAAAGAAAAGTGATCCAAGGACTCTTTCCTGTGGGACTCCTACTGTGACTGGTTGGGTGGAAGAGTTTGCACCATTTCTGTACACATACTGACTTCTGCTACTAAGGTATGACTTTAGGTGGTTGAGGGAGTGGCCTCTGATTCCATAGTCCATTAATTTAGTGAACAGCAGTTCATGGTCGACTGTGTCAGAAGCTTCACGTAAATCAATGAAAATTCCCAGTGGGACTTCTTTCTTTTCAAAGCATGTGTATGATAGCATCATTTGTGCTTCTATTATTCCTGAATCCAAACTGACAAGGGTTTAATATGTTGTGCGAGACGAGGTAGTAATAGATTCGTCTATGAATTAATTTTTCAAAGATTTTAGAGAGCAGTGGTAAGTTAGATATTGGTCTATAGTTATTCAAGTCAGTTTTGTGAATCCGAGTGACCCTCGCTATTTTGAGGATTGTTGGGGAGGGATATAATTCAGTAGATTTGTTAAAGTGTGTTGCAATAATTTGTGACAACACTTGAGAATTATTATTATTATAATCAAAAAGAAGCACTAAACCACAAGGGCTATACAGTGCTGCAGGGCAGGAAGGAAGCGAGGGTATCAGGTGGCAAAAGGAAGAGGGATTTTTAGTAGGTTACGGAGAACAGCGGGGCAGTGGATAGTGCAGGGACAGCAAGAGATTGAGGTAGTAAGGGCTGAGGGGAGTGTGAAAGATATCATCAGAGATTGTGGAGTAAGTCAGTTGTTGTCAAGAAGTCAATGAGAGAGTCAGTATTAAAGGAGGATCCATCAGCAAGAAGGGAAGGTAAAGAGAGAGTAGTAGAGTGGAGACGACGTTGGAGGTAAATTCTGTGTGCTCGTTGATAGAGAGGGCAATCCAACAGATTGTGGCTAGTTGTTAGGTAAGACACATATGCAACAGTTAGGTATCTTTATTTCGAAACGTTTCGCCTACACAGTAGGCTTCTTCAGTCGAGTACAGAAAAGTTGATAGAAGCAGAAGATACTTGAAGACGATGTAATCAGTCCATCACCCTTAAAGTTTTGAGGTGGTCAGTCCCTCAGTCTGGAGAAGAGTGTTGTTCCATAGCTGGTAATGAGGAAATGGTAACTAGCAGTGATAGTGGCAGCTGCTTTAAGTGGCAAGTGGTTCACAGTTCAGGAAGATAAAGAGGGTTAACAGAGAAGATGTGAAGGTAGGAAATCGATTCTCTCTTCTCCAGGACGAATGCACTGATTCCCCTGCTAATCAAGATAAGAATATTTTAATAGTAGGAGATTCTCAGGTAAGATATATTGACTGTGCTTTTTGTAACAGAGACAGAAAGGTCAGACAGAGGGTGTGCCTTCCTGGAGCTGGTGTTGGTGACATACTCAGCAGGTTGGATAATATTATGTCAGGTAATGGGAACAAGCCCATTATTTGTCTTAGTGCTGGGTAATGACATTGGGAAGGGCAGGAGAAAGGAGCTGCTCGATAAGTACAGGTCAGCCATAGAAGTAGTTAGGTCTAAGGGAGGGATCCCAGTCACATGTAGCATCTTGCCTAGAAGGGGAGTGGGCAATGAATAGATGTCTAGGGCAATTGGTATAAATTACTGGCTAGACAGGTACTGCAAGGAACTTGCAATCCGATTCATAAATAACTGGGACCTATTCTTTGGCAAATGTGATATGTATGCAAGGGATGGGGTTCATCTCTCTGGGGATGGAGTGGTTGCATTAGCCAATTCGATTGAGAGGGTAATTGATGACTTGTCTAGGAATTTAAACTGATAGATTATAGAGGTATGGGTGTTTGTGGGAAACAATCAGGCTGCAGTATTAGGGTTAAAAACAGCAGTTATTACCGGGATACCTCAGGGATATGTTTAAAAGACAATATTCAAAATAAAGTTGTTAGTAATGGCAAATCAAAGGATCAACAAAGGGAGATAGTAGAGGGCAATGAGTGACTAACTCCCTTAAAGTTTACTATACACACAGTATTAGTCTAAGAAATAAGATAGATGAGCTAAGATTACTTGCAAGTGTAGGTAATATAGATATTATTGGTATAACAGAGACCTGGTTCAACCTGATAGAGAAATGCCTTCTGAATGCAATGTACAGGGTTATAAATTATTCCACAATGATAGGGTCAACAGGAAGGGTGGTGGAGTGACAATGTGTGGCAGAGAAAAATTGAATTGTTGTCTTGGACATGATATAAGATTAGAAACGTCGAACACAGAATCTGTTTGGCTACAGTTCATCGAGGATCGTGACAAATTAATTTTGAGTGTGATTTATAGGCCCCCAAACCTTGATAGGGAGGGCGGTAAGCTGTTATGGGACAAAATTCATAAGGCATCTAGATATGAAAATGTTGTGATAATTGGAGATTTTAACTTTAGACAAATTGATTGCAACAAGATGACATGAAATCTTGAGTCTAGTGACTTTCTTGATACGGTTGAGGATTGCTTTTCAGAACAGATTGTGACAGAACCAACTAGAAGAAACAACTTGCTTGACTTGGTTCTTGCCAACAAAGAGTCACTAATTAATAATCTTGAGGTTAATGATGAGCTTGGGGAAAAAGATCACAAATCACTTAATTTCAGTATATCATGGAATTATGGAACTGCCCGGTGGTCTGGTGGCTAAAGCTCCCACTTCACACACAGAGGGCCCGGGTTCGATTCCCGGTGGGTGGAAACATATCGACACGTTTCCTTACACCTGTTGTCCTGTTCACCTAGCAGCAAATAGGTACCTGGGTGTTAGTCGACTGGTGTGGGTAGCATCCTGGGGGACAAGATTAAGGACCCCAATGGAAATAAGTTAGACAGTCCTCGATGACACACTGACTTTCTTGGGTTATCCTGGGTGGCTAACCCTCTGCGGTTAAAAATCCGAACGAAATCTTATCTCTTATCTTATCTTAAACAAATCGTTGTCCCAGATTTTCGCCTGGTCGACTTCATGGGGCTGAAAAATTACCTGGGTGGGCTAAATTGGGATGTCATGACTATGGGTCAGGTAGCCGATCTTGGTTCCCAGTATGACTTTTCAGCGCATAGTTCTAACTGCCCAGACAACTTTTTTTCCGGGTAGGGAAATTAGATCTAACAAAAATGATCCCAAATGGATGAGGATGAGCAGTTAAGAAATCAATATATTCAATTAAAGAGAGAAATAAAGAAAGGAATAAGAATTGCAAAAAGGGATTATGAGGCTAGGGTAGCAAGGGATTCAAAGACCAACCCAAAAGGGTTCTTTCAGGTATACAGAAGTAAGATTAGGGAGAAGATAGGCCCACTTAAGACTAACTCTGGTCAGATCACTGACTGTGATAAGGTTATGTGTGAAATTCTAAATACCTATGTGAAAATTTGTCTGGATTGCCTCCATGTGAGTTGTCTATCCTGGTAGACTCTGTTGACACCGAGCTCTGAAGTCGGTATCTCAGCCTCACAAGTGGCTTATAGGACAGATTTCTATAAATGACTGATGTTGCAAGAAGTCTCGCCTTCATGCACGTATAAAGGACTAACTTACTTGGTGTTGGAGAATGTGTCTCGGTCTTCAACCTCCCTAAGCTTTAGTCCCTCTGAACTTTCCCTCAGAACCACGTGCAACTGGTTGCCTTAATTCCTGCAATAATCAATCATTATTCGTGACCTGCCTGCACCTCAGAAATTCCTATTTCTAAGGGGGTGTGAATACCCTAGACTACTCTGCAGAAAGTGACACTAGCTTCTAGGCTGACAAGAGATGCCGGTACGTACTGGTCATGAACTGCCAGCTGCACAAAGGGCCAACAGCATGACTCACCCACAATTTTCCCCAGACACTGGCCAGGATCCTAAGAAAAAGTGGAGGTCTTGTCTTACTGTATGGGCCTGATGGAGGATGTCATCTACGGTACATCGAGGTGCCTCCACCAAAATTCCTCAGGTCTAGTATGTGAAGACACGTGGGGGCACCACCTGCTGATCACGGCACTTGTTGCTCAAATTGTGTCTAGTCTTAGAAGGAAGCTCTGGCGTCTTCAAGACCCACACCTCGTCGTTCAAACTTGGGCTGCCAGTTCTCCCTAGCTAACATAACCTAGTGTTTGCCTGCATTTGGCCTATTACTACCTATGTTAAGGTCTTAGGTCTACATGGTTATCTACAATTGCCTCAATAATCCTAATATTAGTGTACTAACAGTATAAAGTACCTACTTCTTCCCTGAAGGGTAAATCTATCAATTAAGAAGTACCTTCCAACCACCTTCGCAAACCCGGGTGAGTGTGTGTGTGTGTGTTTTGGGTGGGTGTAAGGGCACCCAAACAGTGTGTTTTCCCCCGAATAAGATCCAACAACCTACTTCCTCTCAGTTTTCACCCAGGAAAATACCAGCAATATTCTTGAAATAATAGATTATGTAGAACAGGACGATAATAAACTATGCACAATTGCCGTAACTAGTGACATGATACTCAGACAAACAGAGAAGCTAAAACCTAACAAATCCCCAGGCCCTGATGAACTGTTTGCAAGGGTGTTAAAGGAATGTAAAGAGGAACTTAGCATACCTTCGGCTAATCTTTTTAACATATCACTACAAACTTGCATAGTGCCTGATAAGTGGAGAATGGCAAATGTAATACCTATTTACAAGGCAGGTGACAGGTTCTTGGCTTCGAACTATAGACCAATAAGCCTTACCTCCACAATGGGAAAATTTATGAAATCAATAATTGCTGAAGCAATTCATAGCCATCTTGATAGGCACAGATTGATTAATGAATCTCAACACGGTTTTACAAAGGGGCATTCCTGTCTTACGAATTTGCTAATTTTTTTCACTAAGGTGTTTAAGGAGGTAGATCACGGTAACAAAAATGATATTGTGTATATGGACTTCAGTAAGGCTTTCATTAGCATTCCACATCAGAGGCTATTGAGAAAACTTAAGGCACACAGAATATGAGGAGAAATTTTTACCTGGGTAGAGGCATGGCTGACAAATAGGTAGCAGAGAGTTTGCATAAATGGGGAGAAATCAGAATGGGGGCACATCACAAGAGGTGTTCCACAGGGGTCAGTAATGGGCCCGTTGTTGTTCACAATTCACATAAACGACATAGATGATGGAATAAATAGCGACATAAGTAAATTTGCTGATGACACCAAAATAGGCCATCCAATTCATTCTAATGAGGACACTAGATCACTCCAGGATGATTTGAATAGACTGATGAAATGGTCAGAGAAGTGGCAGATGCAGTTTAATATAGACAAACGAAAAGTTCTGAATGTTGGACAGGAAAATAACCATGTGACATATAAACTAATGTAGT
This sequence comes from Cherax quadricarinatus, assembly GCF_038502225.1. Classification (NCBI taxonomy): domain Eukaryota; kingdom Metazoa; phylum Arthropoda; class Malacostraca; order Decapoda; family Parastacidae; genus Cherax; species Cherax quadricarinatus. The sequence continues at coordinate 20,133,551 of NC_091366.1, forward strand.
TCTTAACACTACTGATTGCAAAAAGGTTTTAAGAGTTCTGGTTAGCAGTAATCTAAAACCAAGACAACAGTGTATTAGTGTTTGCAATAAAGCTAACAGAATTCTTGGCTTCATATCTAGAAGTATAAATAATAGAAGTCCTTAGGTTGTTCATCAGGTCTGTACATTCTTGGTTAGGCCTCTTTTAGAGTATGCTGCTCAGTTCTCGTCACTTTATTACAGAATGGATATAAATGCTGTGAAAAATGTACAGAGGAGGATGATAAAGATGATTCCATGTATCAGAAATCTTCCCTATGGGGATAGACTGAGGCCCTGAATCTGCTCTCTCTCGAAAGGCGTAGAATTAGCGGGGATATGACTGATGTGTATAAATGGAAAACAGGAATAAATAAAGCGGATGTAAATAGAGTGCTGAAAATTTCCAGCCAAGACAGCAATGGTTTCAATTTGGAAAAATTCAGATTCAAGAATGATATAGGAAAGCAATGGTTTGGTAATAGAGTTGTGGATGAATGGAACAAACTCCCCAGTTCAGTTATTGAGGCTAAAACGTTGTGTAGTTTTAAAAATAAGCTAGATAAATACATGAGTGGGTGTGGGTGGGTGTGAGTTGGTCCTGACTAGCTTGTGCTGCTGGGTCTGATGCCGTGCTCCTTCCTTAAGTGGAAGTGACCTGACTAGGCGGGTCATTGATGTAATCTGGGGAAGCACATGGACCTGCTTGGCATGGGTCAGTGGGCCTGCTGTGGTGTCTCTTCTTTCTTGTGTTCTTATGGTCTTATGAGTGCGTGTGGGTGGGTGTGAAATGGACTTGACAAGCTACTAGGTCGGACACAGTGCTAATCCCTTAAATGACGTGTCTGACCCCACTAGGTCAAGGCATTGGCTTAAGCCGGTGGGGAGTATTGGAGCTGCGTGGACCAGTAGACCTGTTGCAGTGTTCCTTATTTCTTATGATCTTATGTTCTTATGAGGGCAAATATTCTATTAGTGGGATGGATCTGTGAAGGACCTGCCTAGCATGGGCCAACAAGCCTGCTGCAGTGTTCCTCCTTTCTTATGTTCTTATGAACACATCCATGGGGACACCTTCAGGGGCCACTAGGGCAATTAAGGAAATTAATTTTTGCTTGTTTGTTTTCTGTCTAATTTCCTCCAGTTTTGGTGCACAAGACGAAGTACTGTTGTGATAGAAACACAGGCCTTATCTCTAGGCTTTATTGAACATAGAATCTTCATAGTACTTCTGCAACAACAAAATATAATGACTAGTACATCTAATAATAGCTTCTACAGGGATGGTGATGTCTTGCATATGTCAAGAGAAAAGTTATAACTACAGGCCACATATTTAAACTCACCATGTAATCTGCATCGCTGATAAATGGATAAAGTAGGAGAGAATCACACACCATGTGTTGGTGCCCATGACACACACCAAACTGTTGTTGTTGTTAAGGGCCCCTAGAGGTGGTGCAGTATTATCCTGCTGCTGCTCCCCACAGGACCAGTATCACTACAATCTCCCCCTTCTAAAATATCAGAGACAGTAATCTCCCAAACTGTTAGGTGGGCGACGTACACGTCCCGACCTTCGTAGCCCTTGAGCCTCTTCACCAGGTTCGATATTTTCCAGCGGGGTTTGATTAACTGCTGGAGCAGAATCCTCTATTTCCATAGGGGTAGTCTCAAAGGGCTTTCCAGGAGAAAACGAAGCATCTTTCACATCTATTGGTGTATCTTGAGATTCCACACTAATAGGGATTTCAACTGGGGCTAAATGTCTTGTAGATACTGTAGTCTCTTCACCATTTTGGTAGCGAATGTGGGCGTAATGTGGATTAGCTTGCAGGAGCTCTACCTCTTCCACTAAATTCAAATTCAAATTCAAATTCAAATTCAAAGTTTATTCTCTATAAGGATTACATTGCTTAGTTTACAGAAATTTGGTTATTGTTTGGTTTAACATGTAGTAAAGGATCTGTCTTGTTCATCCTACGGTGACTCTTCAGGAGAACGGGTCCAGGATGACATAACCAAGTGGGCACGGAGGCTCCCGTAGAGGAACGACGTGAATAGTTGAGGAGTCTTTCATGAGGGGTTGCATTAGTAGCTGTGCACAGCAGTGATCTAATAGAGTGAAGAGCATCAGGTAGGACAGTTTGCCAGTGTTGAACAGGTAGATTGCGCGACTTTAATGTCATTGTAACTGCCTTCCATATAATACCATTGAACCGCTCCACTTGACCATTGCCTTGAGGGTTGTAGCTTGTTGTTCTGCTGCAGGCAATACCTTTGCTAGCCAAAAACTCCTGAAGTTCGTTACTCATGAACGAGGATCCCCTGTCTGAATGGATATAAGCTGGCATACCAAAAATAGAGAACAACTGTGAAAGACAACTAATAACAGTTGAAGCAGCCATATTTGCACAGGGGAATACAAAGGGAAACCTTGAATATTCATCTACTATGTTAAGGAAATACCTATTCTGATTTGTGCTTGGTAGAGGTCCTTTGAAATCTATATTCAATCTTTCGAAAGGCTGGGTGGATTTTATGAGATGAGTCTTCTCTGGCTGATGAAAGTTTGGCTTGCACTCTGCACATACTCTGCATGCTCTGATCACTTGTCACACATCTTCCACTGAGTAGGGCATGTTCTTTGATTTGACAAAATGGTACAGGCGTGTAACTCCTGGGTGACACAAAGCCTTGTAGAGAGCTGAGAGTGATTGCAAATCATGACATGCTGCTCCACAGTGGGACCTAGAGAATGCATCAGGTGAGATGTTCTCTTGACCCGGTCGGTACAGAATATCAAAGTCATAACACGATAGTTCCATCCTCCAGCGTAATATCTTGTCATTCTTTATCCTACTTTTATGCCTCTTGTCGAACATATACATCACGGACCGTTGGTCAGTCCTTATGGTGAAATGTCTACCAGTTAAATAATGCCTCCAGTGGCGAACTGCTTCTATGATGGCCTGGGCTTCCTTTTCTACAGCAGCATAACATTTCTCTGATCCTTGAAAAGTTCTCGAAAAGAAGGCTACTGGTCGTCCTGCCTGAGATAAGACTGCAGCAATGGCAATGTCAGATGCATCCGTTTCCACTTCGAATGGTAGGGACTCATCAATGGCTTGAACTACTGAGTTTTCAATGTCCTGTTTGAGAGTATGGAAAGCGGCTTCTGCTTCCTTTATCACAGGAAATGTGGTAGCACTCAATGGGCGGACTTTACTTGAATAGTTGTAGATCCATTGTGAGTAATAAGCAAAGAGACCAAGAGTTCTTCGGAGTGACTTTTTGTCTTGAGGCATTGGAAGTTCCCGTAGAGGTCGTAGTCGTTCAGGGTCTGGGAATATTGAACCTCCTTCCACTACATAACCAAGGATGCTAAGCCTTTTAGTTGAAAAAGTGCACTTTTCCTCATTGTAACTGATATTTTTCTTCTTGGCGGCTTCCAAAAACTTATCAAGGTTTGCATCATGTTCCTCCTGGGTCTTGCCACAAATGGTAACATTATCTAAATACGCGTAGGTTCCCATGAGTTGCTCTTCCTGAATGAGTGAATCCATAATTCGTTGGAAGCAGGCTACCCCATTGGTGACTCCAAAAGGGACTCTGGTAAACTGATACAGGCCATCACTAGCCTGAAACGCTGTGTATGGTTTATCTTCATTCCTTATAGGGACTTGATGATAGGCACTCTGCAGATCAATTGTGCTAAACACGTAGTACTGAGCAATTTTGTTCACTGTATCGTCAATTCGAGGTAGAGGGTACCCATCAAGAAGTGTAAATTTGTTGATTGTCTCAGAGTAATCGATAGCCAGTCTCCGTTTCCTATACCCATCTTTAACAACAACAACCTGTGCACGCCAAGGGGAATCACTCGGTTCTATAATACCCTCCTTCAGCAGCCTCTGAGTTTCTTTCTCAATGAACATCCGATCCTCATAAGAATAGCGGCGTGACTTAGCTGATATAGGATGGCAATCCGCGGTAAGATTTGCAAACAGCTTTGGTGGGTCTACCCTTAAAGTGCTAAGTCCACAGACAACAAGAGGAGGCAGTTCACCTCCATATGTTAAGGTGACACTACCATGCAGCTTCTGAAAGTCCTGACCAAGGATAACATCAGAGCACAGTTGTGGCAGAATAGCTAAATGTACATCTTGATAATCCTTTCCATTAACTCTGAGATTTACCTTACAAAACCCTAAGGTCTGAATAGAGAGAGATGTTGATGCCATGGAAACGGTACCTGATGAGTGATGTAGAGTCAAGGAGAGCCGTTTAACTAAGTCAAGGTTGATGAAACTCTCTGAGCTGCCACTATCAATAAGACCATCTACTTCTGTTCCTTTGATGAATACTTTCACAACTGCCTTTGACAGTGAATTTGGAGTAGCCGCAGAAGTCACTGTTGCTAGAGTCGCATGATCACTGGAATGTGTGGAGGCACTAGCTCTTGTTGATGCATTAGCACGACATACTTTAGCAAAGTGACCTTTCTTGTGGCATTTATGGCACATTGCTTCACGAGCAGGACACTTTGGATGTGGATGTCTTGAAAAACCACAAAAGAAACACACCGTACCTGCTGCTGCTGTCACTGAGGCAGGTTCCCCAGTAACTTCATTGCAAGAGTCTTGGTCAGGAATTGCAGCACTTACCACTCGAGAAGGCTGAGTGGTACTGTATACTTCAGAATTCTTCTGGGCTGAATCTAGAGCTCTTGCCTGGTCAAAGGCAGCGGCTAAGTCGAGAGTTTTATTCTCCAATAAACGCTGCCTTATTATTGGTGATTGCAGGCCACTGATAAAAGCATCCCTGATGGACTCTTCACAATACTGAGCAGCTGTCACTGCTTGGAAGTGACAGTCCTTACCTAAAATTTCCAGTGCTTGAAAGTATTCCTCTAAGGACTCATCAATCTGCTGGTGGCGAGTTGCAAGGCGATAGCGTGCAAAGATTTCATTTGTAGGTTTAATATACTGAGACTTGAGGGTTTTGATAGCATCTTCGTAGGTATTACACTCAGAAATAGCCTCATATATCTTAGGTGACACAAAATTGATGAGCAGACTTAGTTTATCTAGATCTTCTTTAGGAAGGGCTCCCAAGAAGTTTTCGAAAGTCTTAAACCAGTGCTTCCATTCCTGAGCAGCCGTTGATAAGCTGGGGTCACAGTCTAGCCTCTCAGGTTTCAGTAAACGCTCCATGTTGTGATGTAGTCTAGCGCAGGATCACCACCAGGTAGCCCAGGATTCTATGTTCAATAAATTGTTGTGATAGAAACACAGGCCTTATCTCTAGGCTTTATTGAACATAGAATCTTCATAGTACTTCTGCAACAACAAAATATAATGACTAGTACATCTAATAATAGCTTCTACAGGGATGGTGATGTCTTGCATATGTCAAGAGAAAAGTTATAACTACAGGCCACATATTTAAACTCACCATGTAATCTGCATCGCTGATAAATGGATAAAGTAGGAGAGAATCACACACCATGTGTTGGTGCCCATGACACACACCAAACTGTTGTTGTTGTTAAGGGCCCCTAGAGGTGGTGCAGTATTATCCTGCTGCTGCTCCCCACAGGACCAGTATCACTACAAGTACTTTCTTTACATGCTGTAAATATTTGTCAATAAGATACCTCAAATCAAAATCGAGAACAACGTCCAGTATTGGGCCCCTACTTAAACAAGATGGGTCCTACACAGATGACAGCAAGGAAATGAGTGAGCTACTCAAGTCCCAATATGACTCAGTTTTTAGCAAGCCGCTAACCAGACTGAGAGTCGAAGATCAAAATGAATTTTTTATGAGAGAGCCACAAAATTTGATTAACACAAGCCTATCCGATGTTATCCTGACGCCAAATGACTTCGAACAGGCGATAAATGACATGCCCATGCACTCTGCCCCAGGGCCAGACTCATGGAACTCTGTGTTCATCAAGAACTGCAAGAAGCCCCTATCACGAGGCTTTTCCATCCTATGGAGAGGGAGCATGGACACGGGGGTCGTCCCACAGTTACTAAAAACAACAGACATAGCCCCACTCCACAAAGGGGGCAGTAAAGCAACAGCAAAGAACTACAGACCAATAGCACTAACATCCCATATCATAAAAATCTTTGAAAGGGTCCTAAGAAGCAAGATCACCACCCATCTAGAAACCCATCAGTTACACAACCCAGGGCAACATGGGTTTAGAACAGGTCGCTCCTGTCTGTCTCAACTATTGGACCACTACGACAAGGTCCTAAATGCACTAGAAGACAAAAAGAATGCAGATGTAATATATACAGACTTTGCAAAAGCCTTCGACAAGTGTGACCATGGCGTAATAGCGCACAAAATGCGTGCTAAAGGAATAACAGGAAAAGTCGGTCGATGGATCTATAATTTCCTCACTAACAGAACACAGAGAGTAGTCGTCAACAGAGTAAAGTCCGAGGCAGCTACGGTGAAAAGCTCTGTTCCACAAGGCACAGTACTCACTCCCATCTTGTTCCTCATCCTTATATCCGACATAGACAAGGATGTCAGCCACAGCACCGTGTCTTCCTTTGCAGATGACACCCGAATCTGCATGACAGTGTCTTCCATTGCAGACACTGCAAAGCTCCAGGCAGACATCAACCAAATCTTTCAGTGGGCTGCAGAAAACAATATGAAGTTCAACGATGAGAAATTTCAATTACTCAGATATGGTAAACATGAGGAAATTAAATCTTCATCAGAGTACAAAACAAATTCTGGCCACAAAATAGAGCGAAACACCAACGTCAAAGACCTGGGAGTGATCATGTTGGAGGATCTCACCTTCAAGGACCATAACATTGTATCAATCGCATCTGCTAGAAAAATGACAGGATGGATAATGATTACCTTCAAAACTAGGGAGGCCAAGCCCATGATGACACTCTTCAGGTCACTTGTTCTATCTAGGCTGGAATATTGCTGCGCACTAACAGCACCTTTCAAGGCAGGTGAAATTGCCGACCTAGAAAATGTACAGAGAACTTTCACGGCGCGCATAACGGAGATAAAACACCTCAATTATTGGGAGCGCTTGAGGTTTCTAAACCTGTATTCCCTGGAACGCAGGAGGGAGAGATACATGATTATATACACCTGGAAAATCCTAGAGGGACTAGTACCGAACTTGCACACGAAAATCACTCACTACGAAAGCAAAAGACTTGGCAGACGATGCACCATCCCCCCAATGAAAAGCAGGGGTGTCACTAGCACGTTAAGAGACCATACAATAAGTGTCAGGGGCCCGAGACTGTTCAACTGCCTCCCAGCACACATAAGGGGGATTACCAACAGACCCCTGGCAGTCTTCAAGCTGGCACTGGACAAGCACCTAAAGTCAGTTCCGGATCAGCCGGGCTGTGGCTCGTATGTTGGTTTGCGTGCAGCCAGCAGCAACAGCCTGGTTGATCAGGCTCTGATCCACCAGGAGGCCTGGTCTCAGACCGGGCCGCAGGGGCGTTGACCCCCGGAACTCTCTCCAGGTAAACTCCAGGAAGTGGCTAGTTTATTGTGCACCCCATATCCATCCTGTGGATGGTAGCGCGAGAGCATGTGGATACACAAAAGGCCTAGGAACTAGGCCCCAAAGGGTTAACAGGAATACATATGGATTTATATCTACATATCTATAGTTCACTTATCTGTTACAAGCAAATTTAGGAAATTTGCTTAGTATATCTGGTATCTTATTTTCATTAATAAGATATCTTGACATGTCACATAGGTTATTATACTGTCTGTCTCTGTATTCCTCAATAAGTGGACAATTAAGCACATAGTGTTCAAGAGAGTGACCATATGCCTGATCACATAATTTACATTTAGTTTGATCATCATCTGTGTGTCTCCCAAACTGCCAGAAGTACTTGTAACCAAGCCTAAGCCTGGCCACTACAACATCAGTCAGTCTGTTCACATTGCAAGTTGCTCCATAAACATACTTATCTACGTTCATGTTATCATAGTGGGTTATAGATCTACTCAGGCTTCTAACTGCATTCCTATAACAATCATCTTCATTATTTACTTCTCTCCTAATATTATTCCTAATGCTAGACACAACTGAGAAAGGACTGATTTACTGAAAAATGTTGCTTCTCCTATATGGGACGACGTAAGGTTGTTTGGACACTTGGTGCCGAGAGAACAATGCTAATACGAATTTTGAATAAATTCCTTTCCTCTAAATATCTTATCTTTATTTCACAAAAATAAAGTTTTTTAATACTTGAAATGTTGCAAAAAATATTTCCTTTACTCCCACATAAATCCCAAAATATTTGAAATATTTCCAAAAAATTTTTTATTGGAAATTAGAGAAATCATTATTTTACACTTTCTGTGAATATTATTCCACTTAATTAAGTAATAAAGGAGAAGTAAAGCGAAATAAGTGAATAAGTTACTTCCCAGATATTGGCCTGGTGCGTCGGCCGGCCCGCTGTCTCGAATTTTTTTTCTCGAAAATCGCGTTTGTTTGGGAGGTTTTCTTAGTAAACTGATGTTCTAGTGCAGTTATCCTCATCAACACACCCTTTTCTATCACTGAGGACCAAAGAATACGACATGGAGGTGAGGAGTAACTATTGTCAATCGAATATTGCTGGTTGACTCTCGCCAAATTATGGCCTATTTTATTCAGTCTAGAGTATATAACATGTTTGTATGTTATTTATAGTGTTTATTATATTATGTTAGATCAATTCTGATAGATAAATAAGCCGTAGAGTTGATAGAAACGTAATAATGAAGTGATTTCTCCTGCCTCTTTGGAGCGGGAATACTGCCAGTGTTCCAAGATGGTTCCTGATTGGCTAGGAGTCTACATATAAGCTCCACCTACTGTTTTATGATGCCAAATAGTCAATTATTATATTAGAAAGAATAATGCAAGAAAAAGCGATAAAAAAATATATATATGGGCTATGAGCAGACGCACTACCCACATCACCGTCACCATACCTGATGTAAGTGACTATAATTTCTTGTAGAAACGCCATAGAACATTGATTCTTCTACCATTGTGTTGCCAAAGAGTTAAGCTATTTTTCTATATGAATAACTCAGTTTCCATAATTTTTCGAGTTTTTTTTTTTTTTGAAGCGCGCAAATAAATGCCCTAGAGTCCCCTTCAGCTTGGACAAAGTCCAGGGAAAGCATATTATTAACCCGAACACAGAAATGTCTGTTAGTTAAGAAGTTCTTAAGGAAGGATGGTAGATTGCCTCGGAGGCCTAAGGAGTGGGCTTGGTTTAGTTTAATATGTTTATTATGCACCCCATACCCATCCTGTGGGCGGTAGTCAAAAGATTACAGAGGTACATAATTGGTCCAGGGACTGGACTCCAAAGTTTTGATAGCTGAGCAAGTTACAAAGGTAATGAACTAGATCTGGGCTTGGGCCGAAATATTATACCTCCAAGTTGTGTCATTTGCCTTCTCAAGGTCAAAAAAATGGCAATAGCTTAGTGGTTATTTGTAAAGGCATTACGAACATATGTATCCACGTGTGGTAAGGGGTCTATGGTAGAACGGCTCTTACGAAAGCTATATTGACTAGTGGAGAGACTGTTGTGTGTCTCTAAATACCACATTAAACATCGATTTACCAGATGTTCCATCACCTTGCAAACTGCACTAGTAAGAGCAATGGGACGATAGTGGGAGATATCATGTCCCGTAGTACCGGCTTGCAGAAAGGGAGAACAACAGCAGATTTTCACAGCTTTGGAAGAACTCCTTGTGATCAAATAAGATTGAAGAGGTGTAAGAGGACTGCAAGGGCTGATTGATGCAAATATTGTAACATCCAAAAATGGATGTTATCTGGCCCAGCTACCGATTATCGGCAAGCTGAGAGTGTTGCCTCCAGTTCCAGAAGTGTAAAAGGCACATTATAAGATTCTTCTTTGAGAGAAGAAAAGTCTAAGGGTGCTAACTCTCTGGCAGACTTTGAGGAAAGGAACAAGGGGCATAGATGCAGCCCCTGAGAAATACAGACCAGATGATTACCAATTTCAATGGCAACATCTAGAGGGTTTGCTATATCAACATCAGCAACCCGCAGATAAGAGCCGAGTCAGGCGAGTATTTACCACTCAGTTTCCGTACTTTTTTCCAGACTGCACTTATAGTGGAAGCAGAGGTGATGGTGGAAATATAATCTTGCCAGCAAGTGCGTTTAGCGTCACAGATGACACAGCGAGTGACCGCACGCTTCTGCTTAAAATCAAGAAGTCTCTCAGTGGTTCTATTGTACTGGTACCTTCCCCATGCAGCGCGTTTCAAGCATACTGCACAAGCACAAGCAGGAGACTACCAAGGCTCGCACTTCTGAGAATGCCTGCCAGAGGTTTTGGGTGCAGAATGAGAAGCTGCAGTTAAAACTAAGGATGAGGTGTAAAAGCTCATCAAAAGAGGACGAAGAAGGAACCTTGCTAAATGCAGTTAGTTGTGAGTAAAGGTCCCAATTTGCTTGATCAAATTGTCAGAGTGGGCTACGAAGAGGTGGTGAATATGAAGAAGTAAGAATGATTGGAAAATGATCGCTGTCATGTAAATCTGGGAGAACAGACCAGGCAAGGTCTAGTGCAGTGGAGACAGAGAAGACTGAGAGATCGATGCAAGAGAGAGTATGAGTACGAGGATCAAAATGGGTGGGAGTACCTGTATTTAAAACATGGAGGGGGTGAGAAGTGAAAAAAGCCTCTGAATGCCATGGGAATCACAGTGAGAACCCTCAGAGGAAATGATGAGCATTAAAGTCTCCTAGTAACAAAAGTGGTGGCAGTAAGGATGAACCAAGAAAGGTGACATCCAGGATAGAAAATGCCTGAGAAGGAGATACAAAGAACAGATTGTATACCACTTACGCAAGTGGATATGGGCTGCAGTGTAAAGCAGCGAAGTACAAACAAATAGCTGATGGTACGGAATATCAGTGCATAGAAGAAGGGCATTTTCATTAAAGGTCCCATCAGAAAAAGGATCCAAAGAATACAATAAATTATAGCCTGAAATAGGATAGATAACCACAGAGTGTAATTTTGGTTCTTGTGAGTAAACACCGACAGGGGAAAACTGGGAAAGCAACAGCTGAAGCTCACCACGATTACCCCTGAGGCCACTGATATTCCACTGTAAATAGGCCATGATTGGTAACGATAAACGTATCAGAAACCCACAGGTAAGGGTACACATGGACTAGAGGGGTTTTAAAATTCCACATGTGGTGGCAGCGGAAAACGTTCAAGTAGCGAAGGAACAGAGCGTTGTGAAGAAAGGATTGCGTAGATGGAGGAGAGGAAAGAGAAGGAACAGGGGGTGGATCAGTGACCATTGATGGTTTAGTCTCTGCAATATATTCTGAGATAGCTTTAAGTGTTTCGGAATTCAAAGACATTGTATAGGAGACAATATTAGTGATGGAAGGAGGATGGTAAGTAAAGATTGGGATAGTAATGGACTGCACCAAAGTAGGGGGGATGAAAGAGTGGAGGGAACTCGAGAAGAAGTGTAGGAGGGAACAGAAGAGGCAGAAACCTGGGAGGTGGCAGAAGAGGAAGAAACTTGGGAGGGGACAGGGAAGGAAGGCACAGTACGAGGAGGAGGGTGAACCTCCACACTTGTAACAGAGCCAGTTAGAGGAAAAAAACCAGGTGCAGATACTGGAAAGGTAAAATGTGGAGGTGGAAGAAAGGAAGGAGGGGTTAAAGGAGATTTGAGCAACAGGGATTTTTTGGACTTTTGAGAAACTGAGGGGCGATTGGGAGGTGTCATACGAGGTCTTGTAGATGCCCGAGTTTGTGAAGAACATGAAGATGTGAGAGCAGACTGAGGTGTTGAAGTAGGGACTTCTGAGCCCTGGACAGGAAAAGAATTAGACAGGAGTGACTATGGGAAGGGTAACCATAGAGGAGGCTGCAGAAGATGGGACCCTAGAAGTGGGGGACATTTAGAAACAAGAGAATGAGAAATACAGGGTAGTTTCCCCTGAGGCATTTGAGAAACTGCCATAGCACAAGGAAGACCTTCTGCCTCTTTGAGGCAATGGATTTCCCGCTCATTTAAGTAGACCTTGCAACAATGAGAGAAAGAAGGGTGAGCCTCATGACAATTAAGGCAAGAGGGAGAAAGGCTACAAGACATATTACCTGGAGTTTACCTGGAGAGAGTTCCGGGGGTCAATGCCCCCGTGGCCCGGTCTGTGACCAGGCCTCCTGGTGGATCAGAGCCTGATCAACCAGGCTGTTACTGCTGGCTGCACGCAAACCAACGTACGAGCCACAGCCCGGCTGATCAGGAACCGACTTTAGGTGCTCGTCCAGTGCCAGCTTGAAGACTGCCAGGGGTCTGTTGGTAATCCCCCTAATGTATGCTGGGAGGCAGTTGAACAGTCTTGGGCCCCTGACACTTATTGTATGGTCTCTTAACGTGCTAGTGACACCCCTGCTTTTCATTGGGGGATGTTGCATCGTCTGCCAAGTCTTTTGCTTTCGTAGTGAGTGATTTTCGTGTGCAAGTTCGGTACTAGTCCCTCTAGGATTTTCCAGGTGTATATAATCATGTATCTCTCCCGCCTGCATTCCAGGGAATACAGGTTCAGGAACCTCAAGCGCTCCCAGTAATTGAGGTGTTTTATCTCCGTTATGCGTGCCGTGAAGGTTCTCTGTACATTTTCTAGGTCAGCAATTTCACCTGCCTTGAAAGGTGCTGTTAGTGTGCAGCAATATTCCAGCCTAGATAGAACAAGTGACCTGAAGAGTGTCATCATGGGGTTGGCATCCCTCGTTTTGAAGGTTCTCATTATCCATCCTGTCATTTTTCTAGCAGATGCAATCGATACAATGTTATGGTCCTTGAAGGTGAGATCCTCCGACATGATCACTCCCAGGTCTTTGACGTTGGTGTTTCGCTCTATTTTGTGGCCAGAATTTGTTTTGTACTCTGATGAAGATTTAATTTCCTCACGTTTACCATATCTGAGTAATTGAAATTTCTCATTGTTGAACTTCATATTGTTTTCTGCAGCCCACTGAAAGATTTGGTTGATGTCTGCCTGGAGCCTTGCAGTGTCTGCAATGGAAGACACTTATTATTATTATAATCAAAAAGAAGCGCTAAGCCACAAGGACTATACAGCGCTGCAGGGCAGGAAGGAAGCGAGGGCTTCAGGTGGCAAAAGGGAGATGGATGAGTAATAGGTTACGGATAACAGCGGGGTAGTGGATGGTGAAAGGGTAAAGGGCAGCAAGAGACTGAACTAGAAAGGGCTGAGGGGAGTGCAAAAAGTATCATCAGAGTTTGTGGAGTAAATCAGTCGTTGTCAAGAAGTCAATGAGAGAGTCAGGATTAAAGGAGGGTCCATCAGCAAGAAGGGAAGGTAAAGAGAGAGTAGTAGAATGAAGACGACGTTGGAGGTAAATTCTGCGTGCTCGTTGATAGAGAGGGCAGTCTAACAGAATGTGGCTAATCGATACTGGAACTTGACACTGCTCACAGAGAGGAACAGGGTGCCTCTCCATGAGATACCCATGAGTAAGACGAGTGTGACCAATTCGAAGGCGGGAGAGAGTGGTCTCCCAACCTCGGCACTGATGACAAGAAGACGGCCAGTAACCTATGCTCGGTTTAATAGAATGAAGTTTGCTACCGAGCAGAGTTGACCAACGTTGTTGCCAACGGGTGCGAAGGTGGGTAGCTATTGCAGCAAAATAGTCCAGAAATGGAACACCTCGATAGGAAATTGGGAGGTCATGTACTGCTGACCGCGCAGCAGTGTCTGCCTGTTCATTGCCCTGTACGTCGACATGACCAGGGACCCAACAAAAAACAATATCTTTATGTTTGGTAGAGATACGGCATAGCCAAAGTTGGATACGGAGAACTAGGGGATGAGATGTATCAAATTTTCGTATAGCCTGTAGAGCACTAAGGGAGTCTGAGACTACTACAAATGATGACACAGGCATAGATGCGATACGAATAAGTGCTGTAAGAATGGCATACAGTTCAGCAGTAAAAATGCTAGCTGAAGATAGTAAATGTCCCCGCACGACGCTGTCCGGAAACACTGCTGCGAATCCGACGCCGTCTGAAGACTTAGAGCCATCTGTGTACACAGCGGTGGCATGAGAATGGGAGTGGAAGTGATCAAGAAAAAGAGAGCGGGAAGCCACCATAGGCAGTTGAGCTTTCGAGCAAGGGAGTGAGAAAGAACAGACCCGAACAGCTGGAACTTCCCAGGGGGGTAGGGAAAAGTGAGATGCTACATGAACATATAAAGGTGGTAACTGAAGGGAAGACAAGAGTGAATGTAGGCGAAGAGAAAAGGGATGGAGCAAACAGGGGCGGCGAACGAATAAAGAATGTCTACTAATATCGGTGACCATTCTATAAATGGAAGGATTGTGTAGATCGTGAGAGCGTACATAGTAGCGAAGGCAATGGGCATCACGGCGATCAGACAAGGATGGAACATTCGCTTCTGTATAGAGGCTCTCAACAGGGGAAGAGCGAAAAGCACCAAGGCACAAACGTAATCCTTGGTGATGGATAGAGTTAAGGCTATAGAGAGTAGCAGGAGAGGCCGCGGAATAAATCTGGTCACCATAATCGAGTTTCGATAAAACGAGGGCTGAATGTAGGCGAAGCAGAGTTCGACGATCAGCTCCCCAGGAAAGATGAGCAAGGGTTTTAAGAAGGTTTAGCCAGCTGTGACAAGTTGCCTTCAGAGAGGTAATGTGAGGTTTCCAGGATAACCGACGGTCAAAGAGAAGGCCTAGAAACCTGACTGTATCACGTTCGGGGATACGGGAGCCACAGAGATACAAAGGATGATCGGAGATAACAGAACGTCTAGTGAAAGTAATTTGGTGAGTTTTGATACTTGAAAATTTAAACCCATGCGTAGTGGCCCAAGTGGAAACACGGTCGACCGCATGCTGGAGAGAAACTGCAATAAGATGACAGTCAGCGCCTGCACAAACAATAGCGAAGTCATCAACATAGAGTGATGACCAAATATTGGGTGGAAGAACAGAGGCCAAATCATTTATAGCAAGGAGAAACAGTGTTGTGCTTAGAACACATCCCTTAGGGACACCTTCAGCTTGGACGAAGTCTGGGGAAAGAATATTATTGACTCGAACACGGAAATGTCTGTCAGTTAAAAAGTTCTTAACGAAGGATGGTAGATTGCCTCGGAGGCCTAAGGAATGGGCCTGGGTCAAAATATTATACCTCCAAGTTGTGTCATATGCCTTCTCAAGATCAAAAAATATGGCAATAACTGAGCGATTATTCACAAAGGCATTACGAACATACGTATCCAAGCGTAGTAAGGGGTCTATGGTAGAACGACCCTTACGAAAGCCATATTGACTAGCGGAGAGACTGTTGTGTGTCTCTAAATACCACATTAAACGGCGATTTACGAGACGTTCCATCACTTTGCAAACTGCACTAGTAAGAGCGATGGGGCTATAGTTGGAGGTATCATGTCCTGTAGTACCCGGTTTGCGGAAAGGGAGAACAATGGCAGATTTCCACAGCTGGGGAAGAACTCCTTGTGCCCAAATAAGATTGAAGAGGTGTAAGAGGACTACAAGGGCTGACCGATGTAAATGTTGTAACATACGAATATGAATGTCGTCAGGCCCAGCTGCCGATGATCGGCAAGCTGAGAGCATTGCTTCCAGTTCTTGAAGTGTAAAAGGCACATTATACTGTTCTTCTCCGAGAGAAGAAAAGTCCAAGGGTACTAACTCTCTGGCAGACTTTGAGGAAAGAAACGAGGGGCATAGATGGAGCCCTCGGGAAATACGGACCAGATGTGTGCCAAGTTCAATGGCAACGTCGAGAGGGTTTGCTACATCAACACCAGCGACCCGTAGAACAGGAGCCGGGTCAGGAGAGTATTTACCACTCAATTTCCTCACTTTTTTCCAGACTGCACTCATAGAAGAAGCAGAGGTGATGGTGGAAACATAGTCTCGCCAACAAGTGCGTTTAGCTTCACGGATGACACGGCGAGCAATCGCACGCTTCTGCTTAAAATCAAGAAGTCTCTCAGCGGTTCTATTGTACTGGTACCTGCCCCATGCAGCACGTTTCAAACGTACTGCACGAGCACAAGCAGGAGACCACCAAAGCACGCACTTCTGAGAATGCCTGCCTGAGGTTTGGGGTATAGAATGAGAAGCTGCGGTATAAACTGACATCGAGAAAATGTGTAGGAGCTCATCAATGGAGGATGAAGAAGGAACCTCACTAAAAGCAGTGAGGTGTGAGTAAAGATCCCAATTTGCCCGATCAAATTGCCAGCAAGGGCTACGGAAAGGTGGTGAATAGGAAGAAGAAATAAGAATGATCGGAAAATGATCGCTGTCATGTAAGTCTGGTAGAACAGACCAGGTGAAGTCTAGTGCAGTGGAGGAAGAGCAGACTGATAGATCAATGCAAGAGAGAGTATGAGTACGAGGATCAAAATGGGTGGGAGTACCCGTATTTAAAACATGGAGGGGGTGAGAGGCGAGAAAAGCCTCCAACTGGATGCCACGTGAGTCACAATGAGACCCCCCCCCCAGAGGAAATGGTGGGCATTAAAATCACCAAGTAACAGAAGTGGTGGTGGTAAGGATGAAACAAGAAAGGCAAAGTCTAGGATAGAAAATGCTCGAGAAGGAGAGAGATATAAAGAACATATTGTAAACCACTTATTCAAGTGGATACGGGCTGCAGTGTAATGCAGCGAGGTATGGACAAATAGTTGACAGTACGGAATATCATTGCGTAGAAGAAGGGCACTTTCATTAAAGATCCCATCTGAGAAAGGATCTGAAGAATACAATAAATTATAGCCTGAGATAGGTTGGAAAACAGCCGAGTGTAATTTTGGTTCTTGTAAGCAAGCAGCAACAGGGGAAAACCTGGAAAGCAACATCTGAAGCTCACTCCGATTGCCCCTGAGGCCGCGGATATTCCACTGTAAATAGGCCATGATTGGCAATGAAGAAAATATCAGGAATCTGTAGGTAAAGGCACCTACGGACTAGAGGGGTTAGAAAAGTCAACATGTGGTGGCATTGGAAGACGTTCAAGTAGCGAGGGAACGGAGCGTTGCGAAGAATGGGGTTGTGAAGATGGAGGAGAGGGAAGAGAAGTAAAAGGAAGTGAATCAGTGTCCATTGAAGGTTTAGTCTCTGCAATATATTCTGAAATGGCTTCAAGTGTTTCTGAATTCAAAGATGTATGGGAGACGATATTGGAGATAGAAGGAGGAGGGTGAGTAAAGATTGGGACAGTAATGGACTGTTCCAAAGTAGAGGGGGAGGGAAGAGTGTAATGAACTGGAGATGAAGTGTGGGGGGGACAGAAGAGGCAGAAACTTGGGAGGTGGCAGAAGAGGGAGAAACTTGGGAGGGGACGGGGGTGGAAGGCATAGTACGAGGAGGAGGGTGAATCTCCACACTTGTAATATAGCCAGAGACAGGGGAAGAACTAGGTACAGAGACTGGAAAGGTAAAGTGTGGAGGTGGAAGAAGGGAAGGAAGGGGCAAAGAAGATTTGAGCAATGTGGATTTTTTGGACTTCTGAGTAGAGGGGCGATTGGTATTAGGTGTCGCACGAGGTCTTGTCGATACTGGGGCTTGTGAGGAAGGACGTGAAGATGTGAGAACAGACTGAGTTGTAGTCGGGACGTCAGAGCCAAGGACAGCAAAAGGATTAGATGCCGTAGTGGCTATGGGAGGGGTAACAACAGAGGAGGCTGCAGAAGATGGAACCCCAGAAGTGGGGGGATGGTTGGAAACACAAGAATAAGAAACACGGGGTAGTCTCCCTTGGAGGCGGAGATGAGTAACTGCCATAGCATAAGGGAGACCTTCTGCCTCTTTGAGGCAACGGATTTCACGTTCATTTAAGTAGACCTGGCAACGGCGGGAGTACAAAGGGTGAGCTTCATTACAATTAAGGAAAGATGGAGGTTGACTGCAAGATGTATTAGAATGGTCGTCAGCACCACAGACTGGGCATTCGGCCATAGATCTGCAATATTTCGCTGGGTGACCAAAACGCCAGCAATTTCTACATTGTTGCGGTGTAGGTATCACCTTTCGAACTTGTAACCGATGTCCCGCGACATATACAGAGGACGGGAGTTCTCGGCTGTCAAAAGTTAAACAAGCCACATTGCAAAGGTAACGTCTCTGTCCCCGGGCAGGAAGGACATAAGTGTCTACTTTGAGGATTGGGAGATCCTGGAGTTCCAGCTGTTCAAAAATGTCATTGCCACATGACTGGAAATTCTGTTGGACTATGGTATGGGGCAGAATGACAGTACCACTACAAGAATTGAGAAAGATGTTTTTCAATAGTGACAGGAGTAGAATCGATATTCGAAAGGAGAGAAAGAGCATGAGCTTGGGCAGCATTCTGGACAGTGACGATGCGCATACCGCTCTTGAGAGCATGAAATGAAATATCTCTACCAACATGACGCAGGAGCGCCTTGCCAATACTATGGTCAGAAAGGTAGGCAGAAGAAGAAGTCGGTCTTAAAGTAAAGAATTTAGTCCATTGTGTGGTCCAAAACTGAGCGTGGAGAGGGAGTGCTTGATGTGTCGGTCTTTTCCCAGTAGAATGGGAAGGTAACGAAGGAGCATCATCAGGAGATTGACGTTGGCATTTAGGAGTAGGACCGGAGTTGGTCCGGCGTGAAATGGGCGGGTGATTCGAAAATTGCCGTACCATAGAGGGAGAGGCCGGAAGCATAGTCAAAGGAGAGTGGAGATCAGACAAATCGAAGGAGTCAGTCGAAGCCCCGGTACCTGAAGTGGGTGAGGAAACAGCACCATCAGGAGTGTCCGAAGAGTGGTCTAAACACAAGGCAGGGTCAGAATGGGGTGCGGTATCAAGAAGGGGCCCGGGGGTAGTGGGTTAATGGACTAGGGCTGCCATGGTTAGGTTACTCCTTTGCTTTTTGTTTTAAGAAAAAAAAGAAAGAAGAAAAGAAAATAAAAATAAAAAAAAGAATAAAAAAAGGGGGGAGAGGGGAGGAATAGTTCCCAGGAGGAATGAAAGGGCCGGAAATCACCCTCCGCGGTCAAGAGGACCTCAACACCGCTAGTAGCGCAGATGCAGCATAGAACCCATGCCATACCCTACCCTTCATGCCAGTAAACCAGCAATCCGGGATAGCAACCTCACATCTGCCGAGCTACCTCGGTGGACAAAAGAGAGGGCGGCCGGATATCCGCCACAAAGCATACCTCCTTCGGCCACCACCCCCGGAATCCGAAAGGTGGCTTCCAGAGATACACCCGTCGCCCAAAAGACACCCAAAGCTACTCCGGGATACCAGAGGGATCGGGACATCCCCAGGCAATCCAGATTCCATGGCAAACTACGCCACTGCCAAGAACCTCAACGGAATGGGATGGACCCCGGTGTCCTTTCCCCTACCTAGGAACTAGCGTGCCTGTGGGAGAAATCCCAAAGGACAAAAAGAGGAAGGGCAAAAGGGAGGGGTGAGGAGGAGGAGGAGGAATGGAAAAAGGGGAGGATGGGGAGGATGGGATAGGGGAGGGGAGAATGGGGGGTAATTAGGTTCGGTCTGAGGAAGAAGACCGACAGGTCTAATTCCTCAGACCAAGAGCCTCTTCACCATGCCAAGGAGCCCCCCTTGAAGAGGAATGGAAGACACTGTCATGCAGATTCGGGTGTCATCTGCAAATGAAGACATGGTGCTGTGGCTGACATCCTTGTCTATGTCAGATATGAGGATGAGGAACAAGATGGGAGCGAGTACTGTGCCTTGTGGAACAGAGCTTTTCACCGTGCCTGCCTCGGACTTTACTCTGTTAACTACTACTCTCTGTGTTCTGTTAGTGAGGAAATTATAGATCTATCGACCGACTTTTCCTGTTATTCCTTTAGCACGCATTTTGTGCGCTATTACGCCATGGTCACACTTGTCGAAGGCTTTTGCAAAGTCTGTATATATTACATCTGCATTCTTTTTGTCTTCTAGTGCATCTAGGACCGTGTTGTAGTGATCCAATAGTTGAGACAGACAGGAGCGACCTGTTCTAAACCCATGTTGCCCTGGGTTGTGTAACTGATGGGTTTCTAGATGGGTGGTGATCTTGCTTCTTAGGACTCTTTCAAAGATTTTTATGATATGGGATGTTAGTGCTATCGGTCTGTAGTTCTTTGCTGTTGCTTTACTACCACAGACTGGGCATTCAGCTATAGATCAACAATATTTTGCTGGGTGGCAAAATCACAGTGTAGGGATCACCTTTTGAACTTGCAACCGATGTCCTGCTACATAAACAGAGGATGGAAGTTCATGGCTGTTGAAAGTTAATCGAGCCACGTTGCAAGGGTATGGTCTCTGCCTGCGGGCAGGAAGGACATAAGTGTCTAATTTGAGGATTGGGAGATCCTGGAGTTCCAGTTGTTTGAGAATGTCATACCTGGAGTTTACCTGGAGAGAGTTCTGGGGGTCAATGTCCATGCAGCCTGGTCTGTGACCAGGCCTCATGGTGGATCAGAGCTGGATCAACCAGGCTGTTGCTGCTGGCTGCACACAATCCAACGAACGAGCCATAGCCCGGCTGGTCAGGTACCAATTTTAGGTGGTTGTTCAGTGCCTGCTTGAAGACTGCCAGGGGTATATTGGTAACCCCCCCTTACATATGCTGGGAGGCAGTTGAACAGTCTTGGGCCCCCTGACACATATTGTGTTGTCTCTTAACATGCTAATGACTTAGGAATAAGACTATGTAAA
Organism: Cherax quadricarinatus; assembly: GCF_038502225.1. Lineage (NCBI taxonomy): Eukaryota > Metazoa > Arthropoda > Malacostraca > Decapoda > Parastacidae > Cherax > Cherax quadricarinatus. The sequence continues at coordinate 20,154,414 of NC_091366.1, forward strand.
TATTCTAAAAGTAAAACAATATATATATGTCTATATAAAAAAACTACAGATTATTATAGAAAAAACAATTCAATTACACTTAAGCATCTAAAATAGCACCTTAATTATTTTAACAAATGTGAGTATATGAACTACAGTAGATATTTAAAGCTAAAATAAAGGAGCTAGTGAATATAATAATAAACGAATGAAAGTAAAATACAGTAGCACCTGAGATAGCCAATAGCACCTTGATTATTTTAACGAATGTAACTATATGAACAAGAGGGAAAATTATTTTAGCACCTGAAAGTAGCCCCTTAATTGTACAAAGTCAGAGGAAAGCGAGGCGCCAATACAGACCCGAAAATGTCTATCAGACAAGAAAGCAGAGATGAAGTTTGGTAAATTACCATGGAGGCCTAAGGAGTGGGCTTAGGGTAGAATGTTATACCTCCAAGTGGTGTCATATGCCTTCTCCAGATCGAGAAAGACGGCTAGGACAGAGTGGTTGTTAACAAAGGCATTTTGAATACATGCATCAAAGTGGAGCAGGGGGTCTAATGTAGAGCGGTGTTTGTGAAAGCCATATTGGCTTTCGCAGACCACACTGGTCTGGGCAATGGGATGATAGTGAGAGGTGTCAAGCCCTGAGGCACAAGGTTTGCAAAACGGTAGTACAATAGCTGATTTCCAGTGTTGTGGGAGAACTCCTTGCTCCCAAAATAGATTGAACAGATGTAAAAGAACAGGAAGGGCCATAGAATGGATATGGTGTAGCATAATGATGTGGATATCATCAGGTCCCGGTGCCGATGACCGGCACATGGAAAGCATGGACTCCAATTCTAGAAGAGTAAAAGGTATATTATACAGCTCCAATCCATTGGAGGAAAAATCTAAGGGCAATTGCTCTCCAGTAGGTTTAGACACAAGAAATGAGGGACAGAGGTGAAGTCCTCGGGAGATACGGACAAGATAGTTCCCATGGCAACTTCTAAAGGCGCTATGACATCAACTCCAGTAACCTGCAAAACGTGAGCTAGGTCCGGAGCGTACTTTCCACACAATTTCCGCATCTTTATCCAAATCACACACATAGGGGAAGATGAGGTAATGGAAGACATGTAGTCTCACCAACAAGTGCGTTTAGCATGGCGTATGATGTGGCGAGCAGCTGCACTTGCCTGATTAAAATCAAACAGACGCTCCACAGTATGGTTATATCGACAACAGCTTCATGCAGCACATTTTAAATGCAAGCACGGGCACATGTAAGAGATCACCATGGTACACATGTCTGAGAATGCCTACCGGAGGTTTGGGGGATAGAATGAGTCACCGTAGTTAAGTCTAAAGTCGAAAATTGGAGCACCAGTTTATCAAGAGACGACAAAAGAGGGTCCTCGCAACAGGTGGTAAAACGGGAGTATAATTTCCAATCTGCTCGAGCAAATTACCAACGAAGGTTATGAAATGGTCGGGTATATGTAGCAGAAGTAAGAAGGATAGGAAAGTTATCACTATCATGTAAATCTGGAAGAACAGACCAAATGAAATAAAGTGCAATGGGTGAGGAACAGATGGAAAGATCAATGCAGGAGAGAGACTGAGTGTTAAAGTCAAAATGGGTAGGAGCATCTGTATTTAAAATATGGAGGGTGAGAAGTGAGAAGAGTCTCCAACTGATCACCATGAGAGTCGCAGTAGGATCCTCTCCAAAGGTGATGACGAGTGTTAAAGCCACCCAGCAGCAAGAAGGGTGGCGGTAGAGGAGAAATTAAAAATGCAGCATCAGAGATACAGAATGCATGGGAGGGAGAAAGATTGAGAGAGCAAACTGTAAGCCATCTGTGTAAATAAGTCTGAGCTGCAGTATAATGCAGCGGGGAATGAACAAAAACTTGTTGATATGGCATATCAATGTGCAAAAGTGCACTTTCATTAAAAGACTCGTCAGGTAAAGGATCTGAAGAATATAATAGCATGTAGCCCGAAATGGGGTGAATGACAGCAGAATGAATTTTGGGTTCTTGCAACCCAACACATACTGGTTACGACTGGGAGAGCAACACTTGGAGTTCTCCCCGATTGCCCCTAAGGCCACGAATATTCGATTGTAACCAAAGAGGCCTGAGGGGTTGGCTGTGGTAGAAGAGGCCTGCAGTGTAACAGGAGAGGAAGGAGGCAGGAGGGTAACTATGGAGAAAGACAGGGGGGAACACGAGAAGAAGGGACTACAGGAGGGGAAGGATGAACCTCTACCCACATGTGAGAGCTGGAAAGAGGGAATGAGGCTCCAAGGTAGGAGATATTATCTTGTGCAGGGGATGGACAAGAAGAAAGTGCAGGTCTGCAAGGTTTCGTAGAATGCATAGATTGAGAAGCAAGTGAGTGAGATGAAGAATTAGGAAGACAAAGTGGTGTAGAGGTAGGAGTGTCAGAGGATAAAATTGCAAAAGAATTAGAAACTGAGGCAACCCATCAAGACACAGAGGGATGGAGAGGCGGGAGGACCGTCGAGGTTGGAGGTCTTCGGGCTACCTGAGCATATGGAACACGAAAGAGTTTACCTTTAACCCTTTCAGGGTTTCATCCATACTAGTACGGCTTAGGCACCAGGGTTTTTGACATACTAGTACTCCTAAATTCTAGCGCCCTCAAATCTATTGAGAGAAAGCTGGTAGGCCTACATATGAAAGAATGGGTCTATGTTGTCAGTGTGTGAAGTATAAAAAAAATCCTGCAGCACAGTGTGTAATGAGAAAAAAAACTTTGACCGTGTTTTTGGATTAAAACAGCGAATTTGCACTGTATTTTCGTATTGTATTTATTGTTGTACTCTAGTTTTCCTGGTCTCATTTTATAGAATGGAAAACATATTACAGAAATTGAGATGATTTTGATTGGATTTACAATGAAAAGTACCTTGAAATTTAGCTCAAAGTAGCAGAAATGTTCGATTTTTACCATAGTTCAAAGTAAGCAACTCATGCTATGCATCCAATACACGTCAACTGGTGAGTCTAATATTCTTTCACAAGCGCGTTGATATTATTTATACCATTTCTACACTAAAGCAGTAGTCTACATAACAGTAAATCTTCTATTTTTTGTGAGAATAAAAATTCAAAGTGGAAAGCAAGAAAATGTAAGAGGGGCATGGGGATGTGACTAATGAACAGAGGAAATTTATTTTAGTGCCAGGAATGTCTTTCTTGTTTATTCTGGACCCTATTCAGAAATTGGCATCTTTTGAAATTTGTGTAATTGGCAAAATTGCTAAATTCTAACCACTATTGGATAGTTGAAATCAGTAAATGGGTGGTTTCTTGTACTCACTCGATAGAAAAAATGGAGTTTTAGCAAAATAGTTATGATTTTTGTTGACTAGTACACTGGAATTGGCCGAAAATAGGGCTCAATATGGGCAAAATCGCAGATGCGTAAACATCGTCGAGACCGCTTACTTCACGAGAGCATAATTTTGTAAGTTTTCCATCAAATTTCATACTTTTGGTGTCATTATGATCGGGAAAAGATTCTCTATCTTTTCATAATTTTTTTTTTTTTTAAATTTGGGCGACCCTGAGAACAAGTCTCAGAGAGGGCCTGGTGACCCTGAAAGGGTTAAGGTGGAGCTGACAGCCATAATGTGAGGCCCTCACACTCCTTAAGATAATGGATCTCTTGTTCATTATGATAAACCTGGCAATGGCGTGAAAAGGATGAGGCTCCTTGTAATTAAGACAAGATGGGGAAAGACTACACTATGTATTGGAATGATCTGCTGCACCACAGATTGGGCATTCCACCCCAGATCAGCAGCGTTTAGTGAGGTGTCCAAAACGCAAGCAATTATGGCACTGTTGGGAAGTGGGAACAACTTGATGGACTTCAAGACGATGGCCCACAATACAGAGGACAGATCACGGCAGTCAAAGGTTAAACGAGCAATGTTAATAGGAAAGTGCCTCGGCCCATGAGCAGGCAGAATGTATGTATCTACCTTGAGGATACAGAGGTTCTAAAGGGCTAATTGTTCTGAAATATCCTTGCCACAAGACAAAAAATCACTCTGTACAATGGTATGCGGCAAGACCATGTACCGCGTGCAAGAATTGCATGCTTACGAGTGGTGACCGGTATGTTATCTATGGAAATATAAACACTTACGCAGCATAATGTGATCCTTTATTTACAACGTTTCACCCACGCAGTGGGTTTTATCAAGTCACAATCAGGTCTACCTGGGTGAAACATATCTTGTTCCTCATCCTCATATCCGACATAGACAAGGATGTCAGCCACAGCACCGTGTCTTCCTTTGCAGATGACACCCGAATCTGCATGACAGTGTCTTCCATTGCAGACACTGCAAGGCTCCAGGCGGACATCAACCAAATCTTTCAGTGGGCTGCAGAAAACAATATGAAGTTCAACGATGAGAAATTTCAATTACTCAGATATGGTAAACATGAGGAAATTAAATATTCATCAGAGTACAAAACAAATTCTGGCCACAAAATAGAGTGAAACACCAACGTCAAAGACCTGGGAGTGATCATGTCGGAGGATCTCACCTTCAAGGACCATAACATTGTATCAATCGCATCTGCTAGAAAAATGACAGGATGGATAATGAGAACCTTCAAAACTAGGGAGGCCAAGCCCATGATGACACTCTTCAGGTCACTTGTTCTATCTAGGCTGGAATATTGCTGCACACTAACAGCACCTTTCAAGGCAGGTGAAATTGCCGACCTAGAAAATGTACAGAGAACTTTCATGGCGCACATACCGGAGATAAAACACCTCAATTACTGGGAGCGCTTGAGGTTCCTAAACCTGTATTCCCTGGAACGCAGGAGGGAGAGATACATGATTATATACACCTGGAAAATCCTAGAGGGACTAGTACCGAACTTGCACACGAAAATCACTCACTACGAAAGCAAAAGACTTGGCAGACGATGCACCATCCCCTCAATGAAAAGCAGGGGTGTCACTAGCACGTTAAGAGACCATACAATAAGTGTCAGGGGCCCGAGACTGTTCAACTGCCTCCCAGCACACATAAGGGGGATTACCAACAGACCCCTGGCAGTCTTCAAGCTGGCACTGGACAAGCACCTAAAGTCGGTTCCTGATCAGCCGGGCTGTGGCTCGTACGTTGGTTTGCGTGCAGCCAGCAACAACAGCCTGGTTGATCAGGCTCTGATCCACCAGGAGGCCTGGTCACAGACCGGGCTGCGGGGGCGTTGACCCCCGGAACTCTCTCCAGGTAACTCCAGGTAATATATAGGAATGCTGTGTCAGGTGGAGAGAGGTGCACGTGACAATTATCAGAGTAGTGAAGAAGTCTAAAAACTTGGGTAAGGCATGGTGAGGGTGCCAGTTCAGACAAACAAGTGGCTGAAAAATTCGTGCATGAATTCAAAGGTTATGTAAAGACTGAAAAATTCCAACACTAACAAGTGTTCATTTGTGATAAAACAGGCCTTTTTTGGAAGAAAATGCCAAAAAGGACCTACATCACACAGGAGGAAAAGGCACTCCCAGGACACAAGCCTATGAAAGACAGGCTAACTCTCTTGTTGTGTGGTAATGCTAGTGGGGATTTCAAAGTGTAGCCTTTACTCACATGTCACTCTAAAAATCCCAATGTGTTCAAGAAAAACAATGTTGTCAAGATTAAATTGTGTGTGATGTGGAAGGCTAACAGTAGGGCGTGGGTCACTAGGGAAATTTTCCTGTAACAGTTCAATGAAATATTTGGCCCGAGTGTGAAGAAATATCTACTGGATAATAAATTGCCACTCCAGTCCCTCCTGTTACTGGATAATGCTCCTGCTCATCCTCCAGACTTGGAAGACCAATTGTCTAAGGAATTCAGTTTTGTAACAGTGAAGTTCTTGCCTCCTAACACCACTCCTCTCATCCAGCCCATGGACCAGAAGATCATTGCAAACTTCAAAAAACTCTACACCAAAGCAATGTTTCAAAGGTGTTGAATTGAACTGACCCTAAGAGAGTTCTGGAGGAATCACTTCAGTATCTTCCACTGCATAGGCTTTATAGAAAAGGCTTGGCAGGGAGTGATTTCCAGTATGATGAACTCTGCTTAGGGAAAAATTGTGGCCAGATTGTGTCCAAAAGAAGGATTTTGAAGGGTTTGAGAGTGGAGATGATGTGGAAGAGTTAGTGGTGGACCACAGTGAAGAGCTAACCACTGATGAGCTGCAAGAGCTTCATCTGCAACAGCAACAGACCACAGTTGAGGAACTTACTTCAGAGGAGGAGGAGGAGGAAGACCTGGAGTTTACCTGGAGAGAGTTCCGGGTGTCAACGCCCCCGCGGCCCGGTCTGTGACCAGGCCTCCTGGTGGATCAGAGCCTGATCAACCAGGCTGTTGCTGCTGGCTGCACGCAAACCAATGTATGAGCCACAGCCCGGGTGGTCAGGAACCAACTTTAGGTGCTTGTCCAGTGCCAGCTTGAAGACTGCAAGGGCTCTGTTGGTAATCCCCCTTATGTATGCTGGGAGGCAGTTGAACAGTCTCGGGCCCCTGACACTTATTGTATGGTCTCTTAACATGCTAGTGACACCCCTGCTTTTCATTGGGGGGATGGTGCATCGTCTGTCAAGTCTTTTGCTTTCGTAGTGAGTGATTTTCGTGTGCAAGTTCGGTACTAGTCCCTCTAGGATTTTCCAGGTGTATATAATCATGTATCTCTCCCTCCTGCGTTCCAGGGAATACAGGTTTAGGAACCTCAAGCGCTCCCAGTAATTGAGGTGTTTTATCTCCGTTATGCGCGCCGTGAAGGTTCTCTGTACATTTTCTAGGTCAGCAATTTCACCTGCCTTGAAAGGTGCTGTTAGTGTGCAGCAGTATTCCAGCCTAGATAGAGCAAGTGACCTGAAGATGGAAGAAGATGCCTTCTTCAAAGATTAAAGAGATTTGTGCAATGTGGACTGAAGTGCATTCATTCGTGGAGGAACATCATCCTGAGAAAACTGTTGCAATCCGTGCTGGTGACTTTTACAATGACAATGCCATGTCCCATTCTAGGCAAATCTTAAAGAGATGCCAAAAACAGTGCACTCTGGACAGATATTTTGTGTGACAGGGGTCCAGTGACTCAAGCTGGTCCTAGTGGGATTAAAAAACAAAGGAGGGAAGTGACCCCAGATAAGGACATGATACCTAGAATCCTTTTGAAAGGGGGATTCCCCTTCCAAAGAATAACCTCTTTCCTCTTCTCTCCTCCCTGTCTTCCATCCATCAACAACAGCCATCAATAAAGGCAAGTGTCATGTTGAATGTTCATTCTTTTGTGCATGTAAATAAAAAAAAAAATTTGTTAATACTTCTGGGAGTATGGAACTGAAGAAATAAATTTACATTATTTCTTATGGGGAAAATGGTTTCCGTTTTTGTCGAGTTCCATTTTTTCTGATCGCTCTGAAACGGATTAAACACAAAAAAAGAGGGTCCACCATATATGTTTAGGTGAGGCAGGTAGAGCATTTAAGAGAGCATTAATCAGAACATTAAATATCATGAGATGTAAGGAGAGTAGTAACAGAGAAAAAGATACCATATGAGAGGTTTTTACAAAGTAGAAGTGATGCAAGGAGAGAGGAGTATATGGAGAGAAAAAGAGAGGTTAAGAGAGTGGTAAAGCAATGTAAAAAGAGAACAAATGAGACAGTGGGTTAGATGCTATAAACAAATTTTGTTGAAAATAAGAAAAAGTTCTGGAGTGAGATTAACAAGTTGAGGAAGCCTAGGGAACAAATGGATTTGATAGTTACAAATAGGAGAGGAGGGTTATTAAATGGAGAGTTAGAGGTATCAGGAAGATGGAGGGAATATTCTGAGGAATTGATAAATGTTGATAAAGACAGGTAAGATATGATTTCATGTATAGGGCAAGGAGGACCAACATCTTGTAGGAGTGACGAGGAGCCAGTTGTAAGTGTGGGGGAAGTGCATGAGGCAGTGGGTAGAATGAAAGGGGGTATGGCAGCTGGGACTGATAGCACAAAGATAGAAAAGTTAAAAGCAGGTGGGGATATACTTTTGGAGTGGTTAGTGTTTTTACTTAATAAATGTATGGAAGAGTGTAAGGTACCTAGGGATTGGAAGAAAGCATGCATGGATCCTTTGTATAAAGACAAAGGGACCATAAGAGTGTAAAAATTATATAGGAATAAGTCTGTTGAGTATACCTGGTAAAGTGTAAGGCAGAGTTATTATTGAAAGAATTATGAGTAAGACAGAGAGTAGGATAGCAGATGAACAAGGAGGTGTTAGGAAGAGTAGGGAGCATGTATACTAAATGTTTAGAGTGAAACATATAGGTGAACAGTATTTAGATATGGGTAAAGAGGTTTTTCTGGCATTTATAGATTTGGAAAAGGCAAATGATAGGGAAAGGGCAATGTGGAAAATGTTGCAAATGTATGGAATAGGAGGAAGGTTATTGACAGCAGTGAAGAGTTTTTATGAGGATAATGAGGCTGAGGTTAAAGTATGCAGGAGAGAGGGAGATTACTTCCCAGTAAAAACAGGCCTTAGACAAGGATATGTGATGTAACCATGGTTGTTCAATATATTTATAGATGAGGTTGTAAGAGCAGTGAATGCTCGGGTGTTGACAAGAGATATAGGGTTAAAAGACATAAGAACATAAGAAAAAAGGAACACTGAAACAGGCCAACTGACCCATGCAGAGCAGGTCCATGTCCCCCCTCCCCGGATTAGACCAATGACCCACCCACCCTGGATTAGCCCAATGACTCACCCAGTCTGGTCACATCCACTCAAGGATGGAGCACTGCACCAGACCCAGCAGCACAAGCTAGTCAGGTCCAACTCACACGCACTGTTGAAACTTATTCAGTCCGAGAAGTCCCAATGGGGAAAACACACCGTTTGAGGGCCCTTACACCCACCCAAAAACACACCCTCCCGGGTTGGCGGAGGTGGATGGGAGGTACATCTTAATTTATAGATTTACCTTCAGGGAAGAAGTAGGTAGTTTATACTGTTAGTACACTAATATTAGGATTATTGAGACAACTGTAGATAATAATAATGTAGACCTAAGACCTTAACATAGGCAGTAATAGGCCAATAATGTAGGCAAACACTAGGTTAAGTTAGATAGGGAGAACTGGCAGCCCAAGCTTGAACGACGAGGTGCGGGTCTCGAAGATGCCAGATCTTTCTTCTTAGACCAGACATCATCTGGACAACACGTGCCGTGATCAGCAGATGGCGCCCCCACGTGTCTTCGCATATGAGGCCTGGGGAAATCTGGTAGAGGCACCTCGATGTACCGTAGATGACCTCCTCCATCAGGCCCATACAGTAAGGCAAGACCTCCACTTTTCTTGGGATTTCTGGCCAGTGTCTGTGGAAAATTGCGAGTGAGTTGAGCTGTGGCCTTTGTGCAGCTGGCAGTTTATGACCAGTACGTGAATTTGTCTCTTGTCTACCTACAAGCTAGTGTCTGTTTCTGCATAGTTATACTAGGGGATACACACCCTCTTGGATACAGGAATTTCTGAGGTGCAGGCAGGTCACTAATATTGATTGAATATTGCAGGAATTAAGCTAGGGAGAACTGGCAGCCCAAGCTTGAACGACGAGGTGCGGGTCTCGAAGATGCCAGATCTTTCTTCTTAGACCAGACATCTGGACAACACGTGCCGTGATCAGCAGATGGCACCCCCCACGTGTCTTCACATATGAGACCTGAGGAAATCTGGTAGAGGCACCTCGATGTACCATAGATGACCTCCTCCGTCAGGCCCATACAGTAAGACAAGACCTCCACTTTTCTTGGGATTTCTGGCCAGTGTCTGGGGAAAATTGCGAGTGAGTTGAGCTGTGGCCTTTGTGCAGCCAGCAGTTTATGACCAGTACGTGAATTTGTCTCTTGTCTACCTAGAAGCTAGTGTCTGTTTCTGCATAGTTATACTAGGGGATACACACCCTCTTGGATACAGGAATTTCTGAGGTGAAGGCAGATCACTAATATTGATTGAATATTGCAGGAATTAAGGCTCCCATTTGCACGTGGTTTCTGAGGGGAATACTAGGGGATACACACCCTCTTGGATACAGGAATTTCTGAGGTGCAGGCAGGTCACTAATATTGATTGAATATTGCAGGAATTAAGGCTCCCATTTGCACGTGGTTTCTGATGGGAAGTCCAAAGGGGCTAAGCTTAGGGAGGTTGAAGATCAGGATATATGCTGCAACACCAAGTAAGTTAGTCCTTTAAGAGTGCATGCAGGTGAGATTTCTTGCAACATCAGTCATTTATGAAAATCTGTCCTATAAGCCACTTGCGAGGCTGAGGTACCGACCTCAGAGCTCGGTGTCAACAGAGCTTGCCAGGGTAGGCGACTCCAGACAAATTTTCACAAGCGGTCCTTCAAAACCGTGATGTGGAATAGCTAGGTTATAATTAACATAGCTAGGCCACAGTTGGGAACCAGTTTAACAGAGTTAGGTTAAGTTAGTACACCTAGGCCCAGAGTTACACAGAGGCTAGGCCAAGCTGACTATACACATTAGTTGTTATTTGCAGTGATTTACAGGCAGGCCAGGTAGGCTAGAGAAGTTTGTGAATTTAATTATTTACAGTGATTACAAGTAATCCAGAGTAGGACACTTGTGTGTCCTACTCTGGATTACAGTGGATTTGCAAGGTAGCCACAGTTAGGCTAGGCTTATGCAATATTTACAACAGTTATAGTAGCTAGGACAGATTTAACCTAGTTATTATTTACAGAGAGTTCTAAAGCCAGGTTTAAGCTATAACACACTAGTTAGATTAGGATTTACCTTATCCAACCATCCACACTAGACAGAATAAGCTGGGCACAGTTAGGCCAAGCTGTTTACATACATTATTCATTTACTGATTCACAAGTTGAATTGTTGAATTTATTTGTGTGAACCAAGTGATTTTTTAATTTGTATACTGCATTTTCATTGTGTGATTTTCATTGTCTTTGACTCATTTTAATGTGGGATTTGTGAATTGTACCTTAGACTAAGTAAAGTCCTGTAATTATTTGCTGGCATTGCAGAGGAAATTGCTAGGTTAAGCTTTCACATCAATACACATTTCGATTGGGATTTGAGAGCTAACAGTGTACATTTTGATTCAGAGTAGTGTCAATATAATAAAGGGAGTTGTTAAGCTTGTTGAGAAGCCTCGAGACTCGTTCATTCTTGCCTAATACTGTTCATGCTGTGGGGTCGGCTAATTGAAGTACAAATTAGTACCTAACTAAACCGCAACTATGGTAGGTGAAGATGAAGTACCAGCTGTCCCAGCTTTAAGTCAATTAAAGTGGTCTATGGGAGCCTATAAGGGATGCCTGAGCAAAGCATGTGAGGAGTGCTGTATGGCCAGGCAAGATCAGGATGTAGACTGTGAATAACTTGAGAGTTGCCTGAAACCTTTGGAGCAAAGGCTGGAGGCTTTTGAGAGATCATTTATCCTTTATGAGACAGAAGCCTATACTACAGGCGAGTCTGACTATACAGTCAAGGTAGCACGAAAGGACTACGACGAACGAAGGGCAGAGTGTAAAGCAGAGGTGAGACTCTGCAGGCAGTTAATAAAGACTTTGAAGGCCGGTACAGCAGGGGCAGCAAATGTTTCAGGGAACATGAACAACAGCACTCCTGTTAATGTGTTGCCCAGATTGCCCCAGTTGAATTTACCAACGTTCAACAGAACCTTAACAGAGTACATTGCTTTCTGGGATCAGTTTATAGCCCAGATAGATGACAGAGACGATTTGTCAGATGCCGTCAAATTACAGTATTTACGTTCACAGCTCAAAGGTAAAGCCTTGGACTTGGTCCGGCATTACCAAACCACTGACACTAATTACCAACATGCCAAAGACCAATTAAAGGACATGTTTGGCAACACTGAGGAGATAAAGGTAGCTATACTTTATCGGTTGTTGGATCTAGAGGCTTGTCGCCATGACCTTCAGAGCCTAGAGAAATTCCGAATCGAAGTTATGAGTTTGACAAATAGTTTTAAAGATTTACATGATTGGGGTAAATCAGAATGGTTCATCAGTCAGGTGATTCAGAGGAAACTGGCTGGCATCTTGTTTCTCATTTGAGTATAGGTGTGAGAGAAGAGTCACCGCCATCACCACATAAAAACCCAGACAGTTACTCAAAGATCTCGAGAGATCAGTCTAAAGCTCATATGACTAACGTTGGAGTGTACTATGGTAAAGAAGTGTCTAAGGTAAGAACCTCCAAGCAGAACCTCAGAGGCACTCATGCCAGAATATGCTTGTTCTGCGAAGGTGAACACGCTAGCACGAGTTGCCCAGAGTATACAACACTGAGCAGTAGGCAACAGAGACTAAAGGAGTTGAGACTCTGCTTCAAGTGTTGTGGGGAACATTTTGCCAGGGACTGTAACACCCAGCTCAGTGAGTGTCGAGTCTGTTGCAAAGGTAAGCACCATACTGCACTATGTCCCAATAATTTAAGGGAACCCCAGGCTAGTAGGGATATCTCTCAGGTAGATTATTATTATTATAATCAAAAAGAAGCGCTAAGCCACAAGGGCTATACAGCGCTGCAGGGCAGGAAGGAAGCGAGGGCATCAGGTGGTAAAAGGGAGGTGAATGAGTAATAGGTTACGGATAACAGCGGAGCAGTGGACGGTGAAAGGGTAAAGGGCAGCAAGAGACTGAGCTAGAAAGGGCTGAGGGGAGTGCTTAAGGTATCATCATCAGAGTTTGTGGAGTAAATCAGTCGTTGTCAAGAAGTCAATGAGAGAGTCAGGATTAAAGGAGGGGCCACCAGCAAGAAGGGAAGGTAAAGAGAGAGTAGTAGAATGAAGACGGCGTTGGAGGTAAATTCTGCGTGCTCATTGATAGAGAGGGCAGTCTAACAGAATGTGGCTAATCGATACTGGAACTTGACACTGCTCACAGAGAGGTACAGGGTGCCTCTCCATGAGATACCCATGAGTAAGACGAGTGTGGCCAATGCGAAGGCGGGAGAGAGTGGTCTCCCAACCACGGCACTTATGACAAGAAGATGGCCAGTAACCTATGCTCGGTTTAATAGAATGAAGTTTGTTACCAAGCAGAGTTGACCAACGTTGTTGCCACCGGGCGTGAAGGTGGGTAGCTATTGCAGCAAAATAGTCCAGAAATGGAACACCTCTATAGGAAATTGGTAGGTCATGTACTGCTGACCGCGCAGCAGTGTCTGCCTGTTCATTGCCCTGTACGTTGACATGACCAGGGACCCAACAAATAGAAGGAGGAGGGTGAGTAAAGATTGGGACAGTAATGGACTGTACTAAAGTAGAGGGGGAGGTAAGAGTGTAAAGGACTGGAGATGAAGTGTGGGGGGGGACAGAAGAGGCAGAAACCTGGGAGGTGGCAGAAGAGGGAGAAACTTGGGAGGGGACGGGGATGGAAGGCATAGTACGAGGAGGAGGGTGAATCTCCACACTTGTAATAGAGCCAGAGAGAGGGGAAGAACTAGGTACAGAGACTGGAAAGGTAAAGTGTGGAGGTGGAAGAAGGGAAGGAAGGGGCAAAGAAGATTTGAGCAATGTGGATTTTTTGGACTTCTGA
>NC_091366.1:20468149-20601950 GCF_038502225.1 Cherax quadricarinatus
TCTATAACCCACTATGATAACATGAACGTAGATAAGTATGTTTATGGAGCAACTTGCAATGTGAACAGACTGACTGATGTTGTAGTCGCCAGGCTTAGGTTAGGTTACAAGTACTTCTGGCAGTTTGGGAGACACACGGATGATGATCAAACTAAATGTAAATTATGTGATCAGGCATATGGTCACTCTCTTGAACACTATGTGCTTAATTGTCCACTTATTGAGGAATACAGAGACAGACAGTATAATAACCTATGTGACATGTCAAGATATCTTATTAATGAAAATAAGATACCAGATATACTAAGCAAATTTCCTAAATTTGCTTGTAACAGATAAGTGAACTATAGATATGTAGATATAAATCCATATGTATTCCTGTTAACCCTTTGGGGCCTAGTTCCTAGGCCTTTTGTGTATCCATATGCTCTCGCGCTACCGTCCACAGGATGGATATGGGGTGCACAATAAACTAGCCACTTCGGTGGCAAAATCTAAAAATCTAGGAGAAGCATTAAGAATAGGAGGAGAATGAGGTAATCAGTCACTCAACCTTGAGTCGATGTGGTCAGTACATCAATCTTGAGTAGAATACGGCATATGAGCGGAGAAGGAGCTTATAAACCGTAGGTAGGAGAGGTGCAGCAGTCATAGGTGGTGTCACAGGATAGTACATGAATGGTTCAGAGAACCGACATGTTGTTGAATTAGACACATGTGCAATTCTTGGGTATCTTTATTGAGGAAACGTTTCGCCACACAGTGGCTTCATCAGTCCATACAAAGGAGAAACTTGAAGAACAGGAGGAGAATGAGGTGATCAGTCCCTCAGCCTTGAGTCGATGAGGTCAGTCCATCAATCTTGAATAGAATACGGCATATGAGCGGAGAAGCAGCTCATAAACCGTGGACAGGTGAGGGGTAGCAGTCGTAGGTGGTGTTACATTTGTCCAATGTGGAAGTAGGTTGTGCTCAAGGGTTAGGCAAGTGAAGAATTCCCAAGTATTAAGATCCCAAGAAGTTGCAGTGTCTGAGGGACTGACCACCTCATTCTCCTCCTGTTCTTCAAGTTTCTCCTTTGTATGGACTGATGAAGCCACTGTGTGGCGAAACGTTTCCTCAATAAAGATACCCAAGAATTGCACATGTGTCTAATTCAGCAACATGTCGGTTCTCTGAACCATTCATCTACAATCCTGTCAGACACGACCTACTTCCACATTGGACAAATGTGACACCACCTACGACTGCTACCCCTCACCTGTCCACGGTTTATAAGCTGCTTCTCTGCTCATATGCTGTATTCTATTCAAGATTGATGGACTGACCACATCGACTCAAGGCTGAGGGACTGATCACCTCATTCTCCTCCTGTTCTTCAAGTTTCTCCTTTGTATGAACTGATGAAGCCGCTGTGTGGCGAAACGTTTCCTCAATAAAGATACCCAAGAATTGCACATATGTCTAATTCAAAACCTAATCTTGTCTGCTAACACTCTTCCCTATTTAATTATCCCTCCTTCCTGCTTCTCTTCTAAGCCTCCTACAACCTCTCCCTCCTCCCTCTCTCCTACCCCCCTACTTCCTACTCCCACCAGCTCTCCTCCTCCCCTACCCCTCTTCACTACTTCTACCCCTCCCACCAAGACCCCTGCTGCTGTTGCTTCGACCACCCCTCCCCCCACTTCCTTACCCACTTCCTCATCCCCTTCCAAAGCTTCCACTTCCTCATCCCTTACCATAGCTTCCACTTCCTCATCCCTTACCATAGCTTCCTCTTCCTCATCCCCTACCAAAGCTTCCACTTCCTCACCCCTTACCATAGCTTCCTCTTCCTCATCCCCTACCAAAGATTCCACTTCCTCTGCATCCACCTTCGCCCATTCCACCACAACCAAAACTTCATCCAGGTCCAACTCCACCTCCTCCAGACAAAATCCACTCAAACCTAAACCTGCCCCAACTTCTGACAGACAGACCAAA
Organism: Cherax quadricarinatus; assembly: GCF_038502225.1. Lineage (NCBI taxonomy): Eukaryota > Metazoa > Arthropoda > Malacostraca > Decapoda > Parastacidae > Cherax > Cherax quadricarinatus. The sequence continues at coordinate 20,470,133 of NC_091366.1, forward strand.
GAACATAAAAACAGATCCAACTCTTTCCCCCCCTCCAGGAAATGGGTCCGTAGCACCTACAAACACATATCCACTGATGGCACCACTATCACGGGCTTTAATCCAAACTCCTCCCCCAACATTAACTTTGCTATGACGAAACCATTAAATCATGTTTAAGGTGATTCAGTTCAATGTACGTTCTTACTTTACAATTAGACACCTACTGGCCGAGCTCCCTGAAGCAGAGAGGCCAGATATTGTTTTGCTAAACAGTACCTGCCTCAAAGCCCCTCAACGTATCCGCCATTATGGTTATACTGCACTACAGTCCCCCTATGATCCCCACGATAGGGTTGCCATCCTTGTCAAATACAACATAAAACACGAATTTCTCCCAATCCCTTTTATACTACAACACTGCCTTGTGGTCAGAATACACACCCACCTTGGCCCCTTTATCTTTTTCACCACCTATGCTCGCCCAAACACTATTCTCAACATACACGACCTTTCGTTAGTCTTCAACTACGCCAACATACCTACTAGCTGATATGAATGCCAAACACACCGCCTTTCATCACACCAGTAACAACCAACTTGGTCACCAATTACTCAACTTCACAAACCACAAACACCTAGTTCACCTCAGCCCAGGTTTCAACACCTTCTACAATCACACTGGCCAAGGCAAACCCGACATCATTCTGGAGTAGAAGTGACAGGATGGAGCCTTATATAACGCAAGGAGGTGAGATGTAGGCCACTAGTAGAGGTAAGAATGTGCGGGTTATTTGTGAACCATAAGAACATAAGAAAGGAGGATCACTGCAGCAGGCCTGTTGGCCCATACTAGGCAGGTCCTTTACAATCCATCCTACTAACGAAACATTTGCCCAACTCAATTTTCAATGCTTCCCAAGTAATAATCTCTGATAACTCTATCCACTCATTTGCAAGTCCCACTCAAATCCAAATCCACTCACTCATATATTTATCCAACCTAAATTTGAAACTACCCAAAGTCCTAGCTTCAATAACCCAACTAGGCAGGAGCGTACTACGGCAAGCTGTCCTAATATACAAGTACAGTTAGAAATAGAAATACAGATAGCTAGAGCTTCATTTAAGGTTATAAATAGAGTATTCAAGAAGTTGCTAGTAGAATTACAGTAAATCAACCATTCAATTCATTATGAAGCTCTGTGTGGTCGGCAATCAATCAAACGGGCTTCGACATGGATAAATTGTCATTTTTGTGGAAATTGGTGTCACGCCCCTTGTGCAGATATCCAAGAACTATCTAAAAGCAGTATTAAAACAGGGAAGTGTTTTTGGGTATGCCCAAATGAGATAAATCTGTGGACTAAAATCACAAGGGTATTAAAAGAGGACAACATCAAAGCTGCTTTCATAGACAACCTGGAAGCTTTCTACAACAGATGGGAACATAAAAAGTCTGGGCTGAATGGTACTGCCCTTGATACTGGCCATGTAGTCAGAAACTGTAAGGCTGGAGGTGATGTCCTGGTAGTCAGTAAATGTGGGGCTGATACTGCTGTCCTGGGAGACAGTAATGGTGAAGCTTGAGGTGCTGTCCTGGGAGACAGTAATGGTGAAGCTGGAGGTGCTGTCCCGGGAGACAGTAATGGTGAAGCTGGAGATTTTGTCCAAGTAGTCGGGAATTATACACAGAAAGGAATGCATATAAATGACCTCATAGGGGACAGGAGCCGTAGTTGGGAAACAAGTGTAGTCAAAGATAAGATAAAACCAATATTGCAAACTAGAAATACCACAGGAAATAGCAAACAAGAGGACTCCACTAGCAATAGTGAGGATATATTACCAAAAACAACTGGTGGGAGCTCCATTGTTGGTGCTAGGGAGGATAGGAATAAGACAGGTAAACATGCACCAACAGGCAATACAGTCACAGAAACCCAAGGCAAACGGAAACCAAGCCTGTGCATACTATGCACTTGGTATCTGCAGACATGGGAAATCTGGAAAAACAGATGGGACATGCAACTATGACCACCCTAGAAAATGCCGTGCCCATATGACAACAGGAAAATGCAAACTCCTTTCCTGTAAGCTTTTTCACCCTGAAATGTGTACCTCTTCAGTACAGGAAAGACTGTGCTATAACTTAAATTGCCAGGCACACCATCTAAAGAGGACAAAAAAATACAAAACATCCAGGCCATGGAAAAACCTGGGTAGCCACAGCCACTCAAGAGGGACAGGTTTTTTAGTGCCAGGAAGGAAAAAAAACTGGCAGGAAATGACAGAAATCGTACACCAAATCCAGTCATTCCTGGAGTGGAACCACAGTCGATGGCCTCCACTCCAAACCAACAGATACAGATACTAATGCCAGAAAAAAAATCCCCCCCCAGTACCAACAATACCACTAGTCCGATGACATTCTTCTTTGCAAATATACAGGGTCTAAAGCCAGCAACAAACAACAAAATACCTTTCATCCGTGGACTGCTTGCAGAGGCAAAGGCAATGTTCGCGGCTTTCACTGAGACCCACATAAAGGATCACTTGGACAACGAAATATGGATCCCAGGTTACAACCTATACAGATGTGACAGAGTGAACAGGCAAAAGGGAGGGAGGGTGTTGGCCTGAACATTGCAGAGTCACTTGTTTGCACAGAACTGCTTAATGCCTCAAATGATGTAGTGGAAATTTTAGCAGTAAAGGTCGCGAACCAAAACCTAGTCATTGTGGTAGTCTACATGCCTCCGGATGCAACATCTCAGCAATTCCAGGAACAGCTGTTAAAAATTGACCACTGTCTGGAAAATCTTCCAGCTCCTGCACCCAACATCTTGCTCCTGGGGGATTTCAACTTAAGGCACCTAAAATGGAGGAATATAGCAAATAATATTGTTGCAGTAATAACACCAGGAGGCAGCTCTGATGAAAGCTCACACTCACACGAGCTTTTAAATATCTGCACAAAATTCAATTTAAACCAGCAAATAATAGAGCCTACTAGACTGGAGAATATACTAGACCTCATCTTCACTAACAATGATGATCTGATAAGAAATGTCACCATATCAAAAACAATATACTCAGATCAACATAATTGAGGTTCAGACATGTATGCGTGGAGCCCCAGACCGACATAATGAGATTAGTCACGAGGGAGCATTCACCAAATTCAACTTCAATAACAAAAACATAAAGTGGGACCAAGTAAACCAAGTCCTAACCGATATAAGCTGGGAATATATACTAAGCAACACAGACCCCAACTTATGCCTAGAACAGATTAACTTGGTGGCACTCGACGTATGCACAAGGCTTATTCCTCTAAGAAAAACGAGGAGTAGATGTAAAATAGAAAGAGACAGGCGCTCCCTTTACAGGTGACGGAAAAGAATAACAGAGCGGCTAAAAGAGGTCAATATATATGAAATGCGTAGGGAGACACTGGTCAGAGAAATAGCAAACATCGAACTTAAGCAAAAGGAATCGTATAGGAGTCAGGAATCGCGGGAAGAACTAAAATCCATAAATGAAATCGAAAGAAACCCAAGGTATTTCTTCTCCTATGCCAAATCAAAGTCGAGAACAACGCCCAGTATTGGGCCCTTACTTAACCAAGATGGGTCCTACACAGACGACAGCAAGGAAATGAGTGAGCTACTCAAGTCCCAATATGACTCAGTTTTTATCAAGCCACTAACCAGACTGAGAGTCGAAGATCAAAATGAATTTTTTACGAGAGAGCCACAGAATTTGGTTAACACAAGCCTATCTGATGTTATCCTGACGCCAAATGACTTCGAACAGGCGATAAATGACATGCCCATTCACTCTGCCCAAGGGCCAGACTCATGGAACTCCGTGTTCATCAAGAACTGCAAGAAGCCCCTACCACGAGCCTTTACCATCCTATGGAGAGGGAGCATGGACACGGGGGTCGTCCCACAGTTACTAAAAACAACAGACATAGCCCAGCTCCACAAAGGGGGCAGTAAAGCAACAGCAAAGAACTACAGACCGATAGCACTAGCATCCCATATCATAAAAATCTTTGAAAGGGTCCTATGAAGCAAGATCACCACCCATCTAGAAACCCATCAGTTACACAACCCAGGGCAACATGGGTTTAGAACAGGTCGCTCCTGTCTGTCTCAATTATTGGATCACTACGACAAGGTCCTAGATGCACTAGAAGACAAAAAGGATGCAGATGTAATATATACAGACTTTGCAAAAGCCTTCGACAAGTGTGACCATGGCGTAATAGCGCACAAAATGCGTGCTAAAGGAATAACAGGAAAAGTCGGTCGATGGATCTATAATTTCCTCACTAACAGAACACAGAGAGTAGTAGTCAACAGAGTAAAGTCCGAGGCAGCCAAGGTGAAAAGTTCTGTTCCACAAGGCACAGTACTCACTCCCATCTTGTTCATCATCCTCATATCTGACATAGATAAGGATGTCAGCCAGAGCACCGTGTCTTCCTTTGCAGATGACACCCGAATCTGCATGACAGTGTCTTCCATTGCAGACACTGCAAGGCTCCAGGCGGACGTGCCGCACTCCACTCATCTTACGAATATGTCTCCTGTGTGCCTATTTGCCTGCTACAAGCAAATATCCAAGTGGTTGACCCGGGCTTAGCAAGCACATTCAAGCAAGCATGAAAGCAGCATTCCAAGCTAGCCAGGACAAGCTAAGGCAGCCTGCAGTTACAGCTCCTGACCCCCAGCATGTCTATGTATACGTTCTACAGTGCTGCTGGCATACCAGTGTTTCCTGTAGTGGCTTAGTTAAGAACAACTTAACGAGCATTGCAGTACTGACTTTTTAAGTGCGATATGCCAGAGGTTCACCTATAAATATAGTAAGTTTGTGCTAGAAGTGTTAAGTGCTGCAGATTTGTTGTAACTATTTGCACGAGTGGATTTCACTGACTTAGGACATTGTGCTACCATCAGTACCTACGTAGGCTTAAAATGAGTGAGGAATGTCTGGCCTGCTGGGTGACCTTGAAAATGGCACTATAAGACCCGCATGCCACTTACATCCATACTGCGTGTGTCTAGTGAGGTGAATGTCCCTTCCTCGACTTTCCTATTCACCGGTATCCCTTAACTCGTCGCCATTATCTACATATGGGATAAGGGCGAGTTTAGCTGATCCAGGCTAAAGAGCGCTCCAAGCCAGCCTTTGTGAACATTCTACAGTGTTCCGGCCGTACCTTCGGTGTTGTGAGAACTAGTTCTTATGTAGTGAAAATTTGTCTGTCATTCCAAGACACATGTGCTAGATGTGTTAAGTGCTGCGGTTTGGAGTAATTAACAAGTAGTACAGTGTTGGTAACTCTCGAGACGACTGTGGGCCCACTGAATGACCTTGAAAATCGCACTGCGACCCGCAGGCCACTACACCCATATTGCCTGTGTCTAGCGAAGTGAATATCCCTTCCTTGTCCCTTCTATTCACTGTTATCCTTTAGCCCATCGCCAGTGTGAAACTCCTGATGGTGTTGACGTAGATGATGGTGAAGGCAGATTTGAAACATATTTTAGTAAACAGGCTCGGTAAAAAGAATGAGGCTTCCAGAGAAAGCTTGCTGAAAGCAATACAGTGGGCGCACACCCTCCCAAAGCTGTCAGGTTAGATTTCCCTAACAACACTGATCAAGAGACCAAGTTTAACTGGTTTTTCGAAGCTAGTGTAAACAATCATGAGAAAACGATCAAGTTTGTCTGCGATGAGGATAACTACGTCTTTGTGCCTAATGATTCAGCATTTATAGACAAACTTCTCACTAGCGAATATGCCAACATCAAACTCCGAGCTGCCCCACCAAGGGCACCTAAAGTGCTTATTGTCATCTACAACGTCAACAAGCACTTGAATCCTCAATATCTGGCGTCAGAGCAAGTTGCAAGCCCTCGTCGACTTTCCAACAGTCTGATATTAGCTGAGTGGACTGGCCAGGGGACTCTGCCACGCTATATTCACTCCCGCGCAGCCCTCAACAGACGCTATTACATAGCATAAGAACATAAGAACATAAGAAAGGAGGAACACTGCACAAGGCCTGTTGGCCCATACTAGGCAGGTCCTTTACAGTTCATCCCACTAACAAAACATTTGCCCAACCCAGTTTTCAATGCTACCAAAGAAATAAGCTCTGATGTGCAAGTCCCACTCAAATCCAACCCCTCCTATACTTATGTACTTATGTACTCATGTACTTATCCAACCTAAATTTGAAACAACCCAAAGTCCTAGCCTCAATAACCCAACTAGGTAGACTGTTCCACTCATCAACTACCCTATTTCCAAACCAATACTTTCCTATGTCCTTTCTAAATCTAAACTTATCTAATTTAAATCCATTGCTGTGGGTTCTCTCTTGGAGAGATATCCTCAAGACCTTGTTAATATCCCCTTTATTAATACCTATCTTCCACTTATACACTTCGATCAGGTCTCCCCTCATTCTTCGTCTAACAAGTGAATGTAACTTGAGAGTCTTCAATCTTTCTTCATAAGGAAGATTTCTAATGCTATGTATTAATTTAGTCATCCTATGCTGAATGTTTTCTAACGAATTTATGTCCATTCTGTAATATGGAGACCAGAATTGAGCTGCATAATCTAGGTGAGGCCTTACTAATGATGTATAAAGCTGCAGTATGACCTCTGGACTTCTGTTGCTTACACTTCTTGATATAAATCCCAGTAATCTATTTGCCTTATTACGTACACTTAGGCATTGCTGTCTTTGTTTAAGGTTGCTGCTTACCATAACCCCCAAGTCCTTTTCGCAATCTGTATGGCTAAGTTCTACATTATTTAACTTATAAGTGCTAGGGTTATGGACACTCCCGAGCTTCAGAACCTTGCATTTATCTACATTGAACTGCATCTGCCACTTTTCTGACCAAGAGTAGAGTTTGTCTAAATCCTCCTGAAGTTCCCTAACATCTACGTTTGAATCAATTATCCTACCAATCTTCGTGTCATCGGCGAATTTGCTCATATCACTAGTAATTCCTTCATCAAGATCATTGATATATATTATAAACAACAACGGGCCCAAGACTGATCCCTGTGGAATGCCACTTGTTACTGATCCCCACTCGGATTTAACCCCATTTATGGACACTCTCTGCTTCCTGTCTGTGAGCCATGATTCGATCCACGAGAGCACCCCTCCCCCTATGTCATGAGCTGCTACTTTCTTCAACAGTCTTTTGTGCGGAACTCTATCAAATGCCTTACTAAAATCTAAGTAAATAATTTCAAATTCTTTATCGTGGTCAACAGCCTCAAAAGCTTTACTGAAGAAAGTTAATAAATTAGTTAGACAAGACCGGCCTCTTGTGAATCCATGCTGAGTATCATTAATCAAGCTATGCTTATCGAGATGGCTTCTTATAATCTGAGCTATAATTGACTCAAGTAATTTGCCTACAATTGAGGCCAGGCTTATTGGGCGGTAATTTGACGGTAACGACTTGTCCCGTTTTAAAAATTGGAATTACATTAGCCATCTTCCACATATCAGACACTACACCTGTTTGAAGAGATAAATTAAAAATATTAGTTAATGGTTCACAGACTTCCATTTTGCATTCCTTAAGTACCCTTGAAAAAACCTCATCAGGACCCGGTGACTTATTTTGCTTCAGTTGGTCTATCTGCTTCACAACCATTTCACTAGTGACTGTGATGTTACATAATTTATCTTCTTCTGGCCCACTATAAAAATTAATTACTGGAATATTATTAGTGTCTTCCTGTGTAAAAACCGAGAGAAAATAATTATTTAAAATCGAGCACATTTCATTCTCTTTGTCAGTAAGATGCCCATAGCATTGTACAGACCTCCTCAACGTCGATGTTATAAGTGTCAACGCTGGGGCCACATTGCCAGGAAATGCCCATCTAAGTCACACTGGTGTGCAGTGTGTGCCAATGCTCAACCTTCTGAACGGTGTTATGATATGATCAAACAGCAACAGACTGTTGCTAAACAATGTATCAATTGTAAGACCTCAGGAGTCACAGCAGCTCATGCTGACTGCAGTGTGAAGGCTGATCGTATCACAGCCAACCGCACTTCACCCTGTCCCCCTCATTATGACCCCCCAGGACTACCAGGTACCTCGGGTATGAATACTGGCTCATGCCTGCCCTCAGACAATGGGGTTGAGCACCTCACCTGGGGAGCACGTCAACAGACCTCCATCACGTCGGCTGTCAATACCAGCCTAGCTGAGTCAGCTGACAGTCAGCCAACGAGCTCAACTGACCGGGACTTCACGTCTCCAGATGTTCCAAGTCTTGCTCCTGTGGTATACAACCTGATGTCGCGCATAAAAGTACTGGAAACACAACAATTTCTCCTGAAACAACAACTTGAACAACACAAGGAAAAATGTGTAGAGTGTACCAATAACAAGATTGTCACAATTTGTGAAAGCAAGTGTAAGGCTGCTGAACAAGGTGGTGGTGGTGTTCTTAATTACAGTAATGACGAATATAATACTTGTGTTGATAACTATAGTGAGCATCATAATGAAGGCTATGGTGTCTATGATATTAGTAATAGTGATGACAGTAATATAAGTGGTGGTGAAGAGTGTGATGAGAGCGGTGGTGTCTATAATGTTAATAATAGTGATGAGCGTAATATAAGTGGTGGTGAAGAGTGTGATGAGAGCGGTGGTGTCTATAATGTTAGTAAAAGTGATGAGCGTAATATAAGTGGTGGTGAAGAGTGTGATGAGGTTAACCACATAGACATTAATGTTGAATACAATACTGTTGATAAATGTAATGAACACAATGTTGGTAGTGGCGCTGGTGATGACAGTTGTAGTGTTGCGTGTAATGTTAGTGGAGGGAATGTGAGTGGTGGTGTCACCTATCATACATTCACACATAAACAGCGTCATGCTCTGAGTATACGAAGACTCCCACGAGGCCTTACAACTGGAAGTGCACTTACAAAACTCATGGACAATGGTAGCACTGTTGACATTGATAAGGTCTGCTATTTATATGAACATTTTTTTCATTATGCTGAGAAACTCAAGATGATCCCAGGACTACTATAATGGATCAAAACTCGTATAAACTTTCTATATTAAGCTGGAATATTGCATCACTTAGAAAAAGACTTCCTGACCTTCATCATAAAATAACCACCGAACCCATTGATGTTGTGTGTCTACAAGAGTGCAGCAGAGTCCCTGAAAAATCCCAACCCCCTAAATTACCATCATTTGTTGCATATAACCTCAAATCTACTAACTCTTGTGTTCTATATATTAAAAAATCACTTCCCCATCAACTTCTTGCACATAAGAAAACAGAGGGGCTACAGTATCACGGTGTTAGGATTTATATAGGGAACTCTGCTCTCAACATATTTAACTTGTACGCTCCTGCTGATAAGTTTAATTACTTGGAGCTCCCAACTTGTGCTCATTCTGAGCCTACTCTTATTATTGGAGATTACAATGCAAGACACAAAAGCATTGGAAACTCACAGTTTGGTAATCGTAATGGCAATCAACTGTTGTCACTCTTGAACAGTCATGATAATATCCAAATTGTAGGTGACCTTGAACCCACACATATCTATGGAGGCGTCCTTGATCTGTGCCTGGGCTTCAACATTACTTCTGCCAGCTGTGAGTCTTCCATTGTAACAGATATAGCGTCTGATCATTTCCCTAGGCTAACCTCTCTAGATATTGGTAATACTATCCTTCCTGGTGGGATATTCAAACGGAAACGTTTTAATGTTCCCACAGATCAGCATGATGACTTTGTTGCACATGTGACTGACTGGTATAATTCCTATGAGTGTTCCTCTGTAGAGACCTTTAACAATGATCTTGTGAGCAGTATTCAGAACTACTTAGAGCCGCCACTACAACCTCTTGGTACTCTACACCCAACAAACTTCCATAATAATCATACCTCCTTCAAAAACCATACTTATTACAATGATTCTAAACTTCGTACACTGAAACGTACTGCTCGCAGACTAGGCCTAGCCTATAGAAAACATCGTACCCCTGGAATGCTGAGGCTCTTCCAAACTGCCCTTGCTGCTGCCAGAGAGCGTATGACAGAGCTGCGGCAAACCGACTGGGAAAAATTTGTCAACGGTCTTAATGCTCACACCCCACTTAGCCGGGCATGGAGGGACATAAATAGAATTAAGGGTAACCGAACTGGGCAGATCGCGCACCCTCATCCCTTGCATAGGGCGAATGAGTTAGTCAGTGCTTGGGCTGCTACATCTAGCTATGACAATCTTCCCAGTACCACACAGGCAAAATTAAATGACAAATATGATGCAAGGGAGAGACTTGTTTGCTTTATGCTCAGCAAGGCAGATGATTGCAACATTCCTTTCACTAATTATGAACTTGATGCAGCACTAACTAAGGGCAACTCCACGTCGCCTGGTGAGGATGGTATTACTTACAACATACTCAGATTGCTGTGTCGAGTACCAGGTAATCCATTACTTGAATTATATAACATTAGCTATGTAACTGGGGAGCTCCCTCAATCTTGGACCAACAGCCTCATCATTCCAATTCCTAAGCCCAATCAACAAAATGCATTTCGCCCAATATCTCTTGCTAGCTGCTTGTGTAAAACATTTGAGAGAATGATTCTTAATCGTCTCATGTACAGAATCAAACAATTTTTGTCTCCCCGGTTACATGGTTTCATGCATGGAAGGAGCGTGCATCATTGCATAGCCACCTTTCTCACCCTGCACACTGACAGCTCCTACACTACCTTCCTTGACCTTAAATCCGCTTTCGATGTAGCCAACCGACGTGTAATAATTAGTGAACTTGCCAGAATGGATGTTGGAGGATGGCTTCTCCGCTGGATTAAAGGCTACCTGTCCAACAGAAAATCGTCTGTGTTGTTCCAGGGACATAGAAGTGTAACTAAAGACTTTGAATTAGGAACCCCACAGGGAGGTGTGCTCATTCCCACACTGTTCAATATTCTAATTAATGCATTACTTAATGCTATGCCTAGTCAGCCCCATAATTATGTGATTAGTTTTGCTGATGATATAATGATTCACACCACCGGATTCTCCAACACCCAAAACATTCTTAATCATGTACTAGCCTCGTGTCAGGACCTGGGGTTGATAATCTCTACTGATAAAACAAAGATACTCAATAGGCGTCCTCCTCGACAGAGAGGCACAGTTCGTCAGATCCAATTGCATGATGGGTCTCTTCTAGAATATGTAAGCAGATACAGGTATCTAGGCTTTGAGGTTCCACTACTTGGACCTGTTGTAACAAGACTTTGTCGCCAATACAAAGAATGACTAAGAGCACTTAGAGTTGTGGCAGGGCTTCACCCCAGGTATGATGCTAATGTTAAAATTGTGAAAATGATGTATCTTGCTTATATTAGATCATTGGTTGATTATGCTGCGCCACTACTTGCTCTTATGTCTGACTGGAAGCTTGGAGGGCTGGAAAAACTGCAGAACGAAGCAATGAGGATCATATTAGGATGCCCTCGTACTGCCAAAATTTTAAATATGCAAAAAGAACTTGATATTCCAAGCATCAGAGATCGTGTTACTGAAAGAAATATCCTAATTGGGGTTAATATGCTCAGGCAAGCTCATTCAAACCCCTGCACAGAAGCCCTCCAAACTTTCCTCAGCACTGGTGAACACTCCTCCAGATGGATCGAAAAGACTGGAACCGACCTCCGCATGAATCAGATACATGATCTATGTCAAGTAAGGCAACAGCGGCACTTCTCTGCTCCATGGAATATTACCCCATTCCAAACTACCATTCCTCCATTTCCCCCCCAAACTACTTCTTAAATCACAACCAAAACTTCGCCTTAAATCCAAACATGAGGCCTTAAGCTGTATTGATAACTTAGTCACACAGCACACACTCTCGCAAATTATTTACGTTGATGGTTCTGTTCACCATTCCACTGGTGCAGCTGGTAGTGCTGCTGTTGTCGTACAGAGTGATGGCTGTCTTAATGAAATGCATCTATGTATCAAAGATTGACAGTTTAATTGTAACTGATTCTCTGTCATCCATAAATGCTCTCAACTCATTAAGCATAAATTGTGGCATGCTTGTGTCAGAAGCCAAGGACAGGTATGGTAGGATTGTGGACAGTGGAGTCAGAGTGCACATGCTGTGGATTCCATCTCACATTGGTCTTCAGATGCATGATAGAACTGATAAATTGGCTAAGCTGTATGCTTTCAAAGAGGGAGTAGATTACAATCTTGGCTTGTCAGGTAGTAGTTTGAGAACAATAATACGAAAAGAACTTCAGCTGAATTTTATGGACTTAAGGCTCAGGGAGATTGACACCAGTGAGTCCATCTATCATCATTCTATCATGCAGGAGGAGCCACATGTCTATGGTGCATCCAACAAAATAAGCAGACTCTTGGATGTCACTACCGCCCGGCTCCGGCTGGGTTACAAGTATCTTTGGCAGGTTAAATCACCACCACCAGATGTAGACCAAACGAAATGTAAACTTTGCCAGATGGATTATTGTCACACCCTGCGTCATTATGTACTGGAGTGCGATAAAATTAATGAATTTAGAAACAACTCACTCAGAAGTGTTCAAGAAATGGCTAAGTATTTTATCCACAGTGGTATATTACAGACCATTCTGGAGAAATACCCTGACTTTGCTAGCTGTAAATAAAGCATTACCACATATGTGCATGTGTGTGTGTGTGTGTGTGTGTGTGTGTGTGTGTGTGTGTGTGTGTGTGTGTGTGTGTGTGTGTGTGTGTGTGTGTGTGTGTGTGTTTGTGTGTATGTGTATGAGTGTGTGAGTGTGTGTGTGTGTGTGTGTGTGTGTGTGTGTGTGTGTGTGTGTGTGTGTGTGTGTGTGTGTGTGTGTGTGTGTGTGTGTGTGTGTGTGAGTATGAGTGTGTGTGTGTGTATGAGTGTGTGTGTGTGTGTATGAGTGTGTGTGCATGTGTGTGTATGAGTTTGTGTATGTGTGTGTGTACTCACCTATTTGTACTCACCTATTTGTGGTTGCAGGGGTCGAGTCCTAGCTCCTGGCCCCGCCTCTTCACCGGTTGCTACTAGACCCTCTCTCTCCCCGCTCCATGAGCTTTATCAAACCTCGTCTTAAAACTGTGTATGGTTCCTGCCTCCACTACGTCATTTTCTAGGCTATTCCACTGCCTTACAACTCTATGACTGAAGAAATACTTCCTACTATCTCTCTGACTCATTTGTGTCTTCAACTTCCAATTGTGGCCTCTTGTTTCTGTGTCCCCTCCCTGGAACATCCTGTCCTTGTCCACCTTGTCTATTCCACGCAGTATTTTATATGTCGTTATCATGTCTCCCCTGACCCTCCTGTCCTCCAGTGTCGTCAGGCCGATTTCCCTTAATCTTTCTTCATAGGACATTCCCCTTAGCTCTGGAACTAACGTGTGTGTGTGTGTGTGTGTGTGTGTGTGTGTGTGTGTGTGTGTGTGTGTGTGTGTGTGTGTGTGTGTGTTTATGTGTGTGTGTGTATGAATTTGTATGTGTGTGTGTGTGTGTGAGAGAGAGAGAGACTCAGCAATCAACATTTGCACCAATAACTCACTACAGTTGTGACCGGGTGTGGAAGTGTGAATTGCTCATTACTCTAAAATTTGTTCATGATTGCAGCCATGTATAAACGTAAGTAACCATTCTTACAGTATTCATTACCTTTGTAACTTGTGAGTTCATTACCTTCGTAACTTGTGAGTTCATTACCTTTGTAACTTGTGAGTTCATTACCTTGTACCTAGTTCAGCCATCAAAACTTTGGAGCCCGGTCCCTGGACCCATTGTGTACCTCTGTAATCTGTAAATACCTTTGTAACTTGTCATGATTGTGACTAGACCTACCTGGAGTTCATTACCTTTGTAAATTGTGAGTTCATTACCTTTGTAAATTGTGAATTCATTACCTCTGTAACTTTCTCAGCTATCAAAACTTTGAGGCCCAGTCCCTGGACCCATTATGTACCTCTGTAATCTTTTGACTACCGCCCACAGGATGGGTATGGGGTGCATAATAAACATATTAAACTAACTAAACTGATGGGGCGCATATTTCGAGTGGAGTCGAGGAGGCTGTGTGGGGTGATAAGCCGTCCGCTTGTGTCTTACGTAGTCAGACACAAAGGAGGAAGGCGACCGAAATCGTGAGTTTAGTGGTGCAGGATGGTGTTGAAGGGTATAGTGAGGGTCAGGTTGTAACAACAACTGAAGGAATAAGTTATTATGTTGATAAATGGTTTAATCTCAAAATGCTGAATAAAGATGTAAGCGTGGATACAATACGGGAATTGGGGCAGAATGTACGATGTGAGTTGAATGATAATGATCGCTTTCTCATGGGTGGGCCTATAACTGAAGCTGAGGTGTGGGAGGCTTTGCAGGGAATGTGCAAGGGCAAGGCACCAGGTATTGATGGCATTCCGTGTGAATATTATATTCAGCATTGGGAGGTCATAAGGACTTTTCTGGTACATTTACTCAATGCGATGGAGGGGGGACGTTTAGGTTTGTCTCAGAGTACGGCGGTTTTGGTGTTAGTTAAAAAATGTGACATACCCATATCACTTAAGGATTACCGACCAATATCACTAATGTGTAGTGATTATAAATTATATGCAAAAATTTTAATGAATAGGATTAAGAAAGTGTTTGACAAGGTAATACATAAGGGTCAGTTTGGCGTGCCGGGTAGGTCGATGTATGATGGTCATGGGAATATCAGGAAGTTTGTCGAGGAATGTGGAACGAGGGGCGGGGGTGGTGTTTTGGCTTTAGACTGGCAAGCTGCTTTTGATAGTGTAGAAAGGGATGTGCTGTGGAAGTTTATGAGATGGCAGGGTTTTGGTAATGAGATCATCAGGTGGGCTCGTTCTTTGTATAATGGTGCTGGGTTTCACGTACAAATTAATGGGAAATTAGGAGACTTGGTCAAATTGAATAAAGGCATTCGACAGGGATGCCCTATGTCTCAAATGCTCTTTGCTTGCATACAGGACCCTTTTTATTGGATAGTTTGTGGGCGGGGAGTAGATTCGTCTTGGGGTTCGGGTAGTGATCGACCTGCCATAGTAGGTTATGTAGATGATACAACTGTCCTATTATGTATGAGGGAGCAATTGAGTTTTGTGGAAAGACTTGTAGATGTATGTGGTAAGGCAACAGGAATGTGGGTTAACAAAGAAAAATCAAAGGTTCTGAAGTTGGGAGATTGGGCGAGTGAGGAGGTAGGTATAGAGACGTGGACGGTGGTTGACTGTGTTAACATATGTGGTATACAGAATATGAGAGAGGTTGATAAGACGAGGGCATGTAATTCGGGGAGGGTGGTAAATAGTGTTTTGAGGCGTGTAAATAGTCTAAGGCCACGACATTTAACCCTACACCAGAGGGCGATAGTAATTAATGTTCTTCTTTATAGTAAAATTTGGCACGTTGCTGCGCTGTATCCACTAATACAGGGGGGATCTCAAACTTCTTTTAAATAGAGTTTATAGATTTTTGTGGGGCTCAGGGTGTGACTGGCTCACAAGAGCGGTGGTAGAGACACCAATGCATCAAGGAGGGTTATGTCTTGTTCCCTTCAGAGACCGAGCCATTGCTTGTTATGTGAAGCGTCGTTTTCTCCGACTGGGTGGCAGGCATTGTGGTTTAACAGAAATGTATCGTGACCTGCGCAGGTGGTGGGGACGGACAGATTTAATCAGGTGCGATACGATGCTATGTGTGTTACTGTGCATGCGAGATGTGCGGAGCATTAAATTGAGTACTTTGGAAAGAGTGGGTATGGTGAAAATTGAGGTGAGAGTTCAGGGAATGTTCCCCATGTACGCATGGTGTGATATGTGGAAGCGGGTTCATCAGTTACGTCTCCTTCCTCGAGTACGCGAAGTGGTTTTTAAATTTTTGCATGGGATTCTGACGTCCAAGGTGGTGTTGTATAATCGGCGTGTAGAGGAGGACTGGAGTTGTTCAGCGTGCAGGGAGGACGAATCAGCGTTTCATGTTGTGTATTTCTGTGAAGAATTAGGTATAGTACGTGCGTGGTTAAGCAGGGTTTTTACGAATGGTAGGTGGGGGAGGTTTGTCTGTACTTAGGGCGTTGTGTTGATGTGGGTGGGGTTGGCATCTGTGTACAATGTGCAGTGTCGTATGTCGTAGCCGATTATATTTATGTGTCATGGGCTATGAGGCATGTTGAAGGTAATAGCAGAATCTGGGTTTTAGCGGGAACAATTCTTAGAACTAAGTGTCGAAATCAGTTAATATATGAGGGGAGATGGGAGAAAGATTTCCCGTCTGCATATAGAGCGTTAGAGTTAAAGGATTTGAGATAATTTGTGTTCGTTCAGTGGGTAATTTAACGGGCTGGTCAGCTGCGTTTAATTGTGTGTAAATGTCTTGTGTTTGTGAATGTTGTATGTATGTCTCCAATGTTGTATGTATGTCTCCAATGTTGTATGTATGTCTCCAATGTTGTATGTATGTCTCCAATGTTGTATGTATGTCTCCAATGTTGTATGTATGTCTCCAATGTTGTATGTATGTCTCCAATGTTGTATGTATGTCTCCAATGTTGTATGTATGTCTCCAATGTTGTATGTATGTCTCCAATGTTGTATGTATGTCTCCAATGTTGTATGTATGTCTCCAATGTTGTATGTATGTCTCCAATGTTGTATGTATGTCTCCAATGTTGTATGTATGTCTCCAATGTTGTATGTATGTCTCCAACGTTGTATGTATGTCTCCAATGTTGTATGTATGTCTCCAATGTTGTATGTATGTCTCCAATGTTGTATGTATGTCTCCAATGTTGTATGTATGTCTCCAATGTTGTATGTATGTCTCCAATGTTGTATGTATGTCTCCAATGTTGTATGTATGTCTCCAATGTTGTATGTATGTCTCCAATGTTGTATGTATGTCTCCAATGTTGTATGTATGTCTCCAATGTTGTATGTATGTCTCCAATGTTGTATGTATGTCTCCAATGTTGTATGTATGTCTCCAATGTTGTATGTATGTCTCCAATGTTGTATGTATGTCTCCAATGTTGTATGTATGTCTCCAATGTTGTATGTATGTCTCCAATGTTGTATGTATGTCTCCAATGTTGTATGTATGTCTCCAATGTTGTATGTATGTCTCCAATGTTGTATGTATGTCTCCAATGTTGTATGTATGTCTCCAATGTTGTATGTATGTCTCCAATGTTGTATGTATGTCTCCAATGTTGTATGTATGTCTCCAATGTTGTATGTATGTCTCCAATGTTGTATGTATGTCTCCAATGTTGTATGTATGTCTCCAATGTTGTATGTATGTCTCCAATGTTGTATGTATGTCTCCAATGTTGTATGTATGTCTCCAATGTTGTATGTATGTCTCCAATGTTGTATGTATGTCTCCAATGTTGTATGTATGTCTCCAATGTTGTATGTATGTCTCCAATGTTGTATGTATGTCTCCAATGTTGTATGTATGTCTCCAATGTTGTATGTATGTCTCCAATGTTGTATGTATGTCTCCAATGTTGTATGTATGTCTCCAATGTTGTATGTATGTCTCCAATGTTGTATGTATGTCTCCAATGTTGTATGTATGTCTCCAATGTTGTATGTATGTCTCCAATGTTGTATGTATGTCTCCAATGTTGTATGTATGTCTCCAATGTTGTATGTATGTCTCCAATGTTGTATGTATGTCTCCAATGTTGTATGTATGTCTCCAATGTTGTATGTATGTCTCCAATGTTGTATGTATGTCTCCAATGTTGTATGTATGTCTCCAATGTTGTATGTATGTCTCCAATGTGATGATGTCATTAATAAAAATGTAAAAATTTTGTATGTGCAGAACGTTAAGAGTTTTGCCTTTTTTATTCTTGTATACCAATCATTGGTATTTGTATAGATGTGTTTTCCTATTACATGTAATATATGATATTACATGTAATTGATTACATTATTTGTTGAGAAGTAAAATAACACATCGTATTTGTTATATTTGGATGTTTTCGTCGTCGATTCATTAATACCTATGTCTATGTTGGTGTGTATGAGTGTGCTTGTGTGTGTGTGTTATTGTGTGTGTGTGTTATTGTGTGTGTGTGTTATTGTGTGTGTGTGTTATTGTGTGTGTGTGTTATTGTGTGTGTGTGTTATTGTGTGTGTGTGTTATTGTGTGTGTGTGTTATTGTGTGTGTGTGTTATTGTGTGTGTGTGTTATTGTGTGTGTGTGTTATTGTGTGTGTTGGTTTTTTAACACTTTATTATACAGTCTATATACTTACCCATGTGTGCTTGCCATTTGTATATACAACATAGACATGTTCTTTCATAATGTATAATGTGTTGTGTCTGGGAAAGTAGCAGTGGGAGTCTTGTGTACGAGAAAGTAGCAGCGCGAGTCTTGTGTATGGGAAAGTAGCAGCGGGAGTCTTGTGTACGAGAAAGTAGCAGCGGGAGTCTTGTGTATGGGAAAGTAGCAGCGGGAGTCTTGTGTACGAGAAAGTAGCAGCGGGAGTCTTGTGTATGGGAAAGTAGCAGCGGGAGTCTTGTGTACGAGAAAGTAGCAGCGGGAGTCTTGTGTATGGGAAAGTAGCAGCGGGAGTCTTGTGTACGAGAAAGTAGCAGCGGGAGTCTTGTGTACGGGAAAGTAGCAGCGGGAGTCTTGTGTACGAGAAAGTAGCAGCGGGAGTCTTGTGTATGGGAAAGTAGCAGCGGGAGTCTTGTGTACGAGAAAGTAGCAGCGGGAGTCTTGTGTATGGGAAAGTAGCAGTGGGAGTCTTGTGTACGAGAAAGTAGCAGCGGGAGTCTTGTGTACGGGAAAGTAGCAGTGGGAGTCTTGTGTACGAGAAAGTAGCAGCGGGAGTCTTGTGTACGGGAAAGTAGCAGTGGGAGTCTTGTGTATGGGAAAGTAGCAGTGGGAGTCTTGTGTATGGGAAAGTAGCAGCGGGAGTCTTGTGTACGAGAAAGTAGCAGCGGGAGTCTTGTGTACGGGAAAGTAGCAGTGGGAGTCTTGTGTATGGGAAAGTAGCAGTGGGAGTCTTGTGTATGGGAAAGTAGCAGCGGGAGTCTTGTGTACGAGAAAGTAGCAGCGGGAGTCTTGTGTACGGGAAAGTAGCAGTGGGAGTCTTGTGTATGGGAAAGTAGCAGTGGGAGTCTTGTGTATGGGAAAGTAGCAGCGGGAGTCTTGTGTACGAGAAAGTAGCAGCGGGAGTCTTGTGTATGGGAAAGTAGCAGCGAGAGTCTTGTGTACGAGAAAGTAGCAGTGGGAGTCTTGTGTATGGGAAAGTAGCAGTGGGAGTCTTGTGTACGGGAAAGTAGCAGTGGGAGTCTTGTGTACGAGAAAGTAGCAGTGGGAGTCTTGTGTACGAGAAAGTAGCAGTGGGAGTCTTGTGTACGAGAAAGTAGCAGTGGGAGTCTTGTGTATGGGAAAGTAGCAGCGGGAGTCTTGTGTCTGGGAAAGTAGCAGTGGGAGTCTTGTGTCTGGGAAAGTAGCAGTGGGAGTCTTGTGTCTGGGAAAGTAGCAGTGGGAGTCTTGTGTATGGGAAAGTAGCAGCAGGAGTCTTGTGTATGGGAAAGTAGCAGTGGGAGTCTTGTGTCTGGGAAAGTAGCAGTGGGAGTCTTGTGTATGGGAAAGTAGCAGCGGGAGTCTTGTGTACGAGAAAGTAGCAGCGGGAGTCTTGTGTACAGGAAAGTAGCAGTGGGAGTCTTGTGTATGGGAAAGTAGCAGTGGGAGTCTTGTGTATGGGAAAGTAGCAGCGGGAGTCTTGTGTACGAGAAAGTAGCAGCGGGAGTCTTGTGTATGGGAAAGTAGCAGCGGGAGTCTTGTGTACGAGAAAGTAGCAGTAGGAGTCTTGTGTATGGGAAAGTAGCAGTGGGAGTCTTGTGTACGGGAAAGTAGCAGTGGGAGTCTTGTGTACGAGAAAGTAGCAGTGGGAGTCTTGTGTACGAGAAAGTAGCAGTGGGAGTCTTGTGTACGAGAAAGTAGCAGTGGGAGTCTTGTGTATGGGAAAGTAGCAGCGGGAGTCTTGTGTCTGGGAATGTAGCAGTGGGAGTCTTGTGTCTGGGAAAGTAGCAGTGGGAGTCTTGTGTCTGGGAAAGTAGCAGTGGGAGTCTTGTGTATGGGAAAGTAGCAGCGGGAGTCTTGTGTATGGGAAAGTAGCAGTGGGAGTCTTGTGTCTGGGAAAGTAGCAGTGGGAGTCTTGTGTATGGGAAAGTAGCAGCGGGAGTCTTGTGTACGAGAAAGTAGCAGCGGGAGTCTTGTGTACGGGAAAGTAGCAGTGGGAGTCTTGTGTATGGGAAAGTAGCAGTGGGAGTCTTGTGTATGGGAAAGTAGCAGCGGGAGTCTTGTGTACGAGAAAGTAGCAGCGGGAGTCTTGTGTATGGGAAAGCAGCAGCGGGAGTCTTGTGTACGAGAAAGTAGCAGTGGGAGTCTTGTGTATGGGAAAGTAGCAGTGGGAGTCTTGTGTACGGGAAAGTAGCAGTGGGAGTCTTGTGTACGAGAAAGTAGCAGAGGGAGTCTTGTGTACGAGAAAGTAGCAGTGGGAGTCTTGTGTACGAGAAAGTAGCAGTGGGAGTCTTGTGTATGGGAAAGTAGCAGCGGGAGTCTTGTGTATGGGAAAGTAGCAGTGGGAGTCTTGTGTCTGGGAAAGTAGCAGTGGGAGTCTTGTGTATGGGAAAGTAGCAGCGGGAGTCTTGTGTATGGGAAAGTAGCAGTGGGAGTCTTGTGTATGGGAAAGTAGCAGTGGGAGTCTTGTGTATGGGAAAGTAGCAGCGGGAGTCTTGTGTATGGGAAAGTAGCAGTGGGAGTCTTGTGTCTGGGAAAGTAGCAGTGGGAGTCTTGTGTATGGGAAAGTAGCAGTGGGAGTCTTGTGTAAGGGAAAGTAGCAGTGGGAGTCTTGTGTATGGGAAAGTAGCAGTGGGAGTCTTGTGTACGAGAAAGTAGCAGTGGGAGTCTTGTGTAAAAGTAGCAGTGGGAGTCTTGTGTAAGGGAAAGTAGCAGTGGGAGTCTTGTGTATGGGAAAGTAGCAGTGGGAGTCTTGTGTATGGGAAAGTAGCAGTGGGAGTCTTGTGTACGGGAAAGTAGCAGTGGGAGTCTTGTGTATGGGAAAGTAGCAGCGGGAGTCTTGTGTACGGGAAAGTAGCAGTGGGAGTCTTGTGTATGGGAAAGTAGCAGTGGGAGTCTTGTGTATGGGAAAGTAGCAGTGGGAGTCTTGTGTATGGGAAAGTAGCAGTGGGAGTCTTGTGTATGGGAAAGTAGCAGTGGGAGTCTTGTGTATGGGAAAGTAGCAGTGGGAGTCTTGTGTATGGGAAAGTAGCAGCGGGAGTCTTGTGTATGGGAAAGTAGCAGTGGGAGTCTTGTGTACGGGAAAGTAGCAGTGGGAGTCTTGTGTATGGGAAAGTAGCAGTGGGAGTCTTGTGTATGGGAAAGTAGCAGTGGGAGTCTTGTGTATGGGAAAGTAGCAGTGGGAGTCTTGTGTATGGGAAAGTAGCAGTGGGAGTCTTGTGTATGGGAAAGTAGCAGTGGGAGTCTTGTGTAGCAGGGGGAGTCTTGTGTACGGGAAAGTAGCAGTGGGAGTCTTGTGTATGGAGTCTTGTGTATGGGAAAGTAGCAGTGGGAGTCTTGTGTATGGGAAAGTAGCAGTGGGAGTCTTGTGTATGGGAAAGTAGCAGTGGGAGTCTTGTGTATGGGAAAGTAGCAGTGGGAGTCTTGTGTATGGGAAAGTAGCAGTGGGAGTCTTGTGTATGGGAAAGTAGCAGTGGGAGTCTTGTGTATGGGAAAGTAGCAGTGGGAGTCTTGTGTATGGGAAAGTAGCAGTGGGAGTCTTGTGTATGGGAAAGTAGCAGTGGGAGTCTTGTGTATGGGAAAGTAGCAGTGGGAGTCTTGTGTATGGGAAAGTAGCAGTGGGAGTCTTGTGTATGGGAAAGTAGCAGTGGGAGTCTTGTGTATGGGAAAGTAGCAGTGGGAGTCTTGTGTATGGGAAAGTAGCAGTGGGAGTCTTGTGTATGGGAAAGTAGCAGTGGGAGTCTTGTGTATGGGAAAGTAGCAGTGGGAGTCTTGTGTATGGGAAAGTAGCAGTGGGAGTCTTGTGTATGGGAAAGTAGCAGTGGGAGTCTTGTGTATGGGAAAGTAGCAGTGGGAGTCTTGTGTATGGGAAAGTAGCAGTGGGAGTCTTGTGTATGGGAAAGTGGTGTATGAAAGTAGCAGTGGGAGTCTTGTGTATGGGAAAGTAGCAGTGGGAGTCTTGTGTATGGGAAAGTAGCAGTGGGAGTCTTGTGTATGGGAAAGTAGCAGTGGGAGTCTTGTGTATGGGAAAGTAGCAGTGGGAGTCTTGTGTATGGGAAAGTAGCAGTGGGAGTCTTGTGTATGGGAAAGTAGCAGTGGGAGTCTTGTGTATGGGAAAGTAGCAGTGGGAGTCTTGTGTATAGCAGGGGAGTCTTGTGTATGGGAAAGTAGCAGTGGGAAGTCTTGTGTATGGGAAAGTAGCAGTGGGAGTCTTGTGTATGGGAAAGTAGCAGCGGGAGTCTTGTGTATGGGAAAGTAGCAGTGGGAGTCTTGTGTACGGGAAAGTAGCAGTGGGAGTCTTGTGTATGGGAAAGTAGCAGTGGGAGTCTTGTGTATGGGAAAGTAGCAGTGGGAGTCTTGTGTAAAAGTAGCAGTGGGAGTCTTGTGTATGGGAAAGTAGCAGTGGGAGTCTTGTGTACGGGAAAGTAGCAGTGGGAGTCTTGTGTATGGGAAAGTAGCAGTGGGAGTCTTGTGTATGGGAAAGTAGCAGTGGGAGTCTTGTGTATGGGAAAGTAGCAGTGGGAGTCTTGTGTATGGGAAAGTAGCAGTGGGAGTCTTGTGTATGGGAAAGTAGCAGTGGGAGTCTTGTGTATGGGAAAGTAGCAGTGGGAGTCTTGTGTATGGGAAAGTAGCAGTGGGAGTCTTGTGTACGAGAAAGTAGCAGGAAAAAGTAGCAGTGGGAGTCTTGTGTACGAGAAAGTAGCAGTGGGAGTCTTGTGTATGGGAAAGTAGCAGTGGGAGTCTTGTGTATGGGAAAGTAGCAGTGGGAGTCTTGTGTATGGGAAAGTAGCAGTGGGAGTCTTGTGTATGGGAAAGTAGCAGTGGGAGTCTTGTGTAAGTAGCAGTGGGAGTCTTGTGTATGGGAAAGTAGCAGTGGGAGTCTTGTGTATGTGAAAGTAGCAGTGGGAGTCTTGTGTATGGGAAAGTAGCAGTGGGAGTCTTGTGTATGGGAAAGTAGCAGTAGTCTTGTGTAGGGAAAGTAGCAGTGGGAGTCTTGTGTATGGGAAAGTAGCAGTGGGAAAGTAGCAGTGGGAGTCTTGTGTAAAGTAGCAGGAAAGTAGCAGTGGGAGTCTTGTGTACGGGAAAGTAGCAGCGGGAGTCTTGTGTATGGGAAAGTAGCAGTGGGAGTCTTGTGTATGGGAAAGTAGCAGCGGGAGTCTTGTGTACGGGAAAGTAGCAGTGGGAGTCTTGTGTATGGGAAAGTAGCATTGGGAGTCTTGTGTATGGGAAAGTAGCAGCGGGAGTCTTGTGTCTGGGAAAGTAGCAGTGGGAGTCTTGTGTACGAGAAAGTAGCAGTGGGAGTCTTGTGTATGGGAAAGTAGCAGTGGGAGTCTTGTGTATGGGAAAGTAGCAGCGGGAGTCTTGTGTATGGGGAAGTAGCAGCGGGAGTCTTGTGTATGGGAAAGTAGCAGTGGGAGTCTTGTGTATGGGAAAGTAGCAGTGGGAGTCTTGTGTATGGGAAAGTAGCAGCGGGAGTCTTGTGTATGGGAAAGTAGCAGTGGGAGTCTTGTGTATGGGAAAGTAGCAGTGGGAGTCTTGTGTATGGGAAAGTAGCAGTGGGAGTCTTGTGTATGGGAAAGTAGCAGCGGGAGTCTTGTGTACGGGAAAGTAGCAGTGGGAGTCTTGTGTATGGGAAAGTAGCAGTGGGAGTCTTGTGTATGGGAAAGTAGCAGTGGGAGTCTTGTGTATGGGAAAGTAGCAGTGGGAGTCTTGTGTCTGGGAAAGTAGCAGTGGGAGTCTTGTGTATGGGAAAGTAGCAGTGGGAGTCTTGTGTAAGGGAAAGTAGCAGTGGGAGTCTTGTGTATGGGAAAGTAACAGCAGGAGTCTTGTGTATGGGAAAGTAGCAGTGGGAGTCTTGTGTACGGGAATGTAGCAGTGGGAGTCTTGTGTATGGGAAAGTAGCAGTGGGAGTCTTGTGTACGGGAAAGTAGCAGTGGGAGTCTTGTGTATGGGAAAGTAGCAGCGGGAGTCTTGTGTATGGGAAAGTAGCAGTGGGAGTCTTGTGTCTTGGAAAGTAGCAGTGGGAGTCTTGTGTACGGGAAAGTAGCAGCGGGAGTCTTGTGTACGGGAAAGTAGCAGTGGGAGTCTTGTGTATGGGAAAGTAGCAGTGGGAGTCTTGTGTACGGGAAAGTAGCAGTGGGAGTCTTGTGTATGGGAAAGTAGCAGTGGGAGTCTTGTGTATGGGAAAGTAGCAGTGGGAGTCTTGTGTATGGGAAAGTAGCAGTGGGAGTCTTGTGTATGGGAAAGTAGCAGTGGGAGTCTTGTGTATGGGAAAGTAGCAGTGGGAGTCTTGTGTATGGGAAAGTAGCAGTGGGAGTCTTGTGTATGGGAAAGTAGCAGTGGGAGTCTTGTGTATGGGAAAGTAGCAGCGGGAGTCTTGTGTACGGGAAAGTAGCAGTGGGAGTCTTGTGTATGGGAAAGTAGCAGTGGGAGTCTTGTGTATGGGAAAGTAGCAGTGGGAGTCTTGTGTATGGGAAAGTAGCAGTGGGAGTCTTGTGTATGGGAAAGTAGCAGTGGGAGTCTTGTGTATGGGAAAGTAGCAGCGGGAGTCTTGTGTATGGGAAAGTAGCAGTGGGAGTCTTGTGTATGGGAAAGTAGCAGTGGGAGTCTTGTGTATGGGAAAGTAGCAGCGGGAGTCTTGTGTATGGGAAAGTAGCAGTGGGAGTCTTGTGTATGGGAAAGTAGCAGTGGGAGTCTTGTGTATGGGAAAGTAGCAGTGGGAGTCTTGTGTATGGGAAAGTAGCAGTGGGAGTCTTGTGTATGGGAAAGTAGCAGTGGGAGTCTTGTGTATGGGAAAGTAGCAGTGGGAGTCTTGTGTATGGGAAAGTAGCAGTGGGAGTCTTGTGTATGGGAAAGTAGCAGTGGGAGTCTTGTGTACGGGAAAGTAGCAGTGGGAGTCTTGTGTATGGGAAAGTAGCAGTGGGAGTCTTGTGTATGGGAAAGTAGCAGCGGGAGTCTTGTGTACGGGAAAGTAGCAGTGGGAGTCTTGTGTACGGGAAAGTAGCAGTGGGAGTCTTGTGTATGGGAAAGTAGCAGCGGGAGTCTTGTGTACGGGAAAGTAGCAGCGGGAGTCTTGTGTACGGGAAAGTAGCAGCGGGAGTCTTGTGTACGGGAAAGTAGCAGTGGGAGTCTTGTGTATGGGAAAGTAGCAGCGGGAGTCTTGTGTACGGGAAAGTAGCAGCGGGAGTCTTGTGTATGGGAAAGTAGCAGTGGGAGTCTTGTGTATGGGAAAGTAGCAGCGGGAGTCTTGTGTACGGGAAAGTAGCAGCGGGAGTCTTGTGTACGGGAAAGTAGCAGCGGGAGTCTTGTGTACAGGAAAGTAGCAGCATGAGTCTTGTGTACGGGAAAGTAGCAGCATGAATCTTGTGTCCCGGAAAGTAGCAGCATGAGTCTTGTGTACGGGAAAGTAGCAGCATGAGTCTTGTGTACGGGAAAGTAGCAGCGGGAGTCTTGTGTACGGGAAAGTAGCAGCAGGAGTCTTGTGTATGGGAAAGTAGCAGCATGAGTCTTGTGTATGGGAAAGTAGCAGCATGAGCCTTGTGTACGGGAAAGTAACAGCACGAGTCTTGTGTACGGGAAAGAAGCAACGGGACTCTTGTGTACGGGAAAATAGCAGCGGGAGTCTTGTGTACGGGAAAGTAGCAGCGTGAGTCTTGTGTACAGGAAAGTAGCAGCATGAGTCTTGTGTACGGGAAAGTAGCAGCGTGAGTCTTGTGCACAGGAAAGTAGCAGCATGAGTCTTGTGTACGGGAAAGTAGCAGCATGAGTCTTGTGTACGAGAAAGTAGCAGCATGAATCTTGTGTACGGGAAAGTAGCAGCGGGAGTCTTGTGTACGGGAAAGTAGCAGCATGAGTCATGAACGAACAAAGAGACTCACAGCAGAGGTATGATAAAGCTCACGGTTCAGGGAGAGTGACCTAGTAGCGACCAGTGAAGAGGCGGGGCCAGGAGCTTGGAATCGACCCCTACAACCTCAACTAGGTGAGTACAACTAGGTGAGTACAGGTAAGACCCACAAGCCTTGAGCTGTAGATAAAGAGCCGAAGCTAAACCCAGCTGGAAGGCGATGTGAAGCAGATGTTGACGACGATGTAGACTGCAAGAGAACACACGAGAACACTCCGTACTGGCTCTATCTCCATCGGTGGATTTTTCTTAATCTTAATGTTGATTGGTGGCTGGCGGTTGGCAGGATGGCGGGATGTTGGAGACGGAGATGGGTAGCTGCTTCATGGTGATTGGTCAGTTGGAGGCAGTTTGAAGTTGTGACGATGTTTTTACAACTTTCAGGTTGTCAGTTCTGGATCCATTTTTGATAGTCTTGAATCTTGACATAAGGATGAGGTTGAGTCTAGTCTTCTTGTTTTCATCTTCGTTTTCTGTTGCTTGTTGTATGGCTTCCAGGAGTGTTGATAATGAGCAGTTGACGTCGGGGCCGCAGGTATACTTTACTGTTATTTTCGCAAGTTGCTTGTGCAGTTTGATCTTGATGTGTTGTTGTTTAGAAGGTAATGCCAGTCCACTGTATGAAAGCAGTGCAGTCTTCATAAGGAACTGTATCCATTCATGAGGCATAAGATGGTGTGGTTGGTGTAGTTTTTGCCTTCTTGGCATTCTGCTGTGAACCTCGCTACATGCAGGACACAGCAGCAGCTGTTCTCCTCCAGTGCCTTACGATCCCCGTGTGGGAGAGGCGTTCTAACATTGTCTTGCAGGAACATCCTTACTTCAGCCTTCAGTGCTGGAGCAGTGCGTCGTTGGCCTCCTACCCAAGGGCAGCTCGCCGACCTCTGCACTCCTGCAGCTGCGTGATTCTCACACCTCAACCTAGAGAAACACCTGCTGAACTTCCCAACAGTAGCAAGCACAACCATTGGCAAACAATCTACCTCCAGCACATGTACAGTGCGTCGTCGTCTTCCTGCCCAAGGGCAGTACACTGACCTCTGCACTCCTGAAGCTGCGTAACATCTGCCAACCTACAATCCATAGAAACCCAGTCCCTCTGCTTCCAGCAAGCACAACCTTGGCATACAGTGAACCTCAACAGCATGTTCATTATATGTCAAACCTCTGAGAATATCTAGACAGCATCTCTGATGACCAATATCTTTTTTTGTGTGACACGGTTTTAGAATACTTTTGCGTCGTAATTTTCCAAGAGGCCAGTCGAACCCACTTCACTGGGGTGATTACAGATACCCACACAGTGGATCGGCTAGACTACATCACTTGGGTAACACCAACGCCTTTCTCTCCTCTCTAACCACCTTTCTTCTCTTCTGGACCGGGTGAACCTGCTCCTGCGTCGGAGGGAGTATTCATTCAAACGGTGCCTGTGGCCGAATCCAAGTGATTACCGCACAGGACGCCAAATCTTGGCAGGCACACACACCAGAACATACGCTTGACGCCCCACGATCCTTATCCGAGCCAGTGCGACTGGCTACCCAGCCCCATGATCAGTTGTCACGATGGAACAACCGCAAGGCTCTCCCCCTCCCATGCCGACGTCTCTCTCGAGCCCCCGCCCCCCCACCCCCTACCTCACGCAAGGAACCCTCCTTCACTCTCCTCCTGAAGTACTCTAAAGAGGACCACCACTCTATATCAGCTAGGAACTCCCTCTACAACATAACTCAAGCACCTCAGTCAGGAGTATACAAAACAGAAACTGGCTTCAAACTTATCCTTGACAAACACTCTTATGGCATCTATACAGCGACTGCAACCCGACAGAAACTGCAAGATGCCAGCTTCTCCATTTTATGGAACCCAGAACATCGTGCCAAGAGCACAGTAATTGCCAAACAAGTTGACTCATCCCTCCTTACTGCCTATGAGAACAATAAAACAGACCTCATAAATGACATCAGCACTAGGAATAAGGTCGCTATAGACGACATATACAGACCTCCTAACTCCAACATTCTTAAAATACGCGGCTACACACCTGACGAAGCTTCTAGACTCTTCCAGAAAGGAATTCTGGCAAAAACTATTCGTATACCACCTGACTCTCTTTACTCCATCAACTATCACCACATAACTCAATGTTTGAAATGTTATAAATATGGACATGAAAAAGACTCCTGCACTGCCACTCAAACCTGTTCCAGGTGTGTAGGGTCAGGCCACTACTGGACAACCTGCAACGCCACTATAAAATGCATCAATTGCAATCAACCCCACACTGCCATATCAAACTCTTGCCCAAAACGTAGGGATTACCAAAATTCACTTAGAGGCGATGAACCTCCCTCCCTGCCAAACCCTCACCCCACACCCTCCCCACCCCCTCGAGCAACCACCCCACCCCCCAACGCATAGGCAACCCCAATTCCCTGGACCCAACCAACCCCATGGCACGCCCAGAACACACCTCAACCCACAACCAGCCCACCCAACCTCAACTCACAAGGACTTGCATACACACCTGATCTCACTCTTAACTGCAAAATCATTATAGCTGTACACTCAGCCATAGCAATAAACCAGATATACCAGCTAGACTTCCCACTAGCCAGATACGATATGATAGATTCTAAGTAAGACCCCAAGAAGGGGTGAGTGGGGAAGTGGGGATAGAGGAAGAATAGGTTGGTTAGAGGAAGGGTTATTGTAAGAGGGAGAGATCCAGGGCTTAACCCAGTAGCTGAGCTGAAAGCGATTCAGGAGTTTGCGCAACTAAGTGACTGGTCGGGGGAAGGGGGGGGAGGGGGCGAAAAAGCGTGAATCACATGGTACAAGGGCTTTATTAAAGGTCCATACCTGTGAGTTACAGGTTAGTGAGTCAAGATTTTTGCAAGGTTATTTGTATATAGGAATTGGGTCAGGAGCTAGTAACGAGTAGAAGAGGTTGTGTGTGTTTGCTGGTCTGCGTATTTCGTCGTCTAGGTATGAGGTCCAGTAGTCATGTCGGGTCTCTAGTCTGTCTGTTTATCGCTAAGCTGTTTCCAGTACACGTTTAGAGCAGGGATGTTCACACGGGCGTGGATGGACTCACTTGTGATGAATTCATCCCATCGGGTGTTGAGCACCCAGCGTAAGGCTTTGTCCTGGATGCGTTGTAGTTTACGTCTGTTTGTCACAGCTAATAGGGAGAGGGCGAGTGGGCAGTAGGTTATTAGTGGACGGATGAGGGCTTTGTATAGATGTAGTTTCGTTTTTTGGGAGGCTTGCCATAGCTTTGACAGCCCCGATAGGGCGGCCTTAGATGCAATGGCTTGCTTCTGGTTTATGTGATTGTGTATTCGCATGTTGTAGTCTAGATTGACTCCTAATACGTTGGTTGTCTGTGAGACAGGGATGTTTTGGTGGATATCAGCTATCCTGAGTGTTACTGGAGGAGGAGGTATGCGTTTCTTGTGGTGGAAGTAGGGGATTTTGGATTTTGCAGGGTTGGTTTTTATTCTCCATTTTTGTTCCCAGTGTGTGATCTTGTCTACTTCGACTTGTGTTCTGCGGGCTAGAGTGGTTATTTGATTGTGTGTGGTGAGTTGGGTGATGTCGTCTGCATATGCAAGTGTGATGGTGGAGTCAAAGGCAGGTGTTGGGATATCGTTGGTGTAAAGGATGTAGAGGGTGGGTGAGAGGACTGAACCCTGAGGAACTCCAGCATGTAGTGGGAAGTACTGTGACAAGCATCCCTGGAACTTAATCCTCATGGTCCTACCATCCAGGAAGGTACATAGTAGTTTGCTGATAGTCCGAGGGAGGTCGAAGTTGGTACAAAGTTTAAACTTTAGACCATTGTGCCACACTGTGTCAAAGGCTTTTTCTACATCTTTTGCTACTAGAGCTGTATTTTTTCTTTGGTGTTGGTTTATGTGGATGTAGTTTAGAATTAAATTGAGTGCGTCTTGGGTGGAGCAGTTTGATCTGAAGCCAAATTGGCCATTATATAAGAGGGAGTTTGTTTCGAGATGTCTACGTAGTCATGAGTTTATGATTTTTTCATAAATCTTTCCCAGTACTTCAAGCAGGCTGATGGGGCGGTAGTTTTTTGGGTCAGAGTGGTTTTTATTGGGTTTTGGGATGAGGATAGCAGTGGCTGCTTTGAAGAGAGTGGGGAAGTAGCCGGATGCTAGTGATGCATTGAGTAGGTTGGTGAAGGCTGAGATGATGGAGTCAGGGAGGTGTTTTAGGATGATGTGGTTGATGCCAGAGGCTCCTGGGGCTTTTGGAGGAAAGCGCTGAATGAGAGTTTTTATGTCATAGGCTGTGATGGGGGTGTCCAGTTCCTGAGTGGCAGTGAGTGAGTCAAGTTGTATATGCCTATCAGGTGTCGTTAAGTGTACGTGTTCAGTGTTCCATTGGTCTATTTGTTGTGTATGTGGCAGAGTGTCTGGTAGTGGAGGGTGTGGGTGGAAAATGTTCTCCCATATTTCTTTGAAGATGTTTGTTGCTGTTTGTGGGTCGGTGATGTTTCTCTTGTCGTGGGTGATGTGTTCGAATTTTTTGTTGTTGTTGTTACCTCGGATTTTGTTGATGAAGTTCCAGAAAGTTTTGGGGTCTTTTATGCGTTGCTCATTTGCCTGGTGTACGAGTCCAGCCCATTGGTTGTTGTGGTCCTGCTCTAGGCTATGAAGTATGTCATTCCTGAGGTATGTGAGGTCCTGTCTTACCTGGTTGAATCTGTGTGTTGAGGCGGAAGCGGTTGTGGTAGCATATGAGGAGTCTTTTGGTTCTGATTGAGGGAGTGAATGAGTATCTAATGGTGTGTGTTTTAGTGGGTATCGCAGACTTGGTTGCATGTTTTATTGTCTCAAGGATGGTGTCGAGCTGTGTGTCAATGTCTGTGATTTGTTTGTTGTTGTAGTCGTAGTTTAGGTTAGTGTTGTTGATGGTGTTTTGGAAGGATTCCCAGTTTGCCTTCTTGTATGCTGGTGTTGGTGGTGTAGAAATGCAGATTGGGTTAGTCGAGATATGTAGGATGATGGGAATGTGGTCAGATCCAGTGATGGGACCAGGAGCTATGTAGTGCTGGAAGAGAGTGCTGGCTCTATTTGTGAGTATTATGTCAGGTTTTCCTTGTCCTTGGTGCCCATAGAATGTGTTGAAGTGTGGACCCAGGTACCGTAGATGTTTGTGGTTTGAGAAATTATGTAATTGTGTGCCTAGTTGGTTGGTGGAGTTGTGGTTGAAGGCTGGGTGTTTTGCATTCATGTCTGCCAGCAGGTATGAGGGAGTGTTGGTGTAGTTGAAGACGAGAGATAGGTCGTGTGCATTGAGGGTTGTGTTGGGCCTAGCATATGTGGTGAAGAATATGACGGGTCCTAGGTGAGTGTGTAGCCTGACAACTAGGGAGTGTTGGTGTGTGAAATGTAGAGGTAGGAATTCGTGTCTAATGGTGGAGTTGACCAGGATGGCAACTCCATCGAGTGGGTCTTGTGGGGATTGTTTGGTGGTGTAGCCAAAGTGTCGGATGTGTTGGTTTGCATGTAGGCATGTGCTGTTTAGTAGAACTACATCAGGTTTTTCAGCTTTGATGAGCTCATCTAACATGTGTCTAATGTGGTAGTAATGTCTCACATTGAGTTGGATTACCTTGAAGATGTCAGTGAAGGTTGGGAGTCAGGAGAGTTGTTATCTATTTCTGGTGAGGGGCCAGGCTTAGCTATGGTGTGGATATTCAAGGCCTCAGGTCGTATGCCCATGTAGGTGATGTTCCCAGAGGTGTGAGTGTATGTTTGGTCGTGGAAGCGCTTCCTGGAGGGGGAGGGGGAAACTCTTCTGCTTTGTGTGTTCTGTGTTCTTTCATGTTCCCTGGATTGTCTTTCAATGGTGGGTGCTGGTTTGGGGTTGGTTGATTTCTTCCTGTGGGCTGAGGTGGATCTTGTAGTGTTGTGTTAGTTTAGTTAGTTTAATATCTTTATTATGCACCCCATACCCATCTTGTGGGCGGCTTAATGCCTCAAATGACGTAGTGGAAGTTTTAGCAGTAAAGGTCGAGAACCAAAACCTAGTCATTGTGGTAGTCTACAAGCCTCCGGATGCAACATCCCAGCAATTCCAGGAACAGCTGTTAAAAATTGACCACTGTCTGGAAAATCTTCCAGCTCCTGCACCCAACATCTTGCTCCTGGGGGATTTCAACTTAAGGCACCTAAAATGGAGGAATATAGCAAATAATATTGTTGCAGTAATAACACCAGGAGGCAGCTCTGATGAAAACTCACACTCACACGAGCTTTTAAATCTCTGCACAAAATTCAATTTAAACCAGCAAATAATAGAGCCTACTAGACTGGAGAATACACTAGACCTCATCTTCACTAACAATGATGATCTGATAAGAAATGTCACTATATCAAAAACAACATACTCAGATCACAACATAATTGAGGTTCAGACATGTATGCGTGGAGCCCCAGACCGACAAAATGAGACTAGTCACGAGGGAGCATTCACCAAATTCAACTTCAATAACAAAAACATAAAGTGGGACCAAGTAAACCAAGTCCTAACCGATATAAACTGGGAAGATATACTAAGGTATCCCTAAGTCCTGTCAGCGTGTCAGCGTGCCTCGTTGTGCTCCCGGTTTTCTCGTGGTTTCACGGTCGCTCTTACGTGCTAGAACTTTAATTTGTGTCATCAATCCTATACGATACATCCCTCTAGCGCCTGGAACCAATCTTGGGCGGAAAACATTATATACTGAGTCAAAAAAGGAGAATTAGTGTGCACTGCGTAGCAGAGCTTACTGCCAGAGGGGAATCATAGGCCTTTGTCCCGTGTGGAAAAAATAATAATAATTGAACTTTTCATGTCAGAGGAAAGAAAGTCTCCCTGATAACATTGAGTATACATAGTGTATAGTGTATACTACAGTGGCTCCCTAGTATATTGATGATAAAGGCTAAAGTGTCATTTGAAAACAGGTGAATTTGTAAATGAAGTGATAAGCCTATAGAGGAAGGTGCCAGAAGTCGCCAGAAACTTACCACAGGTCAGCTGTTTTTAATAATCTTCCTGGCCTGCTAGTGTACTCGCATATAATCTAGTGATACCAGTGAATAGCAGAATACAGTGTTGTAGTAGCAACTAACCAGTATTATAATGGTACTTAGTGGAGTGGAGTGACTTTCATTAGTTTCTTTTTTCTTGAAATACGAGACGTTACTGTGAATTTCATATAACCTGTAGTTACCAGCGGTCGCAATATACACAACGAGAAGCAATTATTACTACAGAAAAAGCGTCCTTCCTCCAAATTTTGCACCAGTCAACTATAGTGATAATATAGCATTTATTGTGGTGGAGACGGAGAAAAAAAAAATAGAAAAGCCAGATACAGCGATTGATAAACAAGGAGGTGACCGTTCATCATTGTAGGAGCTGCCAGATATCACCGGCTCTTCAACACGCAAGTTATACTTTTGTATCAGTCAAATCACATATTACTTGGGTAGATAATTTCCAGTAGATCCTTCATGTGTTAGCTCAAATCACCGACCAGTATGTTTTAATAAGTGACCCACTGATCAGAGCAGATCGACTGGTCCGGACCCTTGACTGGTCCGAACCCTTGACTGGTCCGAACCCGGGACTGGTTTCAAACAGTTTCGTTGGACAATAAAGCAGACTGTAAACGGATGGGGTTGTAGGCGCCCTTATAAACACAAACATTAAAAATCAGGAACGTGACGGTAAGCTGTCCAATATACAAAAAGAGTTAGAAACAGAAATACAAATAGCTAGAGCTTCATTTAAGGTTATTAATATAATATTCAAGAGGTTGCTAGTAGAATTGCAGTAAATCAACCATTCAAATCATTATGAAGCTGTGTGTAGTCTGTGGTCAGTCAAACAAACGGGCTTCCACATGGATAAATTGTCATTTTTGTGGAAATTGGTGTCACGCCCCTTGTGCAGATATCCAAGAACTAGCTACAAGCAGTATTAAAACAGAGAAGTGTTTCTGGGTATGCCCAAATGAGGAAAATCTGTGGACTAAAATCACAAGGGTATTAAAAGAGGACAACATCAAAGCTGCTTTCATAGAAAACCTGGAAGCTTTCTACAACAGATGGGAACATAAAAAGTCTGGGCTGAATGGTACTGCCCTTGATACTGGCCATGTAGTCACAAACTGTAAGGCTGGAGGTGATGTCCTGGGAGACAGTAATAGTAAAGCTGGAGGTGCTGTCCTGGGAGACAGTAATGGTGAAGCTGGAGGTGCTGTCCTGGGAGACAGTAATGGTGAAGCTGGAGGTGCTGTCCTGGGAGACAGAAATGGTGAAGCTGGAGATACTGTCCTGGGAGACAGAAATGGTGAAGCTGGAGATACTGTCCTGGGAGACAGTAATGGTGAAGCTGGAGATTTTGTCCAGGTAGTCGGGAATTATACGCAGGAAGGAATACATATAAATGACCTCATAGGGGACAGGAGCCATAGTAGGGAAACAAGTGTAGTCAAAGATAAGATAAAACCAATATTGCAAACTAGAAATACCGCAGGAAATAGCAAACAAGAGGACTCCAATAGCAATAGTGAGGATAAATTACCAAAAACAACTGGTGGGAGCTCCATTGTTGGTGCTAGGGAGGATAGAAGTAAGACAGGGAAACATGCACCAACAGGGAATACAGTCACAGAAACCCAAGGCAAGCAGAAACCAAGCCTGTGCACATACTATGCACTTGGTATCTGCTGGCATGGGAAATCTGGAAAAACAGATGGGACGTGCAACTATGACCACCCTAGAAAATGCCATGCCCACATGACAACAGGAAAATGCAAACTCCCTTCCTGTAAGCTTTTTCACCCTGAAATGTGTACCTCTTCAGTACAGGAAAGACTGTGCTATAACTTAAATTGCCAGGCATACCATCTAAAGGGGACAAAAAGATACAAAACATCCAGGCCATGGGAAAACCTGGGTAGCCACAGCCACTCAAGAGGGAGAGGTTTTTTAGTGCCAGGAAGGAAAAAAAACTGGCAGGAAATGGCAGAAATCGTACACCAAATCCAGTCATTCCTGGAGTGGAACCACAGTCTATGGCCTCCACTCCAAACCAACAGATACAGATACTAATGCCGGAAAAAAAATCCCCCCCAGTACCAACAATACCACCAGTCCGATAACATTCTTCTTTGCAAATATACAGGGTCTAAAGCCAGCAACAAACAACAAAATACCTTTCATCCGTGGACTGCTTGCAGAGGCAAAGGCAATGTTCGCGGCTTTCACTGAGACCCACATAAAGGATCACTTGGACAATGAAATATGGATCCCAGGTTACAACCTATACAGATGTGACAGAGTGAACAGGCAAAAGGGGGGGGTTGGCCTGTACATTGCAGAGTCACTTGTTTGCACAGAACTGCTTAATGCCTCAAATGACGTAGTGGAAGTTTTAGCAGTAAAGGTCGAGAACCAAAACCTAGTCATCGTGGTAGTCTACAAGCCTCCGGATGCAACATCCCAGCAATTCCAGGAACAGCTGTTAAAAATTGACCACTGTCTGGAAAATCTTCCAGCTCCTGCACCCAACATCTGCTCCTGGGGGATTTCAACTTAAGGCACCTAAAATGGAGGAATATAGCAAATAATATTGTTGCAGTAATAACACCAGGAGGCAGCTCTGATGAAAACTCACACTCACACGAGCTTTTAAATCTCTGCACAAAATTCAATTTAAA
Organism: Cherax quadricarinatus; assembly: GCF_038502225.1. NCBI lineage: Eukaryota > Metazoa > Arthropoda > Malacostraca > Decapoda > Parastacidae > Cherax > Cherax quadricarinatus. Next base: position 20,506,167 of record NC_091366.1, read on the forward strand.
CCAGCAAATAATAGAGCCTACTAGACTGGAGAATACACTAGACCTCATATTCACTAACAATGATGATCTGATAAGAAATGTCACCATATCAAAAACAATATACTCAAATCACAACATAATTGAGGTTCAGACATGTATGCGAGGAGCCCCAGACCGACAAAATGAGACTAGTCACGAGGGAGCATTCACCAAATTCAACTTCAATAACAAAAACATAAAGTGGGACCAAGTAAACCAAGTTCTAACCGATATAAGCTGGGAAGATATACTAAGCAACACAGACCCAAACTTATGCCTAGAACAGATTAACTCGGTGGCACTCGATGTATGCACAAGGCTTATTCCTCTAAGAAAAAGGAGGAGTAGATGTAAAATAGAAAGAGACAGGCGCTCCCTTTACAGGCGACGGAAAAGAATAACAGAGCGGCTAAAAGAGGTCAATATATCTGAAATGCGCAGGGAGACACTGGTCAGAGAAATAGCAAGCATCGAACTTAAGCTAAAAGAATCCTTTAGGAGTCAGGAATCGCGGGAAGAACTAAAAGCTATAAATGAAATCGAAAGAAACCCAAAGTATTTCTTCTCCTATGCCAAATCAAAATCGAGAACAACGCCCAGTATTGGGCCCCTACTTAAACAAGATGGGTCCTACACAGATGACAGCAAGGAAATGAGTGAGCTACTCAAGTCCCAATATGACTCAGTTTTTAGCAAGCCGCTAACCAGATTGAGACTCGAAGATCAAAATGAATTTTTTATGAGAGAGCCACAAAATTTGATTAACACAAGCCTATCCGATGTTATCCTGACGCCAAATGACTTCGAACAGGCGATAAATGACATGCCCATGCACTCTGCCCCAGGGCCAGACTCATGGAACTCTGTGTTCATCAAGAACTGCAAGAAGCCCCTATCACGAGCCTTTTCCATCCTATGGAGAGGGAGCATGGACACGGGGGTCGTCCCTCAGTTACTAAAAACAACAGACATAGCCCCACTCCACAAAGGGGGCAGTAAAGCAACAGCAAAGAACTACAGATCAATAGCACTAACATCCCATATCATAAAAATCTTTGAAAGGGTCCTAAGAAGCAAGATCACCACCCATCTAGAAACCTGGTCTGTGACCAGGCCTCCTGGTGGATCAGCGCCTGATCAACCAGGCTGTTGCTGCTGGCTGCATGCAAACCAACGTATGAGCCACAGCCCGGCTGATCAGGAACTGACTTTAGGTGCTTGTCCAGTGCCAGCTTGAAGACTGCCAGGGGTCTGTTGGTAATCCCCCTTATGTGTGCTGGGAGGCAGTTGAACAGTCTCGGGCCCTGACACTTATTGTATGGTCTCTTAACGTGCTAGTGACACCCCTGTTTTTCACTGGGGGGAAGGTGCATCGTCTGCCAATTCTTTTGTTTTCGTAGTGAGTGATTTTCGTGTGCAAGTTCGGTACTAGTCCCTCTACGATTTTCCAGGTGTATATAATCATGTATCTCTCCCTCCTGCGTTCCAGGGAATACAGGTTTAGGAACCTCAAGCGCTCCCAGTAATTGAGGTGTTTTATCTCCATTATGCGCGCCGTGAAAGTTCTCTGTACATTTTCTAGGTCGGCAATTTCACCTGCCTTGAAAGGTGCTGTTAGTGTGCAGCAATATTCCAGCCTAGATAGAACAAGTGACCTGAAGAGTGTCATCATGGGTTTGGCCTCCCTAGTTTTGAAGGTTCTCATTATCCATCCTGTCATTTTTCTAGCAGATGCGATTGATACAATGTTATGGTCCTTGAAGGTGAGATCCTCCGACATGATCACTCCCAGGTCTTTGACGTTGGTGTTTCGCTCTATTTTGTGGCCAGAATTTGTTTTGTACTCTGATGAAGATTTAATTTCCTCATGTTTACCATATCTGAGTAATTGAAATTTCTCATCGTTGAACTTCATATTGTTTTCTGCAGCCCACTGAAAGATTTGGTTGATGTCCGCCTGGAGCCTTGCAGTGTCTGCAATGGAAGACACTGTCATGCAGATTCGGGTGTCATCTGCAAAGGAAGACACGGTGCTGTGGCTGGCATCCTTGTCTATGTCGGATATGAGGATGAGGAACAAAAGGGAGCGAGTACTGTTATTCCTTTAGCACGCATTTTGTGCGCTATTACGCCATGGTCACACTTGTCGAAGGCTTTTGCAAAGTCTGTATATATTACATCTGCATTCTTTTTGTCTTCTAGTGCATTTAGGACCTTGTCGTAGTGATCCAATAGTTGAGACAGACAGAAGCGACCTGTTCTAAACCCATGTTGCCCTGGGTTGTGTAACTGATGGGTTTCTAGATGGGTGGTGATCTTGCTTCTTAGGACCCTTTCAAAGATTTTTATGATATGGGATGTTAGTGCTATTGGTCTGTAGTTCTTTGCTGTTGCTTTACTGCCCCCTTTGTGGAGTGGGGCTATGTCTGTTGTTTTTAGTAACTGTGGGACGACCCCCGTGTCCATGCTCCCTCTCCATAGGATGGAAAAGGCTCGTGATAGGGGCTTCTTGCAGTTCTTGATGAACACAGAGTTCCATGAGTCTGGCCCTGGGGCAGAGTGCATGGGCATGTCATTTATCGCCTGTTCGAAGTCATTTGGCGTCAGGATAACATCGGATAGGCTTGTGTTAATCAAATTTTGTGGCTCTCTCATAAAAAATTAATTTTGATCTTCGACTCCCAGTCTGGTTAGCGGCTTGCTAAAAACTGAGTCATATTGGGACTTGAGTAGCTCACTCATTTCCTTGCTCTCATCTGTGTAGGACCCATCTTGTTTAAGTAGGGGCCCAATACTGGACGTTGTTGTCGATTTTGATTTAGCATAGGAGAAGAAATACTTTGGGTTTCTTTCGATTTCATTTATGGCTTTTAGTTCTTCCCGCGATTCCTGACTCCTAAAGGATTCTTTTAGCTTAAGTTCGATGCTTGTTATTTCTCTGACCAGTGTCTCCCTACGCATTTCAGATATATTGACCTCTTTTAGCCGCTCTGTTACTCTTTTCCGTCGCCTGTAAAGGGAGCGCCTGTCTCTTTCTATTTTACATCTACTCCTCCTTTTTCTTAGAGGAATAAGCCTTGTGCATACATCGAGTGCCACCGAGTTAATCTGTTCTAGGCATAAGTTTGGGTCTGTGTTGCTTAGTATATCTTCCCAGCTTATATCGGTTAGGACTTTGTTTACTTGGTCCCACTTTATGTTTTTGTTATTGAAGTTGAATTTGGTGAATGCTCCCTCGTGACTAGTCTCATTATGTCGGTCTGGGGCTCCACGCATACATGTCTGAATCTCAATTATGTTGTGATCTGAGTATATTGTTTTTGATATGGTGACATTTCTTATCAGATCATCATTGTTAGTGAAGATGACGTCTAGTGTATTCTCCAGTCTAGTAGGCTCTATTATTTGCTGGTTTAAATTGAATTTTGTGCAGAGATTTAAATGCTCGTGTGAGTGTGAGTTTTCATCAGAGCTGCCTCCTGGTGTTATTACTGCAACAATATTATTTGCTATATTCCTCCATTTCAGGTGCCTTAAGTTGAAATCCCCCAGGAGCAAGATGTTGGGTGCAGGAGCTGGAAGATTTTCCAGACAGTGGTCAATTTTTAACAGCTGTTCCTGGAATTGCTGGGATGTTGCATCCGGAGGCTTGTAGTCTACCACAATTACTAGGTTTTGGTTCTCGACCTTTACTGCTAAAACTTCCACTACATCATTTGAGGCATTAAGCAGTTCTGTGCAAACAAGTGACTCTTCAATGTACAGGCCAACCCCCCCCCCTTTTGCCTGTTCACTCTGTCACATCTGTATAGGTTGTAACCTGGGATCCATATTTCGTTGTCTAAGTGATCCTTTATGTGGGTCTCAGTGAAAGCCGCGAACATTGCCTTTGCCTCTGCAAGCAGTCCACGGATGAAAGGTATTTTGTTGTTTGTTGCTGGCTTTAGACCCTGTATATTTGCAAAGAAGGATGTTATCGGACTGGTGGTATTGTTGGTACTGGGGGGGGGATTTTTTTTCCGGCATTAGTATCTGTATCTGTATCTGTGCAACCAAACACTCTAAATCAAAACACCCATGCCACATCCAATGCCCCCACCCACTACATTACAAACTCCACCCCCACAGCAACAACCCATAGTTCCTTACCAGGTCTCCCACTTCCCCAACCCCAATATACCTCCCAGACCACAGTCTTAGAAAAGAAGTTGAAGGTGTGGTATACAAATGCAGATGGAATAACAAACAAATATGAGGAGTTGCACGAAAGAATCAAAGAGGCATCCCCAGACAGGCACTCACAGAAACAAAACTCACCAGAATAATAACATATTCAATCTTTCCATGCCACATCCAATGCCCCCACCCACTACATTACAAACTCCACCCCCACAGCAACAACCCATAGTTCCTTACCAGGTCTCCCACTTCCCCAACCCCAATATACCTCCCAGACCACAGTCTTAGAAAAGAAGTTGAAGGTGTGGTATACAAATGCAGATGGAATAACAAACAAATATGAGGAGTTGCACGAAAGAATCAAAGAGGCATCCCCAGACAGGCACTCACAGAAACAAAACTCACCAGAATAATAACATATTCAATCTTTCCATCCGGATATCAAATCCTCAGGAAAGACAGAGGGAGGAGAGGGGGAGGAGGAGTTGCACTGCTCATTAATAACCAGTGGGGTTTTGAGAAAATGGAAGGAGAGGGACTACTTAGTAGGAACAATCCAGTCTGAGGGACATAAGGCGATAATTGCAGCAATGTATAACCCACCACAGAACTGCAGGAGGCCAAGAGAAGAATATGATGAGAACAACAGAGCAATGATCGACACACTAGACGAGGTGGCCAGGAGAGCACATATGGGGGGAGCAAAGTTACTAGTTATGGGTGAATTCAATCACAAGGAGATTGACTGGGAAAACCTGGAGCCCCATGGGGGTCCTGAAACATGGAGAGCCAAGATGATGGATGTGGTACTGGAAAACCTCATGCATCAACATGTTAGAGACACTACCAGAGAGAGAGGAGAAGATGAACCAGCAAGGTTGGACCTTGTATTCACCATGAGTAGTTCGGACATCGAGGGTATCATGTATGAAAGGCCCATGGGAGCTAGTGATCATGTGGTTCTGTGCTTCGACTACATAGTTGAGCTCCAAGTGGAGAGAGTAGCAGGAATAGGCTGGGAAAAACCAAACTACAAAAGGGGAACTACTCAGGCATGAGGAACTTCCTTCAAGACATTCAGAGGGAGAGGGAACTGACAGGAAAACCAGAACAAGAAATGATGGACTATGTAGCAACAAAATGCAAGGAGGCAGAGAAGAGGTTTGTTCCCAAGGGAAACAGAAATAATGGGAAGAACAGAACGAGTCCTTGGTTCACTCAAAGGTGTAGGGAGGCAAAAATTAGGTGTACTAGAGAATGGAAAAGGTACAGAAGACAGAGAACTTAGGAAAATAAAGAAATCAGCCGAAGAGCCAGAAACGAACATGCACAGATAAGAAGGGAGGCTCAGAGACAATATGAAAAGGACATAGCATCAAAAGTAAAGACTGACCCGAAGCTGTTGTACAGCCACATCAGGAGGAAAACAACAGTCAAGGACCAGGTAATCAGACTGAGGGAGGGTGATTGGGAATTCACAAGAAACGACCGAGAGGTTTGTCAGGAGCTCAACACAAGATTTAAAGAGGTATTTACAGTGGAAACCAGTAGGACTCCAAGAAATCAGAACAGGGGGGCACACCAGCAAGTGCTGGATGAGGTACATATAACCAAGGAGGAGGTGAAGAAGCTGCTATGCGAACTTGACACCTCAAAGGCGGTGGGACCAGACAACATCTCTCCATGGGTCCTTAAAGAGGGAGCAGAGATATTGTGTGAGCCATTAACAAAGATCTTCAACACAACATTTGAAACTGGGCAACTCCCTGAGGTATGGAAAATGGCAAATGTAGTCCCAATTTTTAAAAAGGGAGACAAACATGAGGCACTAAACTACAGACCTGTATCACTAACGCGTATAGTATGCAAGGTCATGGAGAAGATCATCAGGAGGAGAGTGGTGGGGCACCTGGAAAGAAACAAGTGTATAATTGACAACCAGCACGGTTTCAAAGAAGGAAAATCCTGTTTACCTGGAGTTTACCTGGAGAGAGTTCCGGGGGTCAACGCCCCCGCGGCCCGGTCTGAGACCAGGCCTCCTGGTGGATCAGAGCCTGATCAACCAGGCTGTTGCTGCTGGCTGCACGCAAACCAACATACGAGCCACAGCCCGGCTGATCCGGAACTGACTTTAGGTGCTTGTCCAGTGCCAGCTTGAAGACTGCCAGGGGTCTGTTGGTAATCCCCCTTATGTGTGCTGGGAGGCAGTTGAACAGTCTCGGGCCCCTGACACTTATTGTATGGTCTCTTAACGTGCTAGTGACACCCCTGCTTTTCATTGGGGGGATGGTGCATCGTCTGCCAAGTCTTTTGCTTTCGTAATGAGTGATTTTCGTGTGCAAGTTCGGTACTAGTCCCTCTAGGATTTTCCAGGTGTATATAATCATGTATCTCTCCCTCCTGCGTTCCAGGGAATACAGGTTTAGGAACCTCAAGCGCTCCCAATAATTGAGGTGTTTTATCTCCGTTATGCGCGCCGTGAAAGTTCTCTGTACATTTTCTAGGTCGGCAATTTCACCTGCCTTGAAAGGTGCTGTTAGTGTGCAGCAATATTCCAGCCTAGATAGAACAAGTGACCTGAAGAGTGTCATCATGGGCTTGGCCTCCCTAGTTTTGAAGGTTCTCATTATCCATCCTGTCATTTTTCTAGCAGATGCGATTGATACAATGTTATGGTCCTTGAAGGTGAGATCCTCCGACATGATCACTCCCAGGTCTTTGACGTTGGTGTTTCGCTCTATTTTGTGGCCAGAATTTGTTTTGTACTCTGATGAAGATTTAATTTCCTCATGTTTACCATATCTGAGTAATTGAAATTTCTCATCGTTGAACTTCATATTGTTTTCTGCAGCCCACTGAAAGATTTGCTGATGTCTGCCTGGAGCTTTGCAGTGTCTGCAATGGAAGACACTGTCATGCAGATTCGGGTGTCATCTGCAAAGGAAGACACGGTGCTGTGGCTGACATCCTTGTCTATGTCGGATATAAGGATGAGGAACAAGATGGGAGCGAGTACTGTGCCTTGTGGAACAGAGCTTTTCACCGTAGCTGCCTCGGACTTTACTCTGTTGACGACTACTCTCTGTGTTCTGTTAGTGAGGAAATTATAGATCCAACGACCGACTTTTCCTGTTATTCCTTTAGCACGCATTTTGTGCGCTATTACGCCATGGTCACACTTGTCGAAGGCTTTTGCAAAGTCTGTATATATTACATCTGCATTTTTTTTGTCTTCTAGTGCATTTAGGACCTTGTCGTAGTGGTCCAATAGTTGAGACAGACAGGAGCGACCTGTTCTAAACCCATGTTGCCCTGGGTTGTGTAACTGATGGGTTTCTAGATGCGTGGTGATCTTGCTTCTTAGGACCCTTTCAAAGATTTTTATGATATGGGATGTTAGTGCTATTGGTCTGTAGTTCTTTGCTGTTGCTTTACTGCCCCCTTTGTGGAGTGGGGCTATGTCTGTTGTTTTTAGTAACTGTGGGACGACCCCCGTGTCCATGCTCCCTCTCCATAGGATGGAAAAGGCTCGTGATAGGGGCTTCTTGCAGTTCTTGATGAACACAGAGTTCCATGAGTCTGGCCCTGGGGCAGAGTGCATGGGCATGTCATTTATCGCCTGTTCGAAGTCATTTGGCGTCAGGATAACATCGGATAGGCTTGTGTTAATCAAATTTTGTGGCTCTCTCATAAAAAATTCATTTTGATCTTCGACTCTCAGTCTGGTTAGCGGCTTGCTAAAAACTGAGTCATATTGGGACTTGAGTAGCTCACTCATTTCCTTGCTGTCATCTGTGTAGGACCCATCTTGTTTAAGTAGGGGCCCAATACTGGACGTTGTTCTCGATTTTGATTTGGCATAGGAGAAGAAATACTTTGGGTTTCTTTCGATTTCATTTATGGCTTTTAGTTCTTCTCGCGATTCCTGACTCCTAAAGGATTCTTTTAGCTTAAGTTCGATGCTTGCTATTTCTCTGACCAGTGTCTCCCTACGCATTTCAGATATATTGACCTCTTTTAGCCGCTCTGTTATTCTTTTCCGTCGCCTGTAAAGGGAGCGCCTGTCTCTTTCTGTTTTACATCTACTCCTCCTTTTTCTTAGAGGAATAAGCCTTGTGCATACATCGAGTGCCACCGAGTTAATCTGTTCTAGGCATAAGTTGGGGTCTGTGTTGCTTAGTATATATTCCCAGCTTATATTGGTTAGGACTTGGTTTACTTGGTCCCACTTTATGTTTTTGTTATTGAAGTTGAATTTGGTGAATGCTCCCTCGTGACTAATCTCATTATGTCGGTCTGGGGCTCCGCGCATACATGACTGAACCTCAATTATGTTGTGATCTGAGTATATTGTTTTTGATATGGTGATATTTCTTATCAGATCATCATTGTTAGTGAAGATGAGGTCTAGTGTATTCTCCAGTCTAGTAGGCTCTATTATTTGCTGGTTTAAATTGAATTTTGTGCAGAGATTTAAAAGCTCGCGTGAGTGTGAGTTTTCATCAGAGCTGCCTCCTGGTGTTATTACTGCAACAATATTATTTGCTATATTCCTCCATTTTAGGTGCCTTAAGTTGAAATCCCCCAGGAGCAAGATGTTGGGTGCAGGACCTGGAAGGTTTTCCAGACAGTGGTCAATTTTTAACAGCTGTTCCTGGAATTGCTGGGATGTTGCATCCGGAGGCTTGTAGACTATCACAATGACTAGGTTTTGGTTCTCGACCTTTACTGCTAAAACTTCCACAAACCTGCTAGAGTTTTATGACAAGGTGACAGAAGTAAGACAAGAGAGAGAGGGGTGGATCGACTGCATATTTTTGGACTGCAAGAAGGCCTTCGACACAGTTCCTCACAAGAGGTTACTGCAAAAGCTAGAGGACCAGGCACACATAACAGGAAAGGCACTGCAATGGATCAGAGAATATCTGACAGGGAGGCAACAACGAGTCATGGTACACGACGAGGTGTCAGTGGGCGCCTGTGACAAGCGGGGTTCCACAGGGGTCAGTCCTAGGACCTGTGCTGTTCTTGGTATACGTGAACGACATAACGGAAGGGATACACTCAGAAGTGTCCTTGTTTGCAGATGATGTGAAGTTAATGAGAAGAATCAAATCGGACGAGGATCAGGCAGGACTACAAAGAGACCTGGACAGGCTACAAGCCTTGTCCAGCAACTGGCTCCTTGAATTTAACCCTGCCAAATACAAAGTCATGAAGATTGGGGAAGGGCAAAGAAGACCGCAGTCACAATATAGTTTACATGGCCAAAGACTGCAAACCTTACATCTGGGGGTGAGTATAACACCGAGCATATCTCCTGAGGCACACATCAATCAGATAACTGCTGCAGCATACGGGCGCCTGGCAAACCTACGGATAGCGTTCCGACACCTCAGTAAGGATTCGTTTAAGACTCTGTATACCATCTACGTCAGGCCCATACTGGAGTATGCAGCACCAGTTTGGAATCCACACCTAGTCAAGCACATCAAGAAATTAGAGAAAGTGCAAAGGTTTGCAACAAGACTAGTCCCAGAGCCACGGGAATTGTCCTATGAAGAAAGGTTGAGGGAAATCGGCCTGACGACACTGGAGGCCAGGAGGGTCAGGGGATTTTAGATTTAGATTTTGCCACCGAAGTGGCTAGTTTATTGTGCACCCCATATCCATCCTGTGGACGGTAGCGCGAGAGCATATGGATACACAAAAGGCCTAGGAACTAGGCCCCAAAGGGTTAACAGGAATACATATGGATTTATATCTACATATCTATAGTTCACTTATCTGTTACAAGCAAATTTAGGAAATTTGCTTAGTATATCTGGTATCTTATTTTCATTAATAAGATATCTTGACATGTCACATAGGTTATTATACTGTCTGTCTCTGTATTCCTCAATAAGTGGACAATTAAGCACATAGTGTTCAAGAGAGTGACCATATGCCTGATCACATAATTTACATTTAGTTTGATCATCATCTGTGTGTCTCCCAAACTGCCAGAAGTACTTGTAACCAAGCCTAAGCCTGGCCACTACAACATCAGTCAGTCTGTTCACATTGCAAGTTGCTCCATAAACATACTTATCTACGTTCATGTTATCATAGTGGGTTGTAGATCTACTCAGGCTTCTAACTGCATTCCTATAACAATCATTTTCATTATTTACTTCTCTCCTAATATTATTCCTAATGCTAGACACAGTTATACCAAAGTTATATTCTACATTCTCCTTCTCGATACTCTTCTTGGCTAACATATCAACTTTATCATGAAGGAGTAATCCAATATGTGATGGGATCCATAGCAATTGTACATTAATTCCTTTGTCCCTAATTTTTGAGTATCTATACCTGGCTTCCCCAATGAGCATGTTGTTGGAGTCATTATATGAGCCAAGAGCCTTCAATGATGACATAGAATCAGTAATGATGATAGAGTCAAGCTCAGTGTCATAGGTTAGCTTTAGCGCCATTAGGATTGCAAACAATTCAGTTTGATGTGTAGACGCCCAGTTGTTAATTCTTATGCCTAACTCAACAAATTTATTATCGTTCTTAACTAGGGAGGTGGCAACAAGAGCAGATGCAGCCCTGCCAGAAGACTCCTGTTTAGATCCATCAGTGTATATAACTTGTGATAACTTGTTACTACCAGCTAGGTGAGAAATTTCTTCTTGAGCAGTTGCTCTAACAAGAGATTTAAGGAAGGGATTACTAGCAATGAGCTTCTTGGGAGGGACTTGTAGGTATGTGATATTAAATGAACACATCTTCCATGGAGAGGTGAAATGCTCTTGTTGCCTACAGTGATACAGTTCATGCAGGTTATAAAACTTAATGCAATTGCACGTTTTCACAATCCATTTAGATCTGTGTGTATTTACCTCTAGACACTTGGTAAGATTCACTGGGACAGTGTCTGGTTCGTTTCTCAACATTCTAATACCGAGTACAGTGTTAATTTCAACAATCCTATCACTGATACTAGAAATACCAAGCTCCTTCCTCATGTTAAGAACTTTTGTAGATCTGGGACAGCCAAGAATAATCCTGAGAGCTTCATTTTGCATTAACTCCAAGGGTCGGAGAGAACTTTCTCTAGCTAATATCAACATGGGAGCAGCATAATCAATTAAGGACCTAACATAGGCTATGTACATCATTCTCACGATTCTCACATTTGCACCATAGTTGGGATTGTAGCCAGCAACAGCTTTGAGAGCATTTAGCCTAGCTTTACATTTCTTGTTTAGTTGTGGTATAGTGGATTTGTTAAAGGGTACATCTACACCAAGATATCTGTAAGTTTTAACGTTTTTAGTTTTTAGCAAGCCGCTAACCAGACTGAGAGTCGAAGATCAAAATGAATTTTTTATGAGAGAGCCACAAAATTTGATTAACACAAGCCTATCCGATGTTATCCTGACGCCAAATGACTTCGAACAGGCGATAAATGACATGCCCATGCACTCTGCCCCAGGGCCAGACTCATGGAACTCTGTGTTCATCAAGAACTGCAAGAAGCCCCTATCACGAGCCTTTTCCATCCTATGGAGAGGGAGCATGGACACGGGGGTCGTCCCACAGTTACTAAAAACAACAGACATAGCCCCACTCCACAAAGGGGGCAGTAAAGCAACAGCAAAGAACTACAGACCAATAGCACTAACATCCCATATCATAAAAATCTTTGAAAGGGTCCTAAGAAGCAAGATCACCACGCATCTAGAAACCCATCAGTTACACAACCCAGGGCAACATGGGTTTAAAACAGGTCGCTCCTGTCTGTCTCAACTATTGGACCACTACGACAAGGTCCTAAATGCACTAGAAGACAAAAAGAATGCAGATGTAATATATACAGACTTTGCAAAAGCCTTCGACAAGTGTGACCATGGCGTAATAGCGCACAAAATGCGTGCTAAAGGAATAACAGGAAAAGTCGGTCGATGGATCTATAATTTCCTCACTAACAGAACACAGAGAGTAGTCGTCAACAGAGTAAAGTCCGAGGCAGCTACGGTGAAAAGCTCTGTTCCACAAGGCACAGTACTCGCTCCCATCTTGTTCCTCATCCTTATATCCGACATAGACAAGGATGTCAGCCACAGCACCGTGTCTTCCTTTGCAGATGACACCCGAATCTGCATGACAGTGTCTTCCATTGCAGACACTGCAAAGCTCCAGGAAGACATCAACCAAATCTTTCAGTGGGCTGCAGAAAACAATATGAAGTTCAACGATGAGAAATTTCAATTACTCAGATATGGTAAACATGAGGAAATTAAATCTTCATCAGAGTACAAAACAAATTCTGGCCACAAAATAGAGCGAAACACCAACGTCAAAGACCTGGGAGTGATCATGTCGGAGGATCTCACCTTCAAGGACCATAACATTGTATCAATCGCATCTGCTAGAAAAATGACAGGATGGATAATGAGAACCTTCAAAACTAGGGAGGCCAAGCCCATGATGACACTCTTCAGGTCACTTGTTCTATCTAGGCTGGAATATTGCTGCACTCTAACAGCACCTTTCAAGGCAGGTGAAATTGCCGACCTAGAAAATGTACAGAGAACTTTCACGGCGCGCATAACGGAGATAAAACACCTCAATTACTGGGAGCGCTTGAGGTTTCTAAACCTGTATTCCCTGGAACGCAGGAGGGAGAGATACATGATTATATACACCTGGAAAATCCTAGAGGGACTAGTACCGAACTTGCACACGAAAATCACTCACTACGAAAGCAAAAGACTTGGCAGACGATGCACCATCCCCCCAATGAAAAGCAGGGGTGTCACTAGCACGTTAAGAGACCATACAATAAGTGTCAGGGGCCCGAGACTGTTCAACTGCCTCCCAGCACACATAAGGGGGATTACCAACAGACCCCTGGCAGTCTTCAAGCTGGCACTGGACAAGCACCTAAAGTCAGTTCCTGATCAGCCGGGCTGTGGCTCGTACGTTGGTTTGCGTGCAGCCAGCAGCAACAGCCTGGTTGATCAGGGGCTGATCCACCAGGAGGCCTGGTCACAGACCGGGCCGCGGGGGCGTTGACCCCCGAAACTCTCTCTAGGTAAACTCCAGGTAATATACCTCCTGGTCATTTCTTGTGAGTTCTACCCCTTCTGTCCTTAATCTGATCACCTGGTCTTTGACTGTTGTCTTCCTCCTGATGTGGGTTACGCCCTTCATTATTAGTATAAGTTTGAACATAGAACTTCTCCTTGAGAAACAGACTTGCAGGGAGACAAAGAGTTGCAGAGCTTCAATGTAGATCTAGAGAATGTGGATCGCCTGTACCACATCTACTGTTATGAGGATGGCGTTTCAGGAGGTAATTACGAACTACTGGTATGAATAGCAAATAAGAGTCGTCCTATTTTCATGGAGATTGCGGTTAGATGTAACTTCACAGGTTTCAGAGGAGGAGGAGCAGGGTATATATACATTACCTACAAAAAAGATCTTATTCTTAGTTTACTTCAAGGAGACAGGTACAATATACCGAGTGTGTTTAATTTCTCTCCTGTGAGTTCATGGCATAACCCATGAATGCTCAAGTTTCTGTCACTTGACCATCAGAGACCACAAGGACCACATTAAACACTACCAAGACATCATTCCCAGAAGTCTAACCGAGAGTGTGAATGATTTCATCAACATTAGTGAAGCTAAAGAAGACTGATAAATGGAGATGTTTGTAATATATATATATACAATATATATTTATATATATATATATATATATATATATATATATATATATATATATATATATATATATAATATATATATATATATATATATATATATATATATATATATGAAATAATAAATATATATATATATATATATATATATATATATATATATATATATATATATATATATATATATATATATATATATATATATATAAATATATATATATATATATATATATATATATATATATATATATATATATATATATATATATATATATATATATATATATATATATATATATATATATATATATTATCACACTGGCCGATTCCCACCAAGGCAGGGTGGCCCGAAAAAGAAAAACTTTCACAATCATTCGCTCCATCACTGTCTTGCCAGAAGGGTGCTTAACACTACAGTTTTTAAACTGCAACATTAACACCCCTCCTTCAGAGTGCAGGCACTGTACTTCCCATCTCCAGGACTCAAGTCCGGCCTGCCGGTTTCCCTGAACCCCTTCATAAATGTTACTTTGCTAACACTCCAACAGCACGTCAAGTATTAAAAACCATTTGTCTCCATTCACTCCTATCAAACACGCTCACGCATGCCTGCTGGAAGTCCAAGCCCCTCGCACACAAAACCTCCTTTACCCCCTCCCTCCAACCTTTCCTAGGCCGACCTCTACCCTGCCTTCCTTCCACTACAGACTGATACACTCTAGAAGTTATTCTGTTTCGCTCCATTCTCTCCACATGTCCGAACCACCTCAACAACCCTTCCTCAGCCCTCTGGACAACAGTTTTGGTAATCCCGCACCTCCTCCTAACTTCCAAACTACGAATTCTCTGCATTATATTCACACCACACATTGCTCTCAGACATGACATCTCCACTGCCTCCAGCCTTCTCCTCGCTGCAACATTCATCACCCACGCTTCACACCCATATAAGAGCGTTGGTAAAACTATACTCTCATACATTCCCCTCTTTGCCTCCAAGGACAAAGTTCTTTGTCTCCACAGACTCCTAAGTGCACCACTCACCCTTTTCCCCTCATCAATTCTATGATTCACCTCATCTTTCATAGACCCATCCGCTGACATGTCCACTCCCAAATATCTGAATACATTCACCTCCTCCATACTCTCTCCCTCCAATCTGATATCCAATCTTTCATCACCTAATCTTTTTGTTATCCTCATAACCTTACTCTTTCCTATATTCACTTTCAATTTCCTTCTTTTGCAAACCCTACCAAATTCATCCACCAATCTCTGCAACTTCTCTTCAGAATCTCCCAAGAGCACAGTGTCATCAGCAAAGAGCAACTGTGACAACTCCCACTTTATGTGTGATTCTTTATCTTTTAACTCCACGCCTCTTGCCAAGACCCTCGCATTTACTTCTCTTACAACCCCATCTATAAATATATTAAACAACCACGGTGACATCACACATCCTTGTCTAAGGCCTACTTTTACTGGGAAATAATTTCCCTCTTTCCTACATACTCTAACTTGAGCCTCACTATCCTCGTAAAAACTCTTCACTGCTTTCAGTAACCTACCTCCTACACCATACACCTGCAACATCTGCCACATTGCCCCCCTATCCACCCTGTCATACGCCTTTTCCAAATCCATAAATGCCACAAAGACCTCTTTAGCCTTATCTAAATACTGTTCACTTACATGTTTCACTGTAAACACCTGGTCCACACACCCCCTACCTTTCCTAAAGCCTCCTTGTTCATCTGCTATCCTATTCTCCGTCTTACTCTTAATTCTTTCAATAATAACTCTACCATACACTTTGCCAGGTATACTCAACAGACTTATCCCCCTATAATTTTTGCACTCTCTTTTATCCCCTTTGCCTTTATACAAAGGAACTATGCATGCTCTCTGCCAATCCCTAGGTGCCTTACCCTCTTCCATACATTTATTAAATAATTCCACCAACCACTCCAAAACTATATCCCCACCTGCTTTTAACATTTCTATCTTTATCCCATCAATCCCAGCTGCCTTACCCCCTTTCATTTTACATACTGCCTCACGAACTTCCACCACACTCACAACTGGCTCTTCCTCACTCCTACAAGATGTTGTTACTCCTTCCCCTATACACGAAATCACAGCTTCCCTATCTTCATCAACATTTAACAATTCCTCAAAATATTCCCTCCATCTTCCCAATACCTCTAACTCTCCATTTAATAACTCTCCTCTCCTATTTTTAACTGACAAATCCATTTGTTCTCTAGGCTTTCTTAACTTGTTAATCTCACTCCAAAACTTTTTCTTATTTTCAACAAAATTTGTTGATAACATCTCACCCACTCTCTCATTTGCTCTCTTTTTACATTGCTTCACCACTCTCTTAACCTCTCTCTTTTTCTCCATATACTCTTCCCTCCTTGCATCACTTCTACTTTGTAAAAACTTCTCATATGCTAACTTTTTCTCCCTTACTACTCTCTTCACATCATCATTCCACCAATCGCTCCTCCTCCCTCCCGCACCCACTTTCCTGTAACCACAAACTTCTGCTGAACACTCTAACACTACATTTTTAAACCTACCCCATACCTCTTCGACCCCATTGCCTATGCTCTCATTAGCCCTTCTATCCTCCAATAGCTGTTTATATCTTACCCTAACTGCCTCCTATTTTAGTTTATAAACCTTCACCTCTCTCTTCCCTGATGCTTCTATTCTCCTTGTATCCCATCTACCTTTTACTCTCAGTGTAGCTACAACTAGAAAGTGATCTGATATATCTGTGGCCCCTCTATAAACATGTACTTCCTGAAGTCTACTCAACAGTCTTTTATCTACCAATACATAATCCAACAAACTACTGTCATTTCGCCCTACATCATATCTTGTATACTTATTTATCCTCTTTTTCTTAAAATATGTATTACCTATAACTAAACCCCTTTCTATACAAAGTTTAATCAAAGGGCTCCCATTATCATTTACACCTGGCACTCCAAACTTCCCTACCACACCCTCTCTAAAAGTTTCTCCTACTTTAGCATTCAGGTCCCCTACCACAATTACTCTCTCACTTGGTTCAAAGGCTCCTATACATTCACTTAACATCTCCCAAAATCTCTCTCTTTCCTCTGCATTCCTCTCTTCTCCAGGTGCATACACGCTTATTATGACCCACTTCTCGCATCCAACCTTTACTTTAATCCACATAATTCTTGCATTTACACATTCATATTCTCTTTTCTCCTTCCATAACTGATCATTCAACATTACTGCTACACCTTCCTTTGCTCTAACTCTCTCAGATACTCCAGATTTAATCCCATTTATTTCCCCCCACCGAAACTCCCCTACCCCCTTCAGCTTTGTTTCGCTTAGGGCCAGGACATCCAACTTCTTTTCATTCATAACATCAGCAATCATCTGTTTCTTGTCATCCGCACTACATCCACGCACATTTAAGCATCCCAGTTTTATAAAGTTTTTCTTCTTCTCTTTTTTAGTAAATGTCTACAGGAGAAGGGGTTACTAGCCCATTGCTCCCGGCACTTTAGTCGCCTCATACGACACGCATGGCTTACGGAGGAAATATTCTTTTCCACTTCCCCATGGACAATAGAAGAAAAAAGAGGAACAAGAGCTATTTAGAAAAAGGAGAAAAACCTAGATGTATGTATATACATATGCATGTGCATGTCTGTGAAGTGTGACCAAAGTGTCAGTAGGAGTAGCAAGATATCCCTGTTATCTAGCGTGTTTATGAGACAGAAAAAGAAACCAGCAATCCTACCATCATGCAAAACAGTTACAGGTTTCTGTTTCACAGTCATCTGGCAGGACGGTAGTACTTCCCTGGGTGGTTGCTGTCTACCAACCTACTACCAAGAACTTATAAGATTTATATGACTGACATTCCATTAACATATTTCACTCTCAACACTGTTATTGTATATCCCTTTTATATATTCTGATGAGTTTATAACTAAAATATTCCTGAAACATTAAACACTAACACGTTTTATCTCCTGAATGTTCTCGTGTATGTCTCACAAGACTGCTTTTTTGACTAAAGCATTTCAGACACTCTGAGCATTGATATGGTTTATGTCCTGCATGTACTCTCATATGAGTCACAAGATTTCTTTTTTCAGTAAAACATTTCAGACACTCTGAACATTGATATGGTTTATCTCCTGCATGTACTCTCATATGTGTCATATATATATATATATATATATATATATATATATATATATATATATATATATATATATATATATATATATATATATATATATATATATATATATATATATATATATATATATATATATATATATATATATATATATATATATATATATATATATATATATATATATATATATATATATATATATATATATATATATATTATATATATATTAGCAGACACCTACTTGCCATACTCCGTTGTGGAAGGGGGTGGAGCTGCCAGCCACAGGGAGACCCAGATCTGAAAATATGAAGACCTTCCCCCTTGCTATAACTTCATTCCAATAGGGTCGAAGACCCTTGGAGCATGGGGCAAGTGTGCTCTAAAGTTCCTCAAAGAGCTGGGTGAAAAGCTCTTCATAGAGACCAAGTACCACAGGCCGACCAGCTTCCTCTTTCAGAGACTCAGTGTTGCGAACCAGAGAGGAAATACCTGCAGCATTCTGGGCACCCGGCCCACCGCAGGGGAGCTGGACGAAGTATTTGAGATGTAGCTCTGAGTTACCTATGTTGTTTTACTTTCTGTTGCATTTTTGTGAATGTTTGGCCAATATCTAGGTGCCTGTCCAGCGTGCATCATTGTGCTCCGTGTTTTCTCGTGTTGTCACTGCTGCTCTTACGTCTAGAACTTTAATTTGTGCCATCAATCCTATACGATGCATCCCTCTTGCGCTTGGAGCCAATCTTGGGCAGAAAATATTATATACTGAGTCAAAAAAGGAGGATTAGTGTGCACTACCTAGCAGAGTTTACTGCCAGAGGGGAATCATAGGCCTAGTGTGCCGTGTGCAAAATAATAATAATACTAGAACTTTTCTTTGTCAGAGGAAAGAAAGTCTCCATGATAATATTGTGTATACATAGTGTATACTACAGTGGCACCCTAGTATATAGAAAATAAATGCTAAAGCATTATTTAAAACAGGTGAATTTGTAACTGAAGTGATAAGCCTAAAGAGGCAGGTGCCAGAAGTCGCCAGAGCTGTTTTAATAATCTTCCTGGCCTGCTAGTGTACCTCACATATAATCTTCCTGGCCTGCTAGTGTACCTCACATATAATCTTCCTGGCCTGCTAGTGTACCTCACATATAATCTTCCTGGCCTGCTAGTGTACCTCACATATAATCTTCCTGGTCTGCTAGTGTACCTCACATATAATCTTCCTGGCCTGCTAGTGTACCTCACATATAATCTTCCTGGTCTGCTAGTGTACCTCACATATAATCTTCCTGGTCTGCTAGTGTACCTCACATATAATATTTTACGCGGCAGCGGCAGCGACGGCAGCAGAGGCATCCTACCAGCTCTTCTTCCTCAAAAAACATCGCTTATCAAAACTTGTGATGGCCTAAGTGAAAGTTCAACTACATGAACCCACGTAGACCACAAAATGACCCAAGAATACTAAGAATGCAACCCAAATCTTGACAAAATTAGAAGATCTAAAGAAGACAGCCCTGCTAACCCAAACACTGCCTCAGCTGCCAGACAACCACTTAACCCAAGCTCCGAGAAAACAAGCCTTCTCCTCCATTGCTACACAGTATCTACTTCAGTGATACTATGAAAGGATATCACAGAAGAAACAACACCAGTAATAAAAGAATAACAGCAAGGACCCTAGAACTCAACTTGTCTACCCAGCAGGACGCCGGTGTATCATCAACCCCCCTCACTACCGCCACCCAGGGAACAACAACAACAACCCCCCTCACCGCCGCCACCCAGGGAACAACAACAACAACCCCCCTCACCGCCGCCACCCAGGGAACAACAACAACAACCCCCCTCACCGCCGCCACCCAGGGAACAACAACAACAACCCCCCTCACCGCCGCCACCCAGGGAACAACAACAACAACCCCCCTCACCGCCGCCACCCAGGGAACAACAACAACAACCCCCCTCACCACCGCCACCCAGGGAACAACAACAACAACCCCCCTCACCGCCGCCACCCAGGGAACAACAACAACAACAACCCCCCTCACCGCCGCCACCCAGGGAACAACAACAACCCCCCTCCCCACCGCCACCCAGGGAACAACAACAACAACAACAAACATGGCTGACTCCCTCTCCAACTCCACTCCCTTCAAAGGATTCACCCATGATTACTCAGGTATGATTATTCCTGACAATATCAAGGACTACATCGTTACTCTAGAAAACGAAATCAAAGATATCAAAGCAACACTCGAGCGACGAGAATCCAAGATAACCAACCTTGAGAACAAGATCCAAAACCTTGAAGAGAAGATTACATCGGGAAGTGTTGACACAGAAAATACTCTAAAAGCAGCTACAGCCAGTCACACTGAACAAATAACTGCAATAAATATGAAGGTTGAAGAAGCAATCAAGGACTGGAATCAGAACATGCACACTCGACTAAATGAATACCTTGAT
Source organism: Cherax quadricarinatus (assembly GCF_038502225.1). Classification (NCBI taxonomy): domain Eukaryota; kingdom Metazoa; phylum Arthropoda; class Malacostraca; order Decapoda; family Parastacidae; genus Cherax; species Cherax quadricarinatus. The sequence goes on from NC_091366.1 coordinate 20,526,756, forward strand.
TTCCAAGACGACAAAACTGAACAAGACCAGTTGTCTGATGCAGTTATAATAAACAGCCCACACATTCCTAGTGACATAACACAAGCACAGTGCAAAGAAACTGCTATCAGGATAATACAGAACCATGTACAAGTCATCGTGCAAAACAATGAAATCAAAGAAACACGTTTGCTAGGAAAACCAGGAAGTAAACACAGTATAATGATCAGACTTCATTCATACGATAAAAGAAAGGACCTAATTAAATCAGCAATTACAATGAAAAATGGAGTGTACATAAATGAGTGTCTAACAAGAAAACGTCAAAACCTTCTGTTCAGGCTGAGAAAACTTAAACAGGAAAGCAAAATACATCAGTGTTTCACGCGAGATTGGAAAATACTAGGTGGCCTGGTGGCTAAAGCTCCCGCTTCACACACGGAGGGCCCGGGTTCGATTCCCGGCGGGTGGAAACATTTTCGACACGTTTCCTTACACCTATTGTCCTGTAAAGTAAAAGGACACAAATGCAACTAGTGTGACATTTATTGTGGCAACGTTTTGCTCTCCAGGAGCTTTCTCAAGCGTAATGGCTTGATAAAGCTCCTGGAGAGCGAAACGTTGCCACAATAAATGTCACATTAGTTGCATTTGTGTCCTTTTACTTTACATATTGTCGGTAATTCTACCAACTTTATTACAACCTATTGTCCTGTTCACCTAGCAGCAAATAGGTACCTGGGTGTTAGTCGACTGGTGTGGGTCGCATCCTGGGGGACAAGATTAAGGACCCCAATGGAAATAAGTTAGACAGTCCTCGATGACGCACTGACTTTCTTGGGTTATCCTGGGTGGCTAACCCTCCGAGGTTAAAAATCCGAACGAAATCTTATCTTATCTTATCTTATCTAACAGGACAACAATATACCATCTCAAACGAACACGATTTCTCTACCTTCCTTAGAAAAGCTGACATTTCTGTAACAGATTAGATAAGTGCCCTTAATACATATATACGTGTGGTGCATATAGTGTACGTTACTATTATATTGTACATAATTATTTTTATTATTTTTCATCACTAGCTAATGCCAACTACCTCCAATACTTTATACTTCTTTCTTAATGCTATTAATTGCTCATAATTTTGTGTTACAAGTCAAATCTTACTTAAAATTAATATTATTCATCGTTCTTACCTGTCCATTTAATTTTGTTTACCACTACTTGTTTTTTTAGTCACTTTTTATTGTGTGTGCAATTAGTGTATATTCCAATTACTTTTTTGCAAGTACCAAAACTATCTTTTGCTAGCTAGTACCAACTACCTCATTTTTTTACTTTTTATTGTGCAATAAACTGCTCAACTTATTTAATATTACAAATCAGATCTTACTCCTAAACCAATATTATTTCATAGTGACTATCTGTCCATTTAACTTTGTTTACCATTACTTAATTTTAGTCCCTTATATATTTTTTTTCCTTTATTTTAGCTTTATATAACTACCTTAGTTCATATATTCACAATTGTTAAAATAATCAAGGTGCTATTCTCAGGTGCTAAAGTTAATAAGTTCACTATTTTGCCATTATACTCCAAAGCTCATTTATTTGATTACCACTTTATTGTTCACCACAACTTATATTAGTCCCTTTTATATTATAATTTATATTATAATTCTAACTTTAAAGAATTACCTTTAAAGTACTACCTACTATCATATTCCCAAGCTCCATTATTTGATCATCACATTATTTGTTCACCACAAATTATTTTAGTCCCTTTTATATTGTCTCCTTTATTTTAGCTTTAAAAAACTACCTTAGCTCATTATTTTTACATTTGTTAAATAATTCAGGTGCTATTTTTTAGCTTTAGAATATTTACTTTGTCTTATACTTAATTCTAACTATAGATTCACTACAAATCTTATGATTACAAGCACTGATCCTGATACCAACCTCTTATTTAATGACTTAAATGATTCAAACAGTTACTGTAATTACTACACAGCAGAACAATCAAAGGCACTTCTCAGAGCCAACAACAACATAACTATCTTTAACTACAATATCAGATCTTTAAGCAAGCATTACGATGACCTCATAGCATTACTAAATTCCTTGCATGCCAATATGTCCATCATTACACTAACTGAAACCTGGCTAAAGCCTGATACTACAGATGTCTATGCCATTCCTGGTTACACAGCCATACACAACTGTAGGCCAGACCAACAAGGGGGTGGCACAGCTATATACTACTCAGACCAACTAGATTGTATCACTAATACTTGCACAAGGGATGAACATGGGGAATATATAATAGCTAAATTCAAATCCAAATACCTACAAAAATCTCTCACAGTGATAAACATCTACAGAGTTCCACAATCAAACATTAGCCAATTTAGTCAAAACCTAGGAAGTATGATAACTGATGCACGCATGAACAAAGATCACTTACTACTCTCAGGTGACTTCAATATAAATCTCCTGCAAGACCAGGACCCACACGTTACTGAATTCACAAACACAATGAGTAACTGCATGTTGCTACAAACAGTAACAAAACCTACAAGAGTTACGGAGACTAGTGTTTCCCTACTTGACCACATCTGGACCAACACCATATCCCCTTTAAAATCAGGCATAATTACAGATAATACCACAGACCACTAACCTACTTTCCTCATAACAACTCTTGGTAAATTACCCCAAGACACTACTAAAGTCACCTTCAGACTTCACAATGAGGCAGCCATTAACAACTTCACAACAGCAGTAACAAACATTGACTGGCACACTGAGCTAGAAATCTATACAGATATTGATGAATGCTTTAATAATTTTCTAAAAAAGACCCAATACCTCTATACCAAGCACTGCCCTAAAAAAACTAAACAGATGACAGCTAAGAGACTGAACAGTCCCTGGCTAACACCCAGCATTCTCAAATCCATAAATACAAAACACCGATATGAAAAACAGTACAGAATGGGTCACATAACCAGAGACCAAACAAAACGTTACTCGTCAATCCTAACTAGCCTGATAAGAAGGGCAAAAAAATTGTATTATGAGAACAGATTATCCAACTTACGAGGTGATATAAAAAAGACCTGGAAGACCCTATCAGAAATTCTGGGAACAAAAAAGATATCACGAAATAGCGAAATAAAAGTAGCAAAATCAGATGAACCCCAACTCCCACCAACAGAAACAGCAAACAGACTCAATGATTTCTTCTCCACTATAGGACAAAACCTTGCCAATAAAATCCCAAGCTCAGATACCCCACCAAATGACTACCTCACTGGCAACTACCCGAACACACTGTTCCTAGCTCCGACTAACCCATACGAAGTCTCCCTTATTATCAACGCACTAAAAAACAAGGCAGGAGATTTAAATACCTTACCACCCTTTATATACAAAAAAGTGTCACAAGTACTATCACCAATCATTGCAACACTCTTTAACAAATCCATTGAATCCTCCACCTTCCCTACAGTTCTCAAAATAGCAAGGGTCCCCCGATCCATAAAGGAGGAGACCAAACAGAGTTGAATAACTATAAGCCAATATCCAATTTACACCCTCTCTCAAAAATCTTCGAAAAATTAATTCATAAACGAATCTACTCCTACCTCATCTCCCAAAACATACTCAACCCCTGCCAATTTGGATTCAGGCCTAATAAAAATACTAATGATGCTATTATACACATGCTAGAACATATATATACTGCAATAGAGAAAAAAGAAGTCCCACTGGGGATCTTCATTGACTTATGTAAAGCTTTTGATACAGTTGACCATGACTTGCTCCACGTAAAATTGTCACACTATGGTATAAGAGGGCACTCCCTCAACTACCTCAAGTCATACCTCAGCATCAGAAGCCAATATGTGTACGCAAATGGGGCAAGCTCTTCTGCACAACCAATTACAGTTGGTGTCCCACAGGGAAGTGTTCTTGGCCCTCATCTCTTTCTCCTATACATAAATGACCTACCAAATGCTTCGCAATTACTCAAACCCACACTTTTTGCAGATGACAGTACATACGTCTTCTCTCACCCGAGCCCAGTCACGCTAGCTAATACTGTAAATACCGAATTACAGAAAATATCTACCTGGATGAGGACTAACAAACTTACACTAAGCATTGTCAAAACCTACTTCATTCAGTTTGGTAAAAGAGCTAACAGAGGGAAAATTCTTAGGAATCCACCTTGATAATAGACTCAAATTTCATACACATATACAACAAATTTCTAAGAAAATTTCCAAGACTGTAGGCATACTATCGAAGATACGGTACTATGTTCCACAGTCAGCCCTCCTGGCCCTTTATCACTCTCTTATTTACCCCTATCTCACCTATGGAATTTGTGCATGGGGCTCAACAACAATTAACCATCTCAGACCACTAATTACCCAAGAAAAGGCTGCAGTTAGAATGATAACAAATTATCATTACAGGCAGCACACTCCACCAATATTCAAAACACTTAACCTACTCACCATACAAAACATCCATACTTATTATTGCACCTATTACATACATAGAACACTTAACTCTGATATTAACCCTCCCCTCAAACATCTCCTTGCCAACCTCAACAGAACACATGACCATAACACAAGGCACAGATCACTCTTTGATGTTCCTCATGTCCATCTCACGCTATGCAAAAGCTCAATGTGCATAAAAGGCCCAAAAATTTGGAATTCATTACCTGTAAATATAAAAGAAACACTACCTGTTTATAAATTCAAGTCTCTTCTCAAAGATCACTTACTCACCCAAAACCAAATAAATACTGAATAACTGAACCTTATAAATTGTATATCCAAAATGTTTCTCACAATTATATCACATAAATGTTTAACCTAGGACCCAATCTAACTTTGTTATTTTTTAAATACACTACCTAACAGAATACTCCATTCTACTGAATGTACAGCAATGCATGCAACCATATGACCTATCTTTGTAATACTCATTTGTGCTTTATAGTTATCTGTTTACAATAATGTCTTATCACTGATTTCATCATTGGTTAGTTAATCTTAAGTTAATTTTAAGCCAGCCCATAATGCTATGCATATAAGTGGCTTTGGCATGCTGCTCTTACCTGTATCTTTTTGTACCTCTGTATGTATGCTAAAATTACTAAATAAATAAAAATTACTAAATAATCTTCCTGGCCTGCTAGTGTACCTCGCATATAATCTTCCTGGCCTGCTAGTGTACCTCGCATATAATCTAGTGATACCAGTGAATGGGAGAATTCAGTGTTGTAGTAGCAACTAGCTAGTAATATAATGGTACTTAGTGGAGTTGAGTGACTTTCATTAGTTTCTTTCTCTTTTCTTGAAATACCAGACGTGTACAGTGAAATTCATATAACCTGTAGTTACCAGCGGTCGCAATATACAGAACGAGAAGCAAATATTACTACAGAAAAAGCATCCTTCCTCCAAAAATTCTACCAGTCAACTATAGTGATAATATAGCATTTGTTGTGGTGGAGACGGAAAGAAACCTAGAAAAGCTAGATACAGTGATCGATAAACACAAGTTATATACACTGATGGATCTAAACAGGAGTCTTCTGGCAGGGCTGCATCTGCTCTTGTTGCCACCTCCCTAGTTAAGAACGATAATAAATTTGTTACCTGGAGTTTACCTGGAGAGAGTTTCGGGGGTCAACGCCCCCGCGGCCCGGTCTGTGACCAGGCCTCCTGGTGGATCAGCGCCTGATCAACCAGGCTGTTGCTGCTGGCTGCACGCAAACCAACGTACGAGCCACAGCCCGGCTGATCAGGAACTGACTTTAGGTGCTTGTCCAGTGCCAGCTTGAAGACTGCCAGGGGTCTGTTGGTAATCCCCCTTATGTGTGCTGGGAGGCAGTTGAACAGTCTCGGGCCCCTGACACTTATTGTATGGTCTCTTAACGTGCTAGTGACACCCCTGCTTTTCATTGGGGGGATGGTGCATCGTCTGCCAAGTCTTTTGCTTTCGTAGTGAGTGATTTTCGTGTGCAAGTTCGGTACTAGTCCCTCTAGGATTTTCCAGGTGTATATAATCATGTATCTCTCCCTCCTGCGTTCCAGGGAATACAGGTTTAGAAACCTCAAGCGCTCCCAGTAATTGAGGTGTTTTATCTCCGTTATGCGCGCCGTGAAAGTTCTCTGTACATTTTCTAGGTCGGCAATTTCACCTGCCTTGAAAGGTGCTGTTAGAGTGCAGCAATATTCCAGCCTAGATAGTTAGGCATAAGAATTAACAACTGGGCGTCTACACTGCAAACTGAATTGTTTGCAATCCTAATGGCGCTAAAGCTAACTGATGACATTAAGCTTGACTCTATCATCATTACTGATTCTATGTCATCATTGAAGGCTCTTGACTCATATAATGACTCCAACAACATGCTCATTGAAGAAGCCAGGTATAGATACTCAAAAATTAGGGACAAAGGAATTAATGTACAATTGCTATGGATCCCATCACATATTGGATTACTCCTTCATAATAAAGTTGATATGTTAGCCAAGAAGAGTACCCAGAAGGAGAATGTAGAATATAACTTTGGTATAACTGTGTCTAGCATTAGGAATAATATTAGGAGAGAAGTAAATAATGAAAATGATTGTTATAGGAATGCAGTTAGAAGCCTGAGTAGATCTGTAATCCACTATGATAACATGAACGTAGATAAGTATGTTTATGGAGCAACGTGGAATGTGAAGACTGACTGATGTTGTAGTGGCCAGGCTTAGGCTTGGTTACAAGTACTTCTGGCAGTTTGGGAGACACACAGATCATGATCAAACTAAATGTAAATTATGTGATCAGGCATATGGTCATTCTCTTGAACACTATGTGCTTAATTGTCCACTTATTTAGGAATGCAGAGACAGACAGTATAATAACCTATGTGACATGTCAAGATATCTTAATACTGAAAACAAGATACCACATATACTAAGCAAATTTCCTAAATTTGCCTGTAACAGATAAGTGAAGTATAGATATGTAGATATAAATCCATATGTATTCCTGTTAACCCTTTGGGGCCTAGTTCCTAGGTCTTTTGTGTATCCATATGTTCTTGTGCTACCGTCCACAGGATGGATATGGGGTGCACAATAAACTAGCCACTTCGGTGGCAAAATCTAAAAAAATCTAAGTGATCGATAAACAAGGGTTGAGGCTAGACCGTTCGTCATTGTAGGAGCTGCCAGCAATCACCGGTTCTTCCACACGCAAGTTATACTTCAGTATCAATCAAATCACATATTACTTGGTTAGATAATTTCCAGTAGATCCTTCATGTGTTATCCCAAATCACCGACCAGTATGTTTTAAATAAGTGACCTTGATCAGATCCGACTGGTTCCAAACCCTTGACTGGTCCGAATCCTTGACCGGTTTCAAACGGATTCGTTGGACAATAAAGCACAGTGTAAACAGACGGAGTTTTAGGCGCCCTTATCAAACACAAACAATAAATATAAAACAAATGTACTCTGGTAAGCTGTATTAATATAAAAGAACAGAAATAGAAAAACAAATAGCTAGAGCTTCACTTTAAGGAGGTTATTAGTAGAATATTCAAGAGGTTACTAGTAGAATTACAGTAAATCAACCATTCAAATCACATTATGAAGCTCTGTGTAGTCTGCAGTCAATCAAACAAACGGGCTTCCGCATGGATAAATTGTCATTTTTCTGAAAATTGGTGTCACGCCCCTTGTGCAGATATCCAAGAACTAGCTACAAGCAGTATTAAATCTGGGAAGTGTTTTTGGGTATTACCTGGAGTTTACCTGGAGAGAGTTTCGGGGGTCAACGCCCCTGCGGCCCGGTCTGTGACCAGGCCTCCTGGTGGATCAGCCCCTGATCAACCAGGCTGTTGCTGCTGCCTGCACGCAAACCAACGTACGAGCCACAGCCCTACTGATCAGGAACTGACTTTAGGTGCTTGTCCAGTGCCAGCTTGAAGACTGCCAGGGGTCTGTTGGTAATCCCCCTTATGTGTGCTGGGAGGCAGTTGAACAGTCTCGGGCCCCTGACACTTATTGTATGGTCTCTTAACATGCTAGTGACACCCCTGCTTTTCATTGGGGGGATGGTGCATCGTCTGCCAAGTCTTTTGCTTTCGTAGTGAGTGATTTTCGTGTGCAAGTTCGGTACTAGTCCCTCTAGGATTTTCCAGGTGTATATAATCATGTATCTCTCCCTCCTGCATTCCAGGGAATACAGGTTTAGAAACCTCAAGCGCTCCCAGTAATTGACGTGTTTTATCTCCGTTATGCGCACCATGAAAGTTCTCTGTACATTTTCTAGGTCGGCAATTTCACCTGCCTTGAAAGGTGCTGTTAGAGTGCAGCAATATTCCAGCCTAGATAGAACAAGTGACCTGAAGAGTGTCATCATGGGCTTGGCCTCCCTAGTTTTGAAGGTTCTCATTATCCATCCTGTCATTTTTCTAGCAGATGCGATTGATACAATGTTATGGTCCTTGAAGGTGAGATCCTCCGACATAATCACTCCCAGGTCTTTGACGTTGGTGTTTCGCTCTATTTTGAGGCCAGAATTTGTTTTGTACTCTGATGAAGATTTAATTTCCTCATGTTTACCATATCTGAGTAATTGAAATTTCTCATCGTTGAACTTCATATTGTTTTCCGCAGCCCACTGAAAGATTTGGTTGATGTCCGCCTGGAGCCTTGCAGTGTCTGCAATGGAAGACACTGTCATGCAGATTCGGGTGTCATCTGCAAAGGAAGACACGGTGCTGTGGCTGACATCCTTGTTTATGTCGGATATGAGGATGAGGAACAAGATGGGAGCTAGTACTGTGCCTTGTGGAACAGAGCTTTTCACCGTAGCTGCCTCGGACTTTACTCTGTTGACGACTACTCTCTGTGTTCTGTTAGTGAGGAAATTATAGATCCATCGACCGACTTTTCCTGTTATTCCTTTAGCACGCATTTTGTGCGCTATTACGCCATGGTCACACTTGTCGAAGGCTTTTGCAAAGTCTGTATATATTACATCTGCATTCTTTTTGTCTTCTAGTGCATTTAGGACCTTGTCGTAGTGATCCAATAGTTGAGACAGACAGGAGCGACCTGTTCTAAACCCATGTTGCCCTGGGTTGTGTAACTGATGGGTTTCTAGATGGGTGGTGATCTTGCTTCTTAGGACCCTTTCAAAGATTTTTATGATATGGGATGTTAGTGCTATTGGTCTGTAGTTCTTTGCTATTGCTTTACTGCCCCCTTTGTGGAGTGGGGCTATGTCTGTTGTTTTTAGTAACTGAGGGACGACCCCCGTGTCCATGCTCCCTCTCCATAGGATGGAAAAGGCTGCAACAATATTATTTGCTATATTCCTCCATTATAGGTGCCTTAAGTTGAAATCCCCCAGAAGCAAGATGTTGGGTGCAGGAGCTGGAAGATTTTCCAGACAGTGGTCAATTTTTAACAGCTGTTCCTGGAATTGCTGGGATGTTGCATCCGGAGGCTTGTAGACTACCACAATGACTAGGTTTTGGTTCTCGACCTTTACTGCTAAAACTTCCACTACATCATTTTAGGCATTAAGCAGTTCTGTGCAAACAAGTGACTCTGCAATGTACAGGCCAAACCCCCCCTTTTTCCTGTTCACTCTGTCACATCTGTATAGGTTGTAACCTGGGATCCGTATTTCGTTGTCCAAGTGATCCTTTATGTGGGTCTCAGTGAAAGCTGCGAACATTGCCTTTGCCTCTGCAAGCAGTCCACGGATGAAAGGTATTTTGTTGTTTGTTGCTGGCTTTAGACCCTGTATATTTGCAAAGAAGAATGTTATCGGACTGGTGGTATTATTGGTACTGGGGGGGGATTTTTTTTCCGGCATTAGTATCTGTATCTGTTGGTTTGGAGTGGAGGCCATCGACTGTGGTTCCACTCCAGGAATGACTGGATTTGGTGTACGATTTCTGCCATTTCCTGCCAGTTGTTTTTCCTTCCTGGCACTAAAAAACCTCTCCCTCTTGAGTGGCTGTGGCTACCCAGGTTTTCCCATGGCCTGGATGTTTTGTGTCTTTTTGTCCCCTTTAGATGGTATGCCTGGCAATTTAAGTTATAGCACAGTCTTTCCTGTACTGAAGAGGTACACATTTCAAGGTGAAAAAGCTTACAGGAAGGGAGTTTGCATTTTCCTGTTGCCATATGGGCATGGCATTTTCTAGGGTGGTCATAGTTGCATGTCCCATCTGTTTTTCCAGATTTCCCATGCCAGCAGATACCAAGTGCATAGTATGTGCACAGGCTTGGTTTCCGCTTGCCTTGGGTTTCTGTGACTGTATTCCCTGTTGGTGCATGTTTCCCTGTCTTACTTCTATTATCCCTAGCACCAACAATGGAGCTCCCACCAGTTGTTTTTGGTAATTTATCCTCAGTATTGCTATTGGAGTCCTCTTGTTTGCTATTTCCTGTGGTATTTCTAGTTTGCAATATTGGTTTTATCTTATCTTTGACTACACTTGTTTCCCTACTATGGCTCCTGTCCCCTATGAGGTCATTTATATGTATTCCTTCCTGCGTATAATTCCCGACTACCTGGACAAAATCTCCAGCTTCACCATTACTGTCTCCTAGGACAGCACCTCCAGCTTCACCATTACTGTCTCCCAGGACAGTATCTCCAGCTTCACCATTACTGTCTCCCAGGACAGTATCTCCAGCTTCACCATTTCTGTCTCCCAGGACAGCACCTCCAGCTTCACCATTTCTGTCTCCCAGGACAGCACCTCCAGCTTCACCATTACTGTCTCCCAGGACAGCACTATCAGCCCCACATTTACTGACTACCAGGACATCACCTCCAGCCTTACAGTTTGTGACTACATGGCCAGTATCAAGGGCAGTACCATTTAGCCCAGACTTTTTATGTTCCCATCTGTTGTAGAAAGCTTCCAGGTTTTCTATGAAAGCAGCTTTGATGTTGTCCTCTTTTAATACCCTTGTGATTTTAGTCCACAGATTTTCCTCATTTTGGCATACCCAAAAACACTTCTCTGTTTTAATACTGCTTGTAGCTAGTTCTGGGATATCTGCACAAGGGGCGTGACACCAATTTCCGCAAAAATGACAATTTATCCATGTGGAAGCCCGTTTGTTTGACTGACCACAGACTACACACAGCTTCATAATGATTTGAATGGTTGATTTACTGCAATTCTACTAGCAACCTCTTGAATATTCTATTAATAACCTCCTTAAATGAAGCTCTAGCTATTTGTATTTCTGTTTCTAACTGTTTTTGTATATTGGACAGCTTACCGTCACGTTCCTGATTTTTAATGTTTGTGTTTATAAGGGCGCCTACAACCCCATCCGTTTACAGTCTGCTTTATTGTCCAACGAAACCGTTTGAAACCAGTCCCAGGTTCGGACCAGTCAAGGGTTCGGACCAGTCAAGGGTTTGGACCAGTCAAGGGTTCGGACCAGTCGATCTGATCTGATCAGTGGGTCACTTATTTAAACATACTGGTCGGTGATTTGAGCTAACACATGAAGGATCTACTGGAAATTATCTACCCGAGTAATATGTGATTTGACTGATACAAAAGTATAACTTGCGTGTTGAAGAAATCGGTGACTGCTGGCACTCCTACAATGATGAACGGTCGACCTCCACCCTTGTTTATCAATCGCTGTATCTAGCTTTTCTATTTTTTTTTTCCGTCTCCACCACAATAAATGCTATATTATCACTATAGTTGACTGGTGCAAATTTTGGAGGAAGGACGCTTTTTCTGTAGTAATAATTGCTTCTCGTTGTGTATATTACGACCGCTGGTAACTACAGGTTATATGAAATTCACAGTAACGTCTGGTATTTCAAGAAAAAAGAAACTAATGAAAGTCACTCCACTCCACTAAGTACCATTATAATACTGGTTAGTTGCTACTACAACACTGTATTCTGCTATTCACTGGTATCACTAGATTATATGCGAGTACACTAGCAGGCCAGGAAGATTTTTAAAACAGCTGACCTGTGGTAAGTTTCTGGTGACTTCTGGCACCTGCCTCTATAGGCTTATCACTTCATTTACAAATTCACCTGTTTTCAAATGACACTTTAGCCTTTATCATCAATATACTAGGGATGCCCAAATGAGATAAATCTGTGGACTAAAATCACATTGGTATTAAAAGAGAATAACATCAAAGCAGCCTTCATAGAAAACCTGGAAGCATTCTATTACAGATGTGAAAATAAAAAGTCTGGGTTGGATGGTATCACCCTTTGTGCTGGCCATGTAATCAGAAACTGTAAGGCTGGAGGTGCTGCCCTGGTAGTAGTAAATGTGGGGCTGATAGTGCTGTCCTGGTAGACAGTAATGGTGAAGCTAGAGGTGCTGTCCTGGTAGACAGTAATGGTGAAGCTAGAGGTGCTGTCCTGGGAGACAGTAATGGTGAAGCTGGAGATTTTGTCCAGATAGTCTGGAAATATACGCAGGAGGGAATGCATATGAATGACCTCATGGGAGACAGGAACTGTAGTGGGGAAGCAAGAGTAGTCAAGGACAAGATAAAACCAATATTACAAACTAGTAATACCACAGGAAATGGCAAACAAGAGGACTCCACTAGTAATAGTGAGGATATATTACCAAAAAAACTGGTGAGAGCTCCATTGTTGGTGCTAGTGAGGATAGGAATAAGACAGGTAAACATGCACCAACAGGGAATACAGTCACAGAAACCCAAGGCAAATGGAAACCAAGCCTGTGCATATACTATGCACTTGGTATCTGCAGGCATGGGAAATCTGAAAAAACAGATGGGACGTGCAACTATGACCACCCTAGAAAATGCCGTGCCCATATGATGACAGAAAAATGCAAACTCCCTTCCTGAAAGCTTTTTCACCCTGAAATGTGTCCCTCTTCAGTACAGGAAAGCCTGTGCTATAACTTAAATTGCCAGGCACACCATCTAAAGGGGAAAAAAAGATATAAAACATCCAGGCCATGGGAAAACCTGGGTAGCCACAGCCACTCAAGAGGGAGAGGTTTTTTAGTGCTGGGAAGGAAAAAAAAACTGGCAGGAAATGGCGGAAATCATACACCAAATCCAGTCATTCCTGGAGTGGAACCAGAGTCGATGGCCTCCACTCCAAACCAACAGATACAGATACTAATGCTGGTAAAAAAAAATCCCCCCAGTACAACAATACCAACAGTCCGATGACATTCTTCTTTGCAAATATACAGGGTCTAAAGCCAGCAACGAACAACAAAATACCTTTCATCCATGGACTGCTTGCAGAGGCAAATTCAATGTTCGCGGCTTTCACTGAGACCCACACAAAGGATCACTTGGACAACGAAATATGGATCCCAGGTTACAACCTATACAGATGCGACAGAGTGAACAGGCAAAATGAGGGGGGGGGGGTTGGCCTGTACATCGTAGTCACTTGTTTGCACAGAACTGCTTAATTCCTCAAATGATGTAGTGGAAGTTTTAGCAGTAAAGATCGAGAACCAAAACCTAGTCATTGTGGTAGTCAACAAGCCTCCGGATGCAATGTCCCAGCAATTCCAGGAACAGCTGTTAAAAATTGACCACTGTCTGGAAAACCTGCCAGCTCCTGCCCCCAACATCTTGCTCCTGGGGGATTTCAACTTAAGGCACCTAAAATGGAGGAATATAGCAAATAATGTTGTTGTAGTGATAACACCAGGAGGCAGCTCTGACGAGAACTCAAACACACATGAGCTTTTAAATCTCTGCACAAAATTCAATTTAAACCAGCAAATAATAGAGCCTACTAGACAGGAGAATACACTAGACCTCATCTTCACTAACAATGATGATCTGATACGAAATTTCACCATATCAAAAACAATATACTCAGATCACAACATAATCGAGGTTCAGACATGTATGCGCGGAGCCCCAGACCGACATAATGAGATTAGTCACAAGGGAGCATTCACCAAATTCAACTTCAATAACAAAAACATAAAGTGGGACCAAGTAAACCGAGCCCTAACCGGTATAAACTGGGAAGATAGACTAAGCAACACAGACCCCAACTTATGCCTAGAACAGATTAACTCGGTGGCACTCGATGTATGCTCAAGGCTTATTCCTCTAAGAAAAAGGAGGAGTAGATGCAAAATAGATAAGACAAGTGCTCCCTTTACAGGCAACGAAAAAGAATAACAGAGCGGCTAAAAGAGGCCAATATATCTGAAATGTGTAGGGAGTCACTGGTCAGAGAAATAGCAAACATTGAACTTAAGCTAAAGGAATCTTATAGGAGTCAGGAATCGCGGGAAGAACCAAAAGTCATAAATGAAATCGAAAGAAACCCAAAGTATTTCTTTTCCTATGCCAAATCAAAGTCGAGAACTATGTCCAGTATTGGGCCCCTACTTAAACAAGATGGGTCCTTGTGAAGGCTTACTCAGCCCTGTTACAACTTCAGACAGTATTACCAAGGCTGGCTCCTCCTCAGGAAAATTAGTGAATAGAAAATGAAATAATAACAGACAAACATAAACACTTTATTATATAGAAAATATAAAACACTTAAATATGAAATATTAATCCTACATTAAAGAAAACGAAAAATGAAAAATATAAATGATAACTGAATTTAACGCTAATATATATAGAGGTGTCTGGTGTTGGTGACACTGAGTGTTGAAATCGTAGCCATTGCTGATGATGGGGGGGGGGGTGCAGGTGTTGGTTACAACCCACTGGCTAGTATTCTATCCCGATGACAGAAAAGCAGGTTCTTTACCTCTGCAATGATGAGGGGTTACGTCCTGCAATTTCGTACAGGTGCTCAGGTAATTAAATCCAAAAAGGGGAAGTCTCAGGACGTTAGTCCATCTCCATCAGTTCTGCTCGTTGATTGGCAGGTGACCCTCTCTGTCATCCAAGAGTAGTACTGGGAGCTGTGAGTCTAGTGATTACTGTTTGGACCAGAGCCCCACACATCACCTTTTGGGGGGGGGAAGAAGGAGGGGAAGGGGTAGCGGGAGCTAGACTGACCCTACCTTAACAAGCAGCCGGCAGTCAAACTATCACTTTCGGGGTGGGGGAAAAAAGGCGGGAATAGTGGGAGCTTGACTTACCCTACCTTAACAAGTAGCCGGCAATGAAACTATTGTTACTATATACTCCCTCTCTACTCCTATCTATTAAACTTTTCCCTCACACTCCCCCATACCAAGACTTATAGTCAAGGAGTATAAGAAGAATAGGCGAGGAAAAAGTTCTAACATATGGAAGTCGCACAAGGCAAGAAATCTTCTACGGACTGTCATGATTTAACCAGTCAGAGAAATAATTGGATGAACCATTGATATACACAATATGGAACTTAAAAGCCTGGAGTGCCAATGTCCACCTCAAGAGGCGACTGTTGGTTCCCTTAAAAGTTTTTAGGTATCAAAGGTTTGTGGTCCGTTTCTAAAATGAATTCTTTTCCCAGCAAATAAAATTTAAGTTTGGAGATTCCCCACACAAGGGCCAAACATTCCTTTTCTATGGTGGAGTATCTTGTTTCTGCGGGAAGGAGTTTCCGGCTTAGGAAGCATACAGGGAAGAGAGTACCATCATGGTATTGTAGTAGCACCACACATAAGCCAGTATTGGAGGCATCAGTTCTTAAACAAAATGTTTTATTAATATCTGGAATCTTAAGTATAGGGTCTTTCGAAAAGATGCTTTTAATCTCATTAAACTTTTCCCGAGCTACATCAGAAAGTTCAAGAGGTTCCTTCACAGACTTTTTAAGGAAGTCAGATAAGATGCCTGTAAGATCAGTAAGGTTCGGGATGATCCATGCATAAAAATTTACAGAACCAAGAAAGCTACGCATGAGCTTCTTGGTTTTGGGGAATTTAAATTCTAATAAAGCTTTGATCTTACTGGGGAGAGGCTGCAGAGAGTTATTAGAAAGTATCAGTCCAAGATATCTAAACTTGTTATACCCAAGGAAGCATTTCTTCAGCTTGGCAGTGAGGCCATGTGAGCGTAACCTACGCAAAACTGATGTTAATGTTTGGATATGTTCGCCCCACTTGGATGTCATTATGTAAAAGTTATCAAAATAAACTGAAAGATTTGGCATATTACCCAAGACCTTTCTCATCACAGGTAGCACAGGCAGTTACCAAACCGAAGGGCATAGTTCTATATTGCATCAGTCCTTGGTGTGTAGGAAAAGCAGTGTACTGCTTAGAAAAAGGATCTAACATTACTTGATGATATGCCTGTGCAATATCAATCTCTGAAAAGAAGGAAGAGTCATAAAATTTGTGTAGATCGCTGTCTATTAAGGGCATAGGCTCAGCATCCCACCGAGTTATAGCATTAAGGCCTCTGAAGTCAATAGCAAGTCTATATGAATTATCCTCCTTCTTAACCATGACTACTGGTGAACAATATGAAGTTACTGAAGGTTCAATGATCTTTAGTTTTAATAATTTGTCTACCTCTCGGTCAAATGCATCCCTAAGGTGAACTGGAACTGGGTATAATTTTCGTTTGATAGGATTGTCCGTCACTAAGTCAGTCTTATGGACTGCCGTGGAGGTAACACCTAAAATATCAGTAAAGACGTCTGTAAAGCTACTCACACATTGAAGTAGTTCATGTCTCTTATGGTCATCCAAAGATTCATTAATATTAATGTTGGTTGCGCCCGAGTGGTCAAGAGTCACCAAGTCATGTAGTTCTTCATCATAGTCTAAGTTAGAGGTGTCAATTACGCACACCTTACATTCTTCAGTTGTCGTATCAAGTTCATGTGGAAAAACTAAGTCAAAGTTATTAAGGCAGTTAACCGAATTTCTTCGGTAATATTTCTTAAGGATGTTCATATGATAAAATTTAGGTTTCCCCTTGACTTCTATGAGGTAGTCAACTTTCCCACAAATTTTTAATACTTTATATGGACCTTTCCATGCTACTAATAATTTATTTGACTTGATAGGCAAAAGTACAAGAACTTCATCTACTTTAAAATTTCTCCTCTGACTTTTGGAATCAAAGTAGGTTTTGTACTGGTCCATTGACAAGCTTAGATTTTTCGAAACTATGTGAGAGGTCTCCTCAAGTTTAGATCTAAGGTCAAGGAGAAACTGGTAAGAAGACTGAATCTCAGCACTCACCTCCTCATTAGTCCATAAGTCATGAAGGATGGACAGTGGACCTCTGGCCTGTCTACCATAGAGAAGTTCAAAAGGTGAAAACCCCAAAGAGTCACTGGGAACTTCCCTCATGGCAAACAAAGCACAGGGTAGGTAACGATGCCACTCCTTAGGTTTAAGGGAGCAAAGTTTCCTTAAAATGGACTTGAGAATTGAATGCTGGCGCTCAATCCTCCCATTACAGCTGGGATGATAGGGTGTGGTGAAGAGAGGCTTCACTCCCAGAAGTTGGTATAGATGTTGCATTAAGTCAGATGTGAATTGTGTCCCACGGTCAGACAAAATTTCTCTAGGGATGCCCACTCTGGAGAAGATGGACAAAAGGGCTTCAGCCACCTCTGTAGTGGTTATGGTCTTTAAGGGTATGGCTTCAGGGAAACTCGAAGCATAATCAACTAATGTTAATATATATCTATGTCCCCCAGATGAAAGTGGAGATAAAGGACCAACGATGTCAATAGCTACTCTTTCAAACGGTACCATAAAGACTGGCATTTTGACCATAGGTACTCGCCTGGTACCTCGGGAGGATGACAGTTGGCAAACTTTACATGATCTACAATAGGTAGTGACATCTGAGGACATTTTTGGCCAAAAATAGGTTTCCCTAATTTTATTTAAGGTTTTACGATGCGTGAAATGTCCGGCCACTGGCAGGTCATGAGCCATTTTAAGAACAGTCTCTCTGCATTGACTTGGAACAACTAAGATGGAATAGTCTGTCTCGTCTGAACTTAATTTGAATACTGACTTGTACAAGATACCTTTTATATATTCAAATTTATATGAAAAGTTTTTCCTTTGGATAACTTGATTTTGTATAGTGGCATTATGGCAATTCTGAAGAGAAGGGCAATTACGTTGTAAATTGACAAAGGAGTCCTTCGATATATCTAAAGGCTTAAAGTCAGGGAAAATCAAAGAATGGACAGTAGGAGAAGCCTGGGCTTTGGTCTGAGCCCTAGTCAAGACATTTATGGTATCGGAGGTGATATCTTCACTTTCATCTAACAAGTGAACTGGTGATCCTACTACATCGCTTTCGAGAGTAGCATCACTGATTTTTAATCCCACATGAATCTCACGAGACATTGTCTCATCTGAACTTTCGAGGGGCTTCTCTGACTCTACAGAAAGAGGATCTGAAACACCTATGTCCATCTTTGGTGATGAAAGGTCAACCTCAGAAGGAAGAATGGCACCTTTTACATTACCTATTAGTACGGAGCAAGAAGTGATGGGAGCTAGTACGGCTTCAGACCAACCTGTGAACCATTTAGACCTAATGTAACAATGGATGGTAGGAAAAGTGTCCGTATGGCCCAAGTAGTCTGAAAGTATAGCAGAGGAATGAGTTTCTTTTAGGTTAGGGAACAGCTTATCAGAAATGACTATACATGTGCATCCAGTGTCTCGTAAAATGGTAGACACATTAAGTCCATTAACTGTTCCTGAACAGAAGGGTGCTTGGTCATTACAGTCTTCAAAACATCTTCCAAGTTTTTGGACCTTCATAGAAGGACAATCTGGACGTTTATGTCCCTTAACACCACACAAATGACAAACAGGAATGAAAGAAGTAATTTTACTTTCCACTAGAGGCTTTGATTTCTTAAGGTCTGATGAACCCTTGCCCTTAGGGTTCGATCCTTTTAGATCTTTATAGGAACTGTGAGCCTCAGCATACAGGTCAGCAGCCTCAACAACTTCCTCAGTTTTAATCAGGTTACGTTCTCTGATGAATGTTCGTATCTGATTGGGAAGAGCTGTCAGGAACTGGTCAGCAACCATGAAGTCTCTAAGAGATTCATAACTGTGATCAATTCCTGAACTCTCTATCCAAAAGTCGAACAAACGAAAGAGTGTTACCTGTAACTGTTGAAAGTTCTGGCCAGGCTGTAAGGTGGCATACCTGAAATCTTTCTTGTAAGAATTTGTGGTTTTTTGATATGCTTTAAGGATTGCCTTCTTCAGTAGGTTATAATTACATATGATATCCTGTGACAAAGTTTCATAGATATTCAAGGCTGTACCAGAAAATAACATTCCTAACCTAGTAGCCCAGGTGTCAGCAGGCCATTCACAGAGGGTAGCGGTATTTTCAAACCTGATAATGTATGAAGTTATGTCTTCCCCCTCTGTGAAGGGAGGAAAATTAGGTGTTGGAATATGTGCACTGACTGCACGTTGTTCCATTACTCCTTTCTCTAATTGTTGTTGTGTAAAAGTTAACTTTTTATTCTCTAATTCAAGGCGAGATTTTTCGAGCTCGCGATCCTTTTCTCTCTTTATTAACTCATGTTCTCTAGCTTTTTCTTCAACTTCTCTATCCTTTGCTCTTTCCTCAAGTTCTCTTAATTTAACTTGTTCTTCATGTACTCTAGCTCTCTCCTCACAATCAAGTCCATCACGCTCCTTTTTGTCTTCTCTCTCTCTTTCTAACTGTCTTGGATTTCTCTTCTCTTTCGATTCTCTCTCTCTCCTTTTCTTCTTCTCTTTCCCTTTCTAACTGTCTTTCTTCTCTCTCAATTCTCTCTCTTTCAAGTCTTTCCTGGATCTTAGCACTAATGAAAAATTCTAAATTTTTCCCTGTTATTCCTAACTTAATTAAAGCATTCATCCAAAACTGGTATTCATCCATACTTGCAAGAATAACTTAAACTATCAGGGGAAATGAAACGGGTATTAAAGAAAACGGAGGGTTCAATTCCTGCTCCGCTCAAACTGTAAATAAACCAGAGGGCTCGATCCCTACTTCAATTAAACAATATGTATTAATTAAAACGAAAGGTTCTATGCCGGCTCCGAGCAAACAGTAAGTAGAAAGGGATCGATGGATCTATAATTTCCTCACTACAGAACACAGAGAGTAGTCGTCAACAGAGTAAAGTCCGAGGCAGCTACGGTGAAAAGCTCTGTTCCACAAGGCACAGTACTCGCTCCCATCTTGTTCCTCATCCTCATATCCGACATAGACAAGGATGTCATCCACAGCACCGTGTGTTCCTTTGCAGATGACACCCGAATCTGCATGACAGTGTCTTCCATTGCAGACTCTGCAAGGCTCCAGGTGGACATCAACCAAATCTTTCAGTTGGCTGCAGAAAACAATATGAAGTTCAACGATGAGAAATTTCAATTACTCAGATATGGTAAACACGAGGAAATTAAATCTTCATCAGAGTACAAAACAAATTCTGGCCACAAAATAGAGCGAAACACCAACGTCAAAGACCTGGGAGTGATCATGTCGGAGGATCTCACCTTCAAGGACAATAACTTTGTATCAATCGCATCTGCTAGAAAAATGACAGGATGGATAATGAGAACCTTCAAAACTAGGGAGGCCAAGCCCATGATGACACTCTTCAGGTCACTTGTTCTATCTAGGCTGGAATATTGCTGCACACTAACAGCACCTTTCAAGGCAGGTGAAATTGCTGACCTAGAAAATGTACAGAGAACCTTCACGGCACGTGTAACGGAGATAAAACACCTCAATTACTGGGAGCGCTTGAAGTTCCTGAACCTGTATTCCCTGGAATGCAGGCGGGAGAGATACATGATTATATACACCTGGAAAATCCTAGAGGGACTAGTACCGAACTTCCACACAAAAATCACTCACAATGAAAGCAAAAGACCTGGCAGACGATGCAACATCCCCCAATGAAAAGCAGGGTGTCACTAGCACGTTAAGAGACCATGCAATAAGTGTCAGGGGCCCGAGAATGTTCAACTGCCTCCCAGCATACATAAGAGAGATTACCAATAGACCCCTGGCAGTCTTCATGCTGGCACTGGACAAGCACCTAAAGTCGGCACCTGACCAGCCGGTCTGTGGCTCATATGTTGGTTTGTGTGCAGCCAGCAGAATGAACTTGCTTCAGGGAAAACTCAAGGTTCTTCCTGAAGCTGTTTGAGAATTTTCTCCTACCACCCCTATATATGATAAATATTTTAAAGACAAAATACATTGACAAAACATTCACAAAAATACAAAAGAAAGTAAAACAACATAGATAACAACTCAGAGCTACATCTCGAATACTTTGTCCAGCTCCCCGGCGGTGGGTCGCGTGCCCAGAATGCAGCTGGCATTTATTCTCTGGATCGCAACACTGAGTCTTTAAAAGAGGAAGCTGGTCGCCCTGTGGTCCTTGGTTTGTATGACAAGCTTCTCACCCAGCTCTTTTAGGAACTTTAGGGCATACTTGTCCCATGCTTCAAGGGTCTCCAACCCTATTGGGATGAAATTATAACAAAGTGTGAGGTCTTCATATTTCAGATCTTCTGGGTCTCCCTGTGGGTGGCAGCTCCACCCTCTTCAGCTTCGGGGTATAGCAAGTAGGTGTTTCCCAATGTGGCAGCACAGGTGTAGTCCCAGGCAATCTGCTTTCCATCCTTCCAGGGTAGCATAGTGGCTCCATTAGGATGCTTTTGACTTCTGTCAGACCTCTGCACTTGGGGTTATCATTGAGCTGGGTAATGGGCTGTAGCGAGGCTTCTCTTTTTGATGTCATTGACCTCCTCATGCATGGCATACTTCCCTTCTGCTGTGTGACACACGAGACCATGAAGTCCGAATTGATCAGCCATTGCCCTGCCGCAAATACACCTATGTTCGGTGAGGATGGGGGTGGCTAGGCGCAGAGCAACACCAATCCGAATGGCCTGTGGGTCGAGTCAAGTGCCCAGGGAGGAATTGGGAACAGCTAAAAGGAAATCTCCTGAGTGTGGTGCCTTCACTGCCAGGAGATGAGCTTTGTCCTTTCCTGAAACTTTGGTGAGCATTGTGTTGGCGATTTTTTCCATGATCGGTTTGTCCCAGTGGGACTGTTTGTGTTCTTTGGGAGGAGCTGGTCTACTGGAGGAGTCTGCAAGGGTGTCCCACCGAATCGCTGCTTCAGTAAACCTGGGGTCTTGAGCTCCTACCACGTCTCTCAAGTGTTTGGTGACTATCTTCTTGACTAATGCACTGGAAGCCAAACAAAAAGACAGAAAAGCAGGTAAAGCATTATGCGTTGCTTTGCGCACCCCTATACCTCCCAGTTGCACTGGAGGGTTGCCTGATCCCATTGCTGATCCTCTAGTGACAGGTTCAGTGCCTTCTTAAAGGTTGATCTCAGATGTGTGTCATATTCGTTGAGTGTTGGGTTGTCAAAAGAGGGTACACACCTCAGGAAGTGAGTCTTGGCATAGTAAGACACCTTGTGAGGAGATACAGAGCATCATAGGCATCAAGATTGCTTATTCTCTCCTCCATTCTCATCAGGTCATTCAATTTGTCCTTGAGGACAGTGTCGATGGCCTGGTGGTCCAGCAGCGCTGGAAAGCGCAGAAAAGAAGTGAAGCGAGTGGGTCACCCTGCTGAACACCCTCTGATGAGAGAATTTCATGTTCTCCAAACAAAAAATTGAGGGTTTGCTGTAGCCGGCTGAAATGAAGGAATAAAAGACTGGGGAACAGATCCTGAACAGCTGGCAAGACTACATCTCTCTTCACCGTATTAAAGACATTTGTAAAATCAAGTTTGACTACAGCCTTGTCTTCTGGTAGGCCCCTGATGTAGGCCCTTGCAGCATGAGCTGCGGCTTCATTGCCTTGGGAGAACACAAAGCCCAGTTAGTGTGGCTTGAGTAAACTGGCAGCTTCTAGGCGAATGTTTCTTACTGCTGCTTTAGCAACAAGATGGTGAAGAGTGTTACCAACAGCAATTAGTCTGATTCCCCCATCCTTCTTCTTCAAAGCACATAGTGAGGCTCCAAAAAAGAAAGGCTTAATTTCTTCTGGGATTCACCCAGCCAGGTAATTGCTGACGAAAGTTGTTAACTCGGTGAGAAGAATTGATGCAAATGCACCGAGTACTGGGTTTATCATCTCCTTGAGGTGCTGAGGTCGAATTCCAGTGTAACCTCCTGCAAATCCTGCTGGAAATGACACAATCGACTTATAGACTTCTGATTCTGGCAAAATTAATTGTTCAGTGATGGGGAATTCCTCAGGGTTGTTGTTGATGGCTATGCTGTCCCTGGTTGGATGCTTGTCTCGTAGTGCTTGGGCTGTGGTCTCATCACTTTTAATTATTTTGATTGCTCCCACTGTGTTACTTTCTTTGATTTTTTTGCTAACCTGTGCACAAATTTTCTCGTTTTCAGTGAAGCTTTTCTTGGGTCTACCTCTATGATTCCTGCGATGATGGGGCAGAGGGACACAATTAACCATTCTCATTGTTCGCATCGCTATTGGGCCGTGCGGAAGGGCTGCGCAGTAGCTCCCACTTCACCTGGTTTCTGTGCAGTTTTCGCTGATCAAACATGGTGGATTACAATGGCAGGAGGATCAACACAGTTTGCATTGAGCTGTTAAGGGGTTCTCTGAGCCCTGCTACGATGAACGTACTTCTTCCTGCAATTATTAGGGATCTATACGGCATCCCTAGCGAGGAACTGTATGGTGTGGCCCTTAACGGGTTGAAAAGAGTATTTGTGAAGTTTACGAGGGCCAGTTTCTACAGCAGTGTGGTGGAGGAGTACCAGGAACGCCGAATGTGCTTCAACTCGACGATGGATGTGTGCTTGCATGATGTATCTACTTACTACACGTGTGTACGAGTGAGAAATGAACCTTTTGAGGCGACCAAGTTTGGTATAGAGGACGTTTTCAGCAACTACGGAGTCATTCATGAGGCTAGAGGAGGGGTATGGCAGGATGGACCATGTGAGGGCCTCCCGGAAGGTTCATACAACATCAAGATGACATTAAAGAAGCCTATACCTTCGTATGTGATGTTGACAGGCAACAGAACTCAGGTATATGTGTCTTATGCGGGACAAAGGAGGACGTGTCGTCTTTGCAACTCTTATGAACATATAGCGGCGCAATGTGCACGTAGAGTTGCCCCAGGGGTGCCAGCCCTGGTGGAGGAGGTCCAGCAGACGAGTGTGGTGGCGACGGCAAAAACTGGGACTCCTCTATGGAGTGAGGAGGTGGAAAAGGAGGGAGAACAGTTGGGGACGTATGTCACACTCCCGGTGGAGGATGGAGATCCTCCTCCAAAGCCTGTGGTGGTGGAGGAAGTGGCGGAGTCGACACAGGAGGTGTTCTTAGAGTCTGTGCTACAGGAATTCTCGGAGGAGGCTTTGGTAGGAGAGGACATGGATGGACGGCCCAGTGATAGGCAGCGACTGCAAGGGCTGAGTGAGAAGAAGGGAGTAACAGGGAATAGTGGACAGGATACAGTTGTGGTGGCAGAGGTACACAGGGAGGATGTACCTGAGGAAGAGATGGCTTTGGGAGGCAGCTCTAGGAAGCGGCCAGCGGGGTTGACTGAATTAGACGACGTTTTAACACCTGGGCAAAGACCAGGTAAGAAGGCATGGGAGGCGATACGAAAATCCCCTACAGGGAAAATCGGGGGGGAGGGACAGGGGGGGTAGGGGGTCTTATTAAAAAGAGTAGTAAGGAAAGTGTGAGCAGCTTGAAGGGAAGTATGAGCAAGCCACAGCGGCACAGAGGTAAGCCGCCTTTCCTTGACCATTCAGGTGTGTAACACTAAATGCTAATGGCCTCAAGACTGAAGTAAAAAGGGTATGGTTGGAGTGGTTCCTCAAAAGGTATGACGTGGATGTTTGTTTCCTACAGGAGCATAACCATAAGTCAGGTAGTGAGTTGCGATTGAGATGATGTAAGTTGTTTGTAAGCATGGCAATGCTTTTAAAGGGAGGAGTGGCTGTTTTAGTAAAGGAGACCAGTCCATTGCGAGTCATGCGGTGGGAGGAGGGGGAAGGGGGAGGGCTGTTCGGGTGGATGGGTGGTGGGGGGAGAGCAGGGTATGTTTTGTGGGAGTTTATATGCCCACAATTGGTAACGTGAGGATAAAAACAGACTTTGTTTGGGACGTATTGTTATACTATCTCAGGGGTTTACCTGCTATCGTGATAATTGGAGGTGATTGGAATTGTGTGATTAGGCATGGAGACGTAATACCTAGGGGGGAGGGGTGTGTGTTAGGTGTCTTACGGGATGCTTTTCGAGATGTCAGGGTCGTAGATGTGGTCGGCAGGGGGGGAATCAGGTGGAGCACACCTATGTACAGGGGAGTTATGAGGCAAGGTTGGATAGGATTTATGTTAGGCAGGGGATAGGAGTGGAGAGGGCTAGAACAGTAGACGTGGGTTTGTCTGACCACAGAGCAGTGATGGCTGACCTTCGGGTGGATGGTATTCCAAGAATATATCAGAGTTATTGGAAATTAAATGTGAGGCTTTTACAGGAGGAAGATCAAGGTTGGTCCTTTCAGGCATGGTGGAAAGGGTTTTGGGAGGCTAGGGATGAGGATGTGGATTTGCTAGATTGGTGGGAGTTGCAGGCAAAGGTGCAGATTGCAGGATTTTTTAAGAAGAGGGCCAGGGAATGGGCACACTGTAGGTTTGGATTGCAGAATTATTTAGAGGGCCAGTTGAATGATTGTTATGGGGGGGGGGTAGGGAAGGTGTGGGAGGAGTTATGGGGGAACTTAGAAGTCGTTTAGTGGAGATGCATAATGAACGTTTTGATGCACTCAGGGTCAGGGCAGGCTTGGAGGACGTACTAAAAGGTGATAAGCCAACCGGGAATGTACTCCAAAAATTCAAGGACAGACAGTTGAGGAATACCGTGGCACATATTGTCGTGGAGGGAGGGGAGGGTTATGTGCAGGGACAGGGTCTCTCTGACACAGATTGTATCAGTAGGTATACTGATTATTGGTTTACGGAGAAATGGAAGTGGAAGAGAAGGGGAGGGGTGGTTGGGTTAGAAACATTTAGAGCTATAGGGGTTCATCAGGGTTTGGGGCAGGGGGATCGGGACATGTTGGAGGGAGGCATTAAGGAGGCAGAGGTGGGGGAGGTGGTGAATGGGTTGAGTCAGGGGAAGGCACCGGGAATAGATAGGTTATCTAATGATTTTTACAGAGCACATTGGGAGGATCTGAGGGAGTGCCTAGTGGCGGTTCTGAATTAAATGTTGAAACGTGGTAGGATGGCGCAAACACAGAGAACTGGGGTTGTTGTTTTGGTGCCAAAGAAGGGGGGGGAGGAGAAGGGTTTGGGAGATTATCGTCCGTTGTCGTTAATGTGTACAGATTACAAAATTTTTGCGAAGGTATTGGGTAACAGGTTAAAGAAGGTAATTGGGAATAGCATACATGAGGGTCAGTATGGGATACCGAGACGGACTATGAAGAATGGGCACAGTGGGATAAGGGATTTTATAGAGAACTGCCAGGGAGGGGGCGTCCTTGGCTTGGATTGGGCTCAGGCCTATGACTGCATGAAGAGGGACTTTTTGTGGGGCTGTTTGGAGAAATTGGGTTTTGGAGGGGGGGTAGTGAGGTGGGTGCACACTCTGTTGAGGGCACTGTCATGAGGGTGCAGGTTAATGGAAAGCTGGGGGGGGGCGGTGATGATGGAACAGGGATTAAGGCAGGGTTGCCCGCTGTCGCAGTTGCTCTTTGCATGTGTGCAACATCCTTTCTTTGAGGCTGTGGAGGAGGAATTGCGGGGGGTAGGGGGGAATCATGGGGGGAATAGTAGGTTATGTGGATGACACAACTGTTTTAGTTACGAGTGGGGAGGCTTTAAGAAGGGTGGGAGAGGTGATAAGGAGTTTTGGGAATGTTTCAGGAATGGTAGTTAATTTAGCAAAGTCTAGGTTATTGGAGGTAGGAACATGGGTAGGGGGGAGATTGGGGGAGGAGATGGGATGGACGGTTTGTGACAGAATTAGGGTGTGTGGGATATGGTATACGAAGCAGTTGCAGGAATGTAGGAGGATTAACTCAGAAACAGGGTTATAGGCAAGTTAAAAGGTTTGAGGGTTAGTGAAGTGGCGTTACAGCAGAGGGCGTTGGTAATTAACTCGCTGGTGTATAGTAAGGTCTGGGGTGTGGCGGAGGTGTTCCCTTTGAGGGTGCAGGATATACAGGAAATACAGAGGAGGGTGTTGAGGTTTGTGTGGGGGTTTGGGAGGGCCTGGTTGTCCAAGGAGGTGGTCATGACGGAGGTGAAACGGGGGGGACTAGGTTTGTTGGCATTAGGGCCTAGGGTAATGGCCTTACATATTAAGCAGAGGTATCTAAGGGTGGGGGGGAGAGGGGTGTTAGGGTGGATAGGGTGATGAGGGATGCTAGAAACTGGTGGTGTGGCAGGGATTTGAGAAAGTGTGAAGATGTAATAAGATTCTTGTTGACAGTGAGGCAGGTTAAAAGTTTGAAGGTAAATGCAGTGGTGGGTGTGGTGTGGGGAAGGGGTGTATTGCAGGGGGTCGCAGTATACCCCATGTATAACTGGAGGGTCATATGGGGGGAGTTCAGGAAGATTAGGATACCAGCAAGGGTCAGGGAGATGGTATACCGTTTTCTCATGGGTGTCGTTGCATCTAAGCAAGTGTTGCATAAAATGGGGTTGGTGAGAGAGGCAACATGCTTATTCTGTGGGGAGGAGGAAACTGCCTATCATGTGGTATATTTTTGTTTATCTTTGGGCGTGGTGAGAGTCTGGATGGCGGGGGTTATTAGTTTGTTGGGGGGGGGGAGTTGGTCTTTTCTTAGATCTTTGTCGATGGATGTTAGTGGGGTAGCAAGTGAAGTGGGGAGGGCTTTGATGTATGTTATGGCAGTTTATTTGCATGTTTCTTGGGGAATGAGGCAGATTAAAGGGCAGTTGAGGATAAAAGCGTTAGCAGCAAGGTTCTTTAGGACGAGGTGTAGGAATAGATTAATATATGGGGGGAGATGGGAATCAAGTTTTTCGGTAGGTTATTGTAATCTCACTGTAGCACAACTGCTCAGGGAACAGGGGGGGGGCAAGGGATGGGTCTCCTTTAATGTGAGGGGGGGTGTAAGGTTGTGCTAGTAGTGTTGAAGGTGATGAGAGAGTGAGCTAGTGAGAGCATACATTCGTGAACTGGTTATGTTCCTGGAGGGTTATTTTATATTTGCGTTCAGTACCATGGTTTCATTCAGTAACACCTAGAACGTCATACATTACATATTTTGGTTTGGGTATATTTATTACACTCACTGTCAAGGATAGGTGGCTTATGCAGCTGTTATGGTGTTTTATGTCAGGCAGTACTGAACATGTGCAAAAATGATACTGCCAGTGAATTCTAGTAATCCTTTTTATTAATATGAGATGTGTTAAAAATTAAAATAAAACAAGGAAACACTGTAGGTCAAGTGTACGTTAGTATGGGATGATGCTTGTATTTTTGTAGTTTTAAACATGCAGCTGCAAGTACTTTCCTTTAAAGTTGTACTCCTATATAGAAGAAGGACTGTAATACTTTTACACACATTCATGTAGTGAATATTACTATGTCAAGGATGTATACTTTGTGTTTCAGATAGGGAGATTAGGATCTTATGTCCAGTCATTAACAAGTTTGATCTTAAGCTAGGATTTAGTTAGTTGTAGGGGAGTGCCTGTATAGTCTTCACTGAGGGGGTTTCTTGCCCCGTCCTTGTGTGGGGAGAACCAATTTGACATGCTTCAGTGTGATAATTCTAGTCTTGGATTATATTAAATATTTACATAACCTAGTTTTAAAGATGAGGTAAACTCCATGTTATGCAATGTTGTTATGACAGTTTGAATTTCATGGTTGATGCATTATTACTGATATTAAATATTGTGTGGTGTATATTCTTCCACTTATACAGGTGTGTGTGTATAGGAATGTAATGTCCATATCTGTTTTCGTATGTACTTTTATATTTTTGGGGTTTTGTTTTGTTCATGAATCACCAACTTCTGGTAAATAATTCGCTGCCTGGATGAGGTAGAGTGCG
Source organism: Cherax quadricarinatus (assembly GCF_038502225.1). Lineage (NCBI taxonomy): Eukaryota > Metazoa > Arthropoda > Malacostraca > Decapoda > Parastacidae > Cherax > Cherax quadricarinatus. The sequence continues at coordinate 20,555,828 of NC_091366.1, forward strand.
GTCGTGCTTTGCACCCCTCTATTGTTTTCCCAGACGAGCTACTCAGTCAACAACATGGCGCCAGGTGTGCGCAGAAGGGTACATACTGTGGGCATTGAGCTCATTAGTGGGCCTTTAACGCCTACATCAGTTGATGTGTTATTGCCCAAAATTGTGAGAGAGACATACAGCATCAGAGACGAGGATTTGTATGGAGTGGCACTGAACGGTGTGTATAGAATATTCGTGAAGGTGCTAACTGCTCAAGTATACGAGGCGTTGGTGGATCGTTATCAAGATGTCAGCATTAACGTAACACCGGCAGTGAGGGTCAAGTTGACGGATGTATCACGACATTATTCGTGGGTTAAGCTCCGAAACGTGCCTTTTGAGGCTGATGAAGTGGATATACGCAATGTTTTCGAACGTTATGGAACTGTACATCTGGCACAACCTGGTAAATGGGTAAAAGGAGCTTACACAGGTTATCCTGAGGGTTCTTTCAATCTCAAGATGACGCTAAGGCATCCTATACCCTCGTATGTATATCTCGAGGAGTTTAGAACCCAGGTAATGGTAGCGTATGCTGGGCAGAGGCGTACATGCCGACTGTGTGGCGAATATGACCATATGGCGGCAGACTGTGGCAAGCGGAATATGGCTCCTGGGCAGGCAAGGGGCGGAGCACCTGTCCATGAGAAACCGATGCCTGAGGGAGAACGGAGGCAAGGAGGAGGGCGTGGTCGCTTGTGGGGTGAAGAGGTGATGGCTCTTCATGTGGAATCAGAAGAAGTGGAGATCCATGAATCACCTGGCCCATCAACAGTACAGCTGTCAAGTGAAGAGGTGCAGGTAGGCACAGAAGTGAAAGCTATTGAGGAGGAGTTGGAGACGGTGATACAGGCTATGTTACAGTCTACGGAGGTGGAGAGTCACAGTGAGCAGGAACCTGGGATCAGGGCAGAAGGTGTGTGTGGGAGGGGGGAGGATCAGGTGGCACCTGTGATGGACAGTGTGAGTGCCATGGAAGGACATGGAGGCGGATTAAGGGTGGTAGAGGTGGAAGTCCATTGTGCTGGCTCCCAGGACTCAGATATGGAAACTGAAGGAGCTACAAGGAAAAGGGCAACAGCGTCAGATTCGGACGATGTTCTGACGCCGGCGCAAAGGCCAGGGAAAAAGACATGGGGTTATGGTACTCAGAGTGACTCTACGAGAGGGCCACAACAGAAGGGGGGGGATGGTTGGGAAGGAGGGTGGAGTATGTGGCAAAGGCAAAGCCCAGGGAAATGGTTTGAAATGGAAGAGTCATGACATGAGGCGGGGAGGGAAACCTTAAGCCGGCCTCAGGTGTGTAACAATAAATATTAATGGTCTGTGTGATGGTGTTAAACGTGAGTGCTTCAGGATGTTTTTGAATAGGTACAAGATTGACATAGCTTTTGCGAAGGAGCACAATTTTAAGCTTGGTCGTGAATTAGAGGTGCCTGGGTATCAGGCTTATGTGTTGCCATCTGAGCGCTTAAAAGGAGGAGAAGGTGTGTTGATCAGGGAGGCGAGCCCGTTTGTATTGCACAGGAAAGAGGGGGGGGTAGGGGGGAGAGTATTATGTGTGGAAGGATGGTGGATGGGAGAGAGAGTGGCGTTTGTGTGTGTGTATGCCCCAGCAGAAAGTGACGTGAAAGTGAAGATGGATTTTGTGTGGGAGGAGCTCGTGTACTACCTACGCACATTACCATTGGTGGCGATTGTGGGGGGGGATTGGAATTGTGTAGTTAAGAGGGCAGACGTGGAACCCAGAGGAGTGGGATATTTTTCCTCAGTCTTGGGAGGCCTGCTTAGAGACCTTCAGTTACGTGATGCTTTCGGGGGAGGTCTGTGGGAGGTGGAACATACATTTATAAGACTGGGATATGCGGCTCGTTTGGACAGGTTATATTTATCTCAGAGGGTTTTGGTAGAGTCTTTTAAAACTATTGAGATGGTGTCTTCCGATCATAGGGCAGTATTAGTGGAGGTGGGGTGGGATGCTTTGGCTCGTAGGCAGGGAAGTTATTGGAAACTGAACATGATGGTTTTGAGGGATAGGGAGGGAGTGGAAGGTTTTGCAGTATTTTGGGAACAGCTCTGTGCAGACAGGACTGAGGAGGATGTGGTAGGATGGTGGGATAGTGTGGCTAAGGTAAGAATACGTCAGTTTTATGTTAGGGAGGGTAAACGCATTAATCAATTGCGGTATGGTTTGTCAAATTATTTAGAATCTAGATTACGGGATTGTTACGAGGGGGGTGGCTGTGGCCGGGGTGTACCCAGTGGAGGATATACACATGTTGAAGGGCAGGATAAGGGATTTGCAAGAAGAACGTTTTGCAGCGGTACGTGTACAGGCGGGGTTGGACGAAGTACTATGGGGCGACAAGCCATCAGCTTGTGTGCTGCGAGGACAGAAAGTACGTCAGCGAACGACTACAATACCGAGATTGCAAGTCATTTCTTTGGTGGGGGGGTTTAGAGAGGGTCAGGTATTACAGGAAACCATGGGGATGAGTGCATATGCAGATAGATGGTTTGAGGAATATGGGAAAAGTAGTGGGGTAGATGGAGAGGTTCTTGGGCAGGTATGTTAGTATGTGCCATGCAAACTGGGGAGGAGTGATCGGGAGGCACTGGGTGGGGTCATTGAGGAGGAGGAAATATGGAGAGCCCTTATGGACATGAGGAAGGGAAAGGCACCCGGGATCGATGGTTTACCAAGCGAATTTTATGTACAGCACTGGGGTCTGCTTAGGGGTTTCCTAGTAGAGTTAATGAATACCATGAAGGAAGGAGGTAAGATGGGAGAATCACAGGCAACGGCGGTGGTGGTGTTGGTCCAGAAGGGTAAACAGCAGAGTACCCTTTGGGATTACCGAGCCATTTCGTTGCTTTGTGCTGATTATAAATTGTTCGCGAAAATTCTTGGAAATTGGCTTAAATGTGTTGTGGGGAGGGTCGTGTTTGAGTCTCAGTTTGGGTTGCCTGGTAGGTCAATGGGCGAGGGCCACGGGATCATAAAGGGGTTCCTGGAGGACATGGAAAGGGGAAGAGGGGCGTTGGTGGTGTTGGATTGGCAAGGGGCTTATGACAGGGTAGAAAGAAAGGCTTTGAGGGATATTCTCCTATGACAGGGGTTTGGCGAAGAAATAGTGGGGTGGGTGGATACGTTGTACTCAAACACGAAGGTAAGGGTGCAAATCAATGGGTGTGTGGGGGAGGGAGTCACCATGGAGCGGGGTCTTCGGCAGGGATGTCCATTATCACAACTTTTGTTTGCATGTGTTCAGGATCCCTTTTATAGGATGGTGGAGGATCGTCTAAGGACAGGGGAGGGGGATGGTGAGCAGAAGCCTTGGCCTGGTTTGGTGGGCTATGTTGATGATACAACTATTTTGGTGAGTGAGGAGACACGGTTAGGACTTTTGGAGGAAGTTATACACAATTTTGGGAGAGCTACTGGGATGAAGGTAAATCTGGAAAAGTCAATGATAATGGGGCTGGGAGAGTGGTCAGGGAGATTAGATTGGGGATGTGATGTTGTGCAGCGGAGAACCAGGAGTCTGAAAATCTGTGGTGTCGTTTATGAGGCTGACCTGAGTGCTGCAAGGATTAGCAATTTGAATAGGATGGTGGAACAGGTGCAGCGACGTTTGGGAATGCTGCGACCTCACCATTTAACCCTTAGGCAACGTGCAATTGTCATCAATGTATTACTATATAGTAAGGTCTGGTTTGTTTCGGCAGTGATCCCGTTAACAGGAACAGCGATCACGAGTATTCTTAGAATGGTGTTCAAATTTTTATGGGGCTCAGGGTGCAACTGGTTGCAAAGGGAGGTAGTGACATTGCCAGTATGTAGGGGAGGGTTAGGTTTGTTGGACTTGAGAAAGCGCGTGAAATGTGTTTTTATTAAGAGGGAAGTGATAAGTGCAGGTGCATGGAGGGGGGGCAGCTAGATAAGGTACATGCTTACCTGAGGAAATGGTATGGAGGGGCGGAAATGAAGGAATGTGAAACAGTGTTACATGCTTTAGTGTTAGCCAGGGAACCAGGAAAAGTAAAGGTGGGAACTTTGTGTAAATTGTTAGAGACATGTAGTGGCACCGGTTGAAGGGATCTACCCTATGTATGCATGGGATGTAATATGGCGAAGATTTAGTAAATTAAGGATACGACCTAGGCCACGTGAGGTTATGTATCGTGTCCTGCATGGGATTTTGCCATCGGGAGCGATGCTTCGAGATAGGAGGGTTATCGAGGGTGGGGGGTGTGGCAGATGCAGTGGGGAAGAGACTGCGTATCATGTTGTCTATTTTTGTGAAGGTTTGGAGTGCATCAGGGTATGGATGAATAAGGTTGTGGTGAGGGTGGGGGTCAAGGTGTGTCGGTATTGCGAGCGTTGAGTCTTGATATGAGTGGTGTGGATGAGGGTGTGGTAAGGGGTTTAACATATGTAATCGTGGACTACATATATGTTTTGTGGGGTATGAGGGGGAGGGAGAGTGGGGATGTGCTGAGAAGGACTTTGGCAGCGACGTTTTATCGAACCTTGTGTCGCAGTAGAGACATTTTTGGGAAAAGGTGGGATGAGGTTTTTTCCGAGGGTTATAGAGGCCTAACAATAGGGAATTTATTGGCGTTATAAGGGGTTTTAACTGCCGGGGTGAGTAGGTTGGTAAAAGGGGGGGAAGGGTTCAGGGGTATTCAATGGGCTCACCTCCTTGGGTGCGCAATGATGGGTGATTGGGTGTGATTGGAGGTACTTGTGTGGGACTAGATGAGAGGTTGTGAAAGATTAGTTTAGCTTAGTTCCCTTGATGGGGAAGGTGTAAATGGCAGTTTAAATATATAAATTATATAATATGTATATTTTCTTTTGGTAGCATATTATGTTTCGCTTGTACTGGTCTTGCAATTGAATTTTAAACTTTTCTTGAGAGGATATTCCTTTCACTATGTACCTTGAAGAACTGAGTTATTTTTGCCTTTTTTGTTATGTGCTCCTGCATCAGATTTAAAGTAATTACCTATTATGTAAACATGTGTGGATAAGGATTAGTTCTCTAGATTAAAATTTTTGTATCTATATTTGTAAGCAATACTAGTTAGGCACGTGCTAGAAGGCACAGCGAAAGTATAGTCTTGTGGAATGTATGTTACGTTATTGGTAAGTTTGTATGTGGCGTGTTAGGTGTTATAAGGAGTTTGGTGTTGTTAAGTTACTAAAATCATGATGAACCTTTTGGATAATACTTATTCATGTTCTAGTCTAGGGTTCTTTTAATTATTTACATAGCCTAGTATTGTACCGCTAAGGTAGCATATGGTGTATTATCTTGCATTTTGAGCGTGAACTTCACGATATGCAATGTTTTGAAAGTTTGTAATTCATGGTTAACATTAATATTTGATATTATATTGGTGGTGTATATTCTTCTACTTATTACAGTGTATGTGTATAGAAATGTAATGTTTCATAACTGTTTTAGTCTGTAAATTTATGTTTTTGTGCCTTGTTGATGCACTACCAACTCTTAGGTAAATACTCATTAAGGTTTTGATGAGGTCAGGGTATGACCATTAATTAGGATAATTAATGTATGTTATTTAGAACGGGGACTGTACATACGGGGGGGGGGGGTAGAAGTGTCAGCTGTGTCTGCACTGGCAATAATGATTATTGTAAAAGGAGGGTTTGTAGGTTATGTATATGGTTGTAGGTTATGTATATGGTTGTGAGTTATGTATATGGTTGTAGGTTATGTATATGGTTGTGGGTTATGTATATGGTTGTGGGTTATGTATATGGTTGTAGGTTATGTATATGGTTGTGGGTTATGTATATGGTTGTAATATGGCCATGATCTATGGTGTTCTTTAAATGTACCGGGATTGTGTACTAGAGGTTTCGTAATATCTAGTATGGTTTTTAATTTTATACTCTTATACATTATTGTATTTGTTCTGTGTTTTAAATAAAAATATATATAAAAAAAAATCTTCTGGTAAATTCCCATTACGGTTTGTGGGAATTTTTTTGATTTTCTGAAACTATAGTGCCTAATAGGTGTTTAATGTGTCGATATGAATCAAAAATGTATTTGACAATAGGATAGAACCAAGAGTTCCCTTTGCGCATGCGCGGATGTGCGGGGGGAGAGGTCGACTCGGGGCATGGGGGAGGCGGGAGTGTTCTGAATGTAGTGAGGAGGCTGGGAAAGCATGGAACCAGGAAATTGGCATTCACGGCGGCCTAAGGATTAATATAGGCCTTATTTCATAATAGGAAGTGTCGTAACTGTTCCTGGTGGAGAGTGAGGGAACGTGATTTACGGGACCACCGTAATAAAGTGGTAAAATGAGTGAATAAGGGCAGGACCGGGTGACTGGCGCGTCACCATGGACTGTGTCCCAGGGAAAATTACCCTTGGTTTAATCATCACTCATCGGTCTCAGATCTTAATGGAGTGATCTCTAATGTGTATAATAATTATGAGACATTAAATCGTCTTGTGAATTGTAATGTAATTAATGATAATAACGCTAAGTTAAGAGAATGCGTGAAGTGAAATAAGTCGCCTTGCTCCGAGTGAACACGTTAGACCTCGTTCCCGGGACGAGGAAAATGAAGTTCATTGAGTCACGACTTCTAAACCAGGACAAACCAACGGATACCTCGTCCTGCTGGAATGAGAACCGTGTCGGTGTAGCAGGACATCGAAATGAGATAGCGAATGGAGGAAATAAGGAGTATCAATCACCCACAGTTAAGTAACCCTTCTAGTTATAGCAGACTGATGCTGGCCAGTTAGGTATGTTGTAATTGAATAGGTTATGAGTGATCCAGCTACCTCAAGTGACCACCAGAGAATATCTGGTAAGTGGAGAGATTATATACAAGTGTTTTTCCTTGATGGATATATCCATGTGTAACCTACCCCCCCCTCCCTTCATTCAGTTACACTAATATAATCTATACAGTCCACAATTAATTAGTAGCACCGTACTTGTGGGTGCTATCCAATCCATACTGGTCTCGGATAGATATGGATAAGATTGTGAGGTCGAAGGGACCACCTGCCGCGACCAGGGGTGGTTAATCTCACATGTCTACACGGGGTGACTACGGTAAACAATATGGTTGTCTCCCAATGAGATTACTTGTATGTATATAATGTTGAGGTACATACAGGTAATCACCCCTAGAACATTTTCCATATCTGCCTGCTGGTCCTTCCTGAACCGGATGCAATCAGTGAAAAAATTAATTGAATTAATTACTTAATAATTAAGTGACTGATTGAAGGAAGTGGGTATAGGGTACACAAGTTTAATCGATCGTGTGGTGGATGATAATTAGCCCAATTAATTGCTAGCACATGTGTGGCTAGGATTTATACAAGAGTAAAGTGCAAGAATTACTCTTATAAGGCGCCTACTTAAGTTGTATAATCAGTACTTAATAATTCTCTAACCATGACTGGATCTGATGCAGTTAATGTGGCTGACAAGTCCGTGGATTTTAGAGTAATGAAAGCATCATTACAGGCTATTAAAGGCCATGTGACGAAGGCATTTGATTTAATGAATCAAAGAACCGTGAACCCTAATGAATTAAAGTTATATTTAGATGTTTTAGAGAGTAGATTTGATTGGTACAAATTGTGGTTTAAAGACTGTGAAAGAGATCTGCTGGAGAATTGTGCAGATGGAATGGAAATGAATGTTTTAATTAATCAGCATTATGAATTGGAAGAAAAACTGTCTTGTAAAAGTAAGGCTTTGAATAAATTAAAGGGTGTAAGCCAGGCAGTTGATCAACCTATTAATGCAAAGGGTGGGTTTGCCAAAACCTCCAGAGTACGGTCTGGAGGAAATCAGACTAGGTCGGCAGGAATTAATTGTTCAATTGCAGACCAGTCAGCCAAACAGTTCTAAGGATATAACACATAATGACTCTGAAGTATCTGTCAAGTCTCAAAAGGGAAAAATAATCCCAGTGGTAATAATCATAGTTAAGAGTTAAATAGGCACATATCAAGTCAGGAATCAGTAAAGGACCCCAATGGAAATAAGTCACTCTGTCTGACTTTTTTGGGTTATCCCAGGTTCTCTACACATATGCTGTTATGTATGATAATTCTGTGTAACTGTATTTGTGTATACCTGAATAAACTTACTTACTTACTTAATAGTGGTTCCTCACATCAAGGTAAGAGGAATAAGTACCTCAGTAAGTGTAACCCAGTTAATAAGAGGTCAGGCAAGGAAAAGAGAGACTGCCTCTTCTGCAAGGGTACTCATTTCACTAAAAATTGTAATGCCTATAATTCATGGGATATTAAAGTGGAAAGAATGAAAGAACTTGACAGATTTATCAGATGTCTAAACAATCATAATGTAAAGGATTGTCATACCAAATTGAACATTTGCTATCAATGCAACAAGGGAAGGCACCATACAGTTATGTGCAGGGTTGTATGCAAGTCTTATAATAATGGTGACAATAATGATAATGTTAATAACCCTGACACTACAGTGACTGATGTAAAGGTTGCAGCTAATGGCAATAATGATGGCCTAGCTGAGGTAGCCTTGCCGGTGTTGGATGTAATAATTCAGGATAAAGGGCATAAATCCAAAAGCATGCGGCGTCACTCTCCTCAACACTGGTATGGGCCATGTAATATATGGCAGACTACCGCCTAGTAATAATGACTAGAGGAAGTAGTAAATACAGTCACGGTGTCTTACTCATAAAAGGTCAACCCAGTACAAGTATTCTTCTATCGAGAATGATGTTGAACCAGCCTAATTTGTGGGAGCTGGACAGCATAGGGATTAATATAAATGAGGAAAGTCCAAATGATTCCTTTACTCAGGAACAATACCTGAAGGATGTTAAACGTGAATCTGGACATTACTGGGTGCGACTTCCATGGAAGCTCAACCGTCCAGAATTACCTACTAATTATAGGATGGCATATGGACAGTTAAAGGGCCCAGCTCTGCGAACTGAGCAAGACACCAAAATTGTTGACTGCTATAATGATATAATTAATAAACAGTTAAATAATAAATTGTTCTTACTTCAGGCGACGATAAATGCACACCTTAAGTGCACAGGTGGTCCACTGAGCGAAGTAATTGGGTAAATAATCTTAGTGGACAATTTCCGGGTGTGACGTCAACTGAAGAGGAACTAATGAGGATATGTGAAGGGGTTAATGAAATAATGCAGTAAGGTGCTGGGACTGACTTGGGATACTGAGAGAGACTTGTTATTGTTAAAGTCTCATAATTCCAGTATGCCCAATAAATTAATCCAGGGAGCATAGGCTTATGCCCCTGAGAGAATGGAACAGTAATTAGTCCATTTTGAGGGATCAATAAATATGGATGGCCATGGAGTTGGTGCCTATATGCAGTAATGTGCTGGGGCTGACTTGGGATACTGAGAGAGACTTGTTATTGTTAAAGTCTCATAATTCCAGTATGCCCAATAAATTAACCCAGAGAGCATAGGCTTAGTGTCACACCTTACAATAAGAGGGAAATTGTTAATACCAGAAGCATGGAGGCTTGAGTGTGCTTTGGATGGAGCCCTACCTGAGGAGTTAACAGGTGGAAAGAATTAATGGGTGATTAGGTAAATACCAATGTTGGAGTTCCCAAGCCAGGTGGCCAGTGAAGATGGTAAAATTGTACTCCACATTATGTATGTCGTCTAGCAACGACCTCCACCCGGCCGCTGTGTGGAAATTTTATTGATTTTCCGAAACTACAGTGCCTAATAGGTGTTTAATGTGTTGATACGAGTCAAAAATGTATTTGACAATAGGATAGAACCAAGAGTTCCCTTTGCGCATGCGCAGATGTGCGGGGGGAGAGGTCGACTCGGGGCACGGGGGAGGCGGGAGTGTTTTGAATGTAGTGAGGAGGCTGGGAAAGCATGGAACCAGGAAATTGGCGTTCACGGCAGCCTAAGGATTAATATAGGCCTCATTTATTTATTTATTTATTTATTTATTTAGAAATTTAGCATACAAACAGAGGTACAAAAAAAACAGGTAAGAGCAGCATGCCAAAGCCACTTATATGCATAGCATTACGAGCTGGCTTAAAATTAACTTAAGATTAACTAAGCGATGATGAAATCAGTGATAAGACATTATTGTAAACAGAAAACTATAAAATACAAATGAGTATTACAAAGACAGGTCCTATGCTTGCATGCATAGAATGGAGTATTCTGTTAGGTAGTGTATTTAAAAAAAATAACAAAGTTAGGTTTAACATTTGTGTGATATAATTGTGAGTAACATTTAGGATATACAATTTATATGGTTCAGTTATTCAGTAGTTTTGTGAGTAAGTGAACTTTGAGAAGAGACTTGAATTTATAAACAGGTAGTGTTTCTTTTATATTTAAAGGTAATGAATTCCAGATTTTAGGGCCTTTTATGTGCATTGAGTTTTTGCATTGAGATGGACACGAGGAACATCAAAGAGTGATCTGTGCCTTGTATTATGGTCATGTGTTCTGTTGAGGTTGTGTTTGAGGGGAGGGTTAATATCAGAGTTAAGTGTTCTATGTATGTAATAAGTGCAATAATAAGTATGGATGTTTTGTATGGTGAGTAGGTTGAGTGTTTTGAATATTGGTGGAGTGTGCTGCCTGCTAATTTATATGGTTCAGTTATTCAGTATTTATTTGGTTTTGAGTGAGTAAGTGAACTTTGAGAAGAGACTTGAATTTATAAACAGGTAGTGTTTCTTTTATATTTAAAGGTAATGAATTCCAGATTTTAGGGCCTTTTATGTGCATTGAGTTTTTGCATAGCGTGAGATGGACACGAGGAACATCAAAGAGTGATCTGTGCCTTGTATTATGGTCATGTGTTCTGTTGAGGTTGGCAAGGAGATGTTTGAGGGGAGGGTTAATATCAGAGTTAAGTGTTCTATGTATGTAATAAGTGCAATAATAAGTATGGATGTTTTGTATGGTGAGTAGGTTGAGTGTTTTGAATATTGGTGGAGTGTGCTGCCTGTAGTGAGAATTTGTTATCATTCTAACTGCAGCCTTTTGTTGGGTAATTAGTGGTCTGAGATGGTTAGTTGTTGTTGAGCCCCATGCACAAATTCCATAGGTGAGATAGGGGTAAATAAGAGAGTGATAAAGGGCCAGGAGGGCTGACTGTGGAACATAGTACCGTATCTTCGATAGTATGCCTACAGTCTTGGAAATTTTCTTAGAAATTTGTTGTATATGTGTATGAAATTTGAGTCTATTATCGAGGTGGATTCCTAAGAATTTTCCCTCTGTTAGCTTTGTGATAGGTGATCCGTTTATCGTTATGTTAAGAGGTACATCTGTAGCTCTGCTACCAAACTGAATGAAGTAGGTTTTGTCAATGTTTAGTGTAAGTTTGTTAGTCCTCATCCAGGTAGATATTTTCTGTAGTTCGGTGTTTACAGTATTGGCTAGCGTGACTGGGCTCGGGTGAGAGAAGACGTATGTGGTGTCATCTGCAAAAAGTGTGGGTTTGAGTAATTGCGAAGCATTTGGTAGGTCATTTATGTATAGGAGAAAGAGAAGAGGGCCAAGGACACTTCCCTGTGGGACACCAACTGTAATTGGTTGTGCGGAAGAGCTTGCCCCATTTGCGTACACATATTGGCTTCTGTTGCTGAGGTAAGACTTGAGGTAGTTGAGGGAGTGCCCTCTAATACCATAGTGTGACAATTTTACGTGGAGCAAGTCATGGTCAACTGTATCAAAAGCTTTACGTAAGTCAATGAAGATCCCCAGTGGGACTTCTTTTTTCTCTATTGCAGTGTATATATGTTCTAGCATGTGTATAATAGCATCATTAGTATTTTTATTAGGCCTGAATCCAAATTGGCAGGGGTTGAGAATGTTATGGGAGATGAGGTAGGAGTAGATTCGTTTATGAATTAATTTTTCGAAGATTTTTGAGAGAGGGTGTAAATTGGATATTGGCCTATAGTTATTCAACTCTGTTTGGTCTCCTCCTTTATGGATCGGGGTGACCCTTGCTATTTTGAGAACTGTAGGGAAGGTGGAGGATTCAATGGATTTGTTAAAGAGTGTTGCAATGATTGGTGATAGTACTTGTGACGCTTTTTTGTATATAAAGGGTGGTAAGGTATTTAAATCTCCTGCCTTGTTTTTCAGTGCGTTGATAATAAGGGAGACTTCGTATGGGTTAGTCGGAGCTAGGAACAGTGTGTTCGGGTAGTTGCCAGTGAGGTAGTCATTTGGTGGGGTATCTGAGCTTGGGATATTATTGGCAAGGTTTTGACCTATAGTGGAGAAGAAATCATTGAGTCTGTTTGCTGTTTCTGTTGGTGGGAGTTGGGGTTCATCTGATTTTGTTAATTTTATTTCGCTATGTCGTGATATCTTTTTTGTTCCCAGAATTTCTGATAGGGTCTTCCAGGTCTTTTTTATATCACCTCGTAAGTTGGATAATCTGTTCTCATAATACAATTTTTTTGCCCTTCTTATCAGGCTGGTTAGGATTGACGAGTAACGTTTTGTTTGGTCTCTGGTTATGTGACCCATTCTGTACTGTTTTTCATATCGGTGTTTTGTATTTATGGATTTGAGAATGCTGGGTGTTAGCCAGGGACTGTTCAGTCTCTTAGCTGTCATCTGTTTAGTTTTTTTAGGGCAGTGCTTGTTATAAAGGTATTGGGTCTTTTTTAGAAAATTATTAAAACATTCGTCAATATCTGTATAGATTTCTAGCTCAGTGTGCCAGTCAATGTTTGTTACTGCTGTTGTGAAGTTATTAATGGCTGCCTCATTGTGAAGTCTGAAGGTGACTTTAGTAGTGTCTTGGGGTATTTTACCAAGAGTTGTTATGAGGAAAGTAGGGTAGTGGTCTGTGGTATTATCTGTAATTATGCCTGATTTTAAAGGGGATATGGTGTTGGTCCAGATGTGGTCAAGTAGGGAAACACTAGTCTCTGTAACTCTTGTAGGTTTTGTTACTGTTGGTAGCAACATGCAGTTACTCATTGTGTTTGTGAATTCAGTAACGTGTGGGTCCTGGTCTTGTAGGAGATTTATATTGAAGTCACCTGAGAGTAGTAAGTGATCTTTGTTCATGCGTGCATCAGTTATCATACTTCCTAGGTTTTGACTAAATTGGCTAATGTTTGATTGTGGAATTCTGTAGATGTTTATCACTGTGAGAGGTTTTTGTAGGTATTTGGATTTGAATTTAGCTATTATATATTCCCCATGTTCATCCCTTGTGCAAGTATTAGTGATACATTCTAGTTGGTCTGAGTAGTATATAGCTGTGCCACCCCCTTGTTGGTCTGGCCTACAGTTGTGTATGGCTGTGTAACCAGGAATGGCATAGACATCTGTAGTATCAGGCTTTAGCCAGGTTTCAGTTAGTGTAATGATGGACATATTGGCATGCAAGGAATTTAGTAATGCTAGGAGGTCATCATAATGCTTGCTTAAAGATCTGATATTGTAGTTAAAGATAGTTATGTTGTTGTTGGCTCTGAGAAGTGCCTTTGATTGTTCTGCTGTGTAGTAATTACAGTAACTGTTTGAATCATTTAAGTCATTAAATAAGAGGTTGGTATCAGGATCAGTGCTTGTAATCATAAGATTTGTAGTGAATCTATAGTTAGAATTAAGTAAAAAATAAAGTAAATATTCTAAAGCTAAAAAAATAGCACCTGAATTATTTAACAAATGTAAAAAATAATGAGCTAAGGTAGTTTTTTAAAGCTAAAATAAAGGAGACAATATAAAAGGGACTAAAATAATTTGTGGTGAACAAATAAAGTGATGATCAAATAATGGAGCTTGGGAATATGATAGTAGGTAGTACTTTAAAGGTAATTCTTTAAAGTTAGAATTATAATATAAAATTATAATATAAAAGGGACTAATATAAGTTGTGGTGAACAATAAAGTGGTAATCAAATAAATGAGCTTTGGAGTATAATGGCAAAATAGTGAACTTATTAACTTTAGCACCTGAGAATAGCACCTTGATTAGTTTAACAATTGCGAATATATGATCTAAGGTAGTTATATAGAGCTAAAATAAAGGACAAAAAATATATAAGGGACTACAATTGAGTAATGGTAAACAAGTTAAATGGACAGATAGTCACTATGAAATAATATTGGTTTAGGAGTAAGATCTGATTTGTAATATTAAATAAGTTGAGCAGTTTATTGCACAATAAAAAGTAAAAAAAATGAGGTAGTTGGTACTAGCTAGCAAAAGATAGTTTTGGTACTTGCAAAAAAGTAATTGGAATATACACTAATTGCACACACAATAAAAAGTGACTAAAAAAACAAGTAGTGGTAAAAAAATTAAATGGACAGGTAAGAACAATGAATAATGGTAATGTCTTGGTTATAATATGATAGTAAGATAGTAGACAGGTACAAAGGATAATATAAAGGTTGGAGTTGAATATGCAAACTTCAAAATTTGGCAACAAAATGTTATGGGAAGTATAAAATAATGTTTAATGTACAAAAGTAAAATTGACTGGTAGTAAATATGGTGTTTAATAAAATTTTAGTAAGTAATAATGATTACAAAAAATGAAAAAGTAATGTTTATTTCATTCAATATTGCACTGGTAGTTATACTTGAGGTTATATGGCAGTACAAGGTAATTAAGAGTACTCTAGGATAGTAAATGTGGTATAAAACAGGTAAAGGTAATTAGACAAGTAATGGTTATTAAATGTCAAAAATGTTAAGAGTAAATTGAAATTATAGTAAAAATGATAATTATTAATTTTAGTAGGTAATATCAATTGATAGTATTTAAAAAAATATGAGGTAGTAATATGGACAGAGAAAGTATCAATTCAGCTAATGTTTAAGCAAACAATAGTAAATAAGAAAATTACATAAGGTGACTAATGCTGACTAGTAAAATCACAAAATGAGGTAGTTGATTATTAAATACTAAGAGATTGTACAATGAAATTTGAACAATAATGGAGCAAAACATACACTACGCTACATAGGCTTTTAAGTTGGACATTGTTTAGTTATTCTCTGTAAGATTAGTATCCCTGAGAAATCGTGATAGATCATTCTCGTTCGTGATTGTGTACAGTTGACCTACATTTGTTTTCCTAACAAGAATTTTCCAATTCCGTGTGAAGCATTGGTGTATTGTGTCATTATTCTCCCGCTTAAGTTTTCTGACTCTATACAGGAGGTTCTGACGTTTTTTGGTAAGACTCTCGTTTATGTATACCTCTTTCTTTACTTTAATAGATGCAATAATTAAGTCTTTTTTCCTGTCATGTGAGAGGAATCTAAGCATAACACTTTTTCTACCATGGGATCCTAATAACCTGGCTTCTTTTATTTCAGACTCAGGTACAATAACACTTGTTTGGTCCTTTATGATCTGCAGAGTAATTTCTTTACTGTTTGTTTGGTTCATATCACTGGGAAAAAGTGGACTGTTAACTATTACTGTGTCTGATAGTTTATCTTGTTCAGTTTTATCTTCTTGGAGAGCAAAGTAGTCGCTGAACTGGTTATCTAAGTTGTTCTTCCATTCTTTTACTGCTTCTTCAACCTTTGTATTAAGAGATATTATTTGTTGGGTATGGCTATCTATGACTGTCTGGATGGTCTTGCCACAGTTTGTCATTCCTGGTGTTGATAACTTTTGTTCAAGACTGAGGATTTTGTTCTCGAGTTGTGTCATCCTGGTGTCTTGTTTTGTTAGCGTCTCTCGAAGATTCATATTTTCAATAACTAAGTTGGAGATGTATGACTTTAGGGTATCTGGATCGTTGGTCATACCTGAGAGACTACTTGGTAGGTTGAATCCGGGGAAGAGAGGGGAGGATGGGCTGGTGGCAGCCATGTTTGTTGTTATTGTTGTGGTGTCGCCTTGAGTGGTGGTGAGTGGGGTGGTTGCTGGGCCGGCGTCCTCCTGACTACACTTGTTGAATAGTTGATTTTTCGGCGTTTTCTTGCTGGCCTTGGTGCTGTTTCGTCTTAGATTGCGCCTCATAATACTACAGGAATTGTTGTAGTTAAGAAGAAGTAGTTATACAAAGTTTAGGGTTACGTTGCTCGGCTGGCAGTGGGGTGTTGCTTTCGGTTTGTGGGCAGTCTTCCTTTGATCTCTATTATGTTCGATTTGTAGGTTTCACTGTTGGTAATCTTTGGTCATTCTGGGTGCTACGTTGGGTAGTGCAGTTTTGCATGTAACTAGGTCATCATAGGAGCATTGGTAGCTCTGGTAGTTGGAGAAAAGTACGGAGCTCGGAGGTCGCTGCTGCCGCTGCTGCCACTGTTCCTGGTGGAGAGTGAGGGAACGTGATTTATGGGACCACCGTAATAAAGTGGTAAAATGAGTGAATTAGGGTAGGACCGGGTGACTGGCACGTCACCATGGACTGTGTCCCAGGGAAAATTACCCTTGGTTTAATCATCACTCATCGGTCTCAGATCTTAATGGAGTGATCTCTAATGTGTATAATAATTATGAGACATTAAATCGTCTTGTGAATTGTAATGTAATTAATGATAATAACACTAAGTTAAGAGAATGCGTGAAGTGAAATAAGTCGCCTTGCTCCGAGTGAACACGTTAGACCTCGTTCCCGGGACGAGGAAAATGAAGTTCATTGAGTCATGACTTCTAAACCGGGACAAACCAACGGATACCTCGTCCTGCTGGAATGAGAACCATGTCGGTGTAGCAGGACATCGAAATGAGATGGTGAATGGAGGAAATAAGGAGTATCAATCACCCACAGTTAAGTAACCCTTCTAGTTATAGCAGACTGATGCTGGCCAGTTAGGTATGTTGTAATTGGATAGGTTATGAGTGATCCTGCTACCTCAAGTGACCACCAGAGAATATCTGGTAAGTGGAGAGATTATGTACAAGTGTTTTTCCTTGATGGATATATCCATGTGTAACCTACCCCCCCCCTTCATTCAGTTACACTAATATAATCTATACAGTCCACAATTAATTAGTAGCACCGTACTTGTGGGTGCTATCCAATCCATACTGGTCTCAGATAGATATGGATAAGGTTGTGAGGTCGAAAGGACCACCTGCCGTGACCAGGGGTGGTTAAGTTTTCTCACATGTCTACACGGGGTGACTACAGTAAACAATATGGTTGTCTCCCAATGAGATTACTTGTAAGTATATAATGTTGAGGTACATACAGGTAATCACCCCTAGAAAATTTTCCATACTGTTTAATGAGGTAAGGGTATAACCCTAAATGTTAGGTTACTTAAAGTATTTCTTAGAACGGTGCATGTAAATATTTTTGTCTGCACTGGCATTATTAATTATTGTAAAAGGAGGAGTTTTGTAGGACATGTTGTTGGATGTGTAACTGGTTGTAATATGGCTATCAGCTATAGTGTTATTTTAAGTACTGGGATTGTGTGATAGAGGTTATTGTTAATATCCAGTATAGTTCTTCTTTTATTAAACTCTTATACATTCTTGTATTTGGTGTAAGTTTTAAATAAAAATATAAAAAAAAAATTATCCGTTCTTTTTTTTTATATATTTTATTTAAAACCAATACAGTATACATAAAAATAAAAATAAAAGGAAACAGTATGGATCTCAATCCTGAAGGTTCGGCCATTGACATAAGAAACCCAACACAAAATAAACTAACAAATGGATTGCACCTATATACTCGCAAGATATAGCTGTATAACATACAACAATAACTTACGGCAAGAACATAGCTACAAATAAACACAGTAACAGGGTCATGAACTGTCATATGTAAACATTCAATGACTCAAAACCTAACTTACATATAAATTTTACATATAACATGACATATGACAAAGACTCATTACAATTGAAAAGAATATATACGAGAAAATGTAACAATTACTTCCAGCCTTCTCATTAATCAATAAACCAAAACCTAACATCATAATCCTGCTAGAACATCTACATACTTATTCCTAACATTACAGATTTACATATACCAAAATACAAATAAACATACAAAGAAAACAGCTTAGATCTCAAAACCGACTCATTACAGTTACAATAAACCCATATACAAAAATCTCAGACACAAAAGGAATGCGTCTATAAACTGGCTAGATATATCTGTATACCATACAGCCAAAACTTACGTCAAGAACATTGCCATGAAAAACCAATATCAGGGTGCTGACAGTCTATAAGTACATCTTAACATGCAAAAACCTATAACATATCATGAACTAAAAAAAACTTCATATGGCAAAGAACAATACCGTTGTATAAATGCTAGACAAAGTACATTGAAATGACAATTGAAAAAGTAACGAAGAGGGAACATACAACAAGCAAGTGTTGAATACATATAAACCTACACATCACATACACCACAGTACTATCTTTGTATAACAAAACTGTGTACATAGATAACAACATAATAATACGACTTAAGACTACTATGTACATAGAATAGTGTATAGTCCATGACAAAAAAAAACTGGCCAGCTCCACAGGTGCTAGCACCCTTGGTCCATACATTATTCACTCACGCATCACTCATCCAACACACATGCAAACATTTGTTGTCATCCATTACCAGGGAGGCGACCCTGTTTTCACCCATGACTTCCCTGCCCCAGCAACACTTTCCAATCATACCCTCCCCTCCCTCATATATTACAAGTCTAATAAAACCTGTATCGTAAGTTGCCTATATCCTTCTGAAAAATCCCTCACCCACCTCCTCCCATAAATTTCTTTATTTCTACATACCGTTTTATAGAACGTTACTGCTAACACCCTCCTCTTCACCTCACTGACCTGTTTCCCCCGCAATCCCCACACTATATATATATAATCTGCCATAATGTACCCCACAGCTCTGATTACACTTTCCTCCCAACCCCCCACGTCGAGACTTAATGCTCTCAATACAGAAATTCCTTGACCTCCTATCCTATACATCACCCTATTTAACCACCCCTTGACACTCCTCAGTCCGTCACAAAAATATACTACATGAAAAGCCGACTCCTCCCCACCACATATCCCGCACCCCCCCCCGTCAACGACCCATCTATCCCGTAGAACCACACCCGATGGTAAAATGCCGTGCAGAAAACGATACATTACATCCCGAACACGAGGTTGCAGCCTCATCCTACTCAACCTATTCCATATACTTCCCCATGCATACATGGGGAAAATTCCCTCTACAGGCGCTACAACCCTCCCGGCTAACAATCTACACAACCTACCTATTTTGACCTTTGCCAGCTCTCGATCCCATGCCATAGTCCTCAAAACAGTTTCACACTCATGCAACTCAACTCCTGTATACATCCGTTGCAATCTGTTATGGATCCTGGCCAAACCCCCCCCCCCCACCCACACTTTCCCTCATCACCTCCCTTTTAATGAAGACACATTTGACCCTCCGCTTTAAGTCCAGCAATCCCAGCCCCCCCCCTTACTTACAGGTAACATTACCACGTCCCTTTTAATCCAATCACAGCTCGAACCCCACAAGAATTTAAAAACCTTCCTAAGTATGTTGGTTATTGCTGGCCCAGTTAATGGGAACACGGCTGCCACGTGCCATACTTTGCTATACAGTAAGATATTAATAACAATGGCACGCTGCACAAGGGTCAAATGATAAGGTCGCAGTGCTCCCAAGCATCCCTGAATCCTTTCTACCATCCTACTCGAGTTTTCCATGCGTGCCACAGTTAGATCGTCTGCATAAATAAGACTGCAAATTTTTAATGAATTCGCCTGCTTCCTCACAACTGCACTACCCCAATCAATCCTTCCTGCCCAAGCTCCTAACCCCATAACTATGGATTTATCTGAATTTACCCTCATACCAGTTGCCCCTGCGAACATTAGTAGTACTACCCCATCTAATGTGTCCATTGACATCCCCTCCCTGATCAGAACAGTTGTATCATCCACATACCCAATTAAAACTGGCCAAACCCTCGCAACCTCACACCCTGGTCCCTCTATGTGACACATACACTGCTCCACCAATCTATAAAAGGGGTCCTGTACGCACGCAAACAATAATTGTGACATAGGACACCCCTGCCTAAGTCCCCTACCCATTACAATCTTCCCACCCAATCGACCATTAATCTGTACCCTCGCCATTGCACCTCCATACAACACCTCAACCCAACCCACTATTTCTTCCCCAAACCCCTGAGGATGGCTTTCAATGCTTTCCGATCCACTCTATCGTATGCCCCTTGCCAATCGAGCGCCACCAAACCTCCCCCCCTCCCCCCCCTTTTGCCTCCACGAAATCCCTAAGTAACCCATGCCCCTCCACCATAGACCTCCCTGGCAAACCAAACTGAGTTTTTGATACTACCCGCCCCACCACACACTTGACCCGATTTCCCAAAATCTTAGCAAACAATTTGTAATCTGCGCATAACAACGAGATTGCCCGGTAATCCCGAAGCGTATGCTGCCCCTTACCCTTTGGTACCAATGCAACGACAGCCGTTGCCTGCTTCTCACCCAGCTCACCTCTCTCCTTCATGCAATTTAATAACCTAACCAAAAAATGCCTCATTAATTCCCAATGCTGCTGATAAAACTCTGCCGGGAGTCCATCAATTCCCGGTGCTTTGCCCTTTCGCATTCCACTTAAAGCCCTCCATATTTCCCCCTCAGTTATTTCCCCACCCAGTGCTTCCCTATCACTGTTACGCAACTGACATACCACACTCCCACACACCTGTTCTAAAACCCCATCCTCTACCCCTTCTCGTTGCCAGTACTTCTCATACCACTTATCAGCAAACGCCCCCATTCCTTCCATAGCTTGTATGACCTGCCCCTCCCTGTACCCTCCTATCGACTCATGAACCTCCAACCATGGTATAGTCATTGCCTGCTGTCTTTGTTTCTGCCTACGCAATACGCACGATGAAGGTCTATCGCCCCATAACACCTCTTCCACCCCCGCCTGTACCCGCACTGCTTGGAACCTCTCATCCTGTACCTCACGCAGCCTCCCTTTAATTGCCATAATATCATCCATTGGATAAGTGCCTGCCACCGTCCCCCTCGCATAACAACCCCGTAATCTATCCTCCAAATAGTTAGCAAGACCATATTTTAAAGAATTGATACGTTTCCCTTCCTTTACGTAATATTGCTTAATCCGTTCTTTAGCCACACCATCCCACCACATCACCACATCCTCTACCCCATTTACCTCTGCACATAACCCCTCCCACAGCATTGCAAATCCCTCTATCCCCTCCTCATCGCCTAACACACTTGTATTTAACTTCCAATAACCCCTAGATATACCTGCTAGTGACTCCCACCCCACCTCTGCTACTACTGCCCAATGATCCGAATAAGCTACTTCTATTGTACGGAAAAATGTCAACCAAACCCCTTGAGATATATACAGCCTATCCAACCTAGCCGCGTAACCCCGTCTTACAAAAGTGTGCTCTACCTCCCACGCCTCTCCTCCAACCGCATCCCGCAACTGAATATCCCTCAAAAGATTTCGCAAGGCCGCCGACACGTGCCCCGCCCCTTTTGGTTCCACGTCAGCCCTCCTAATAACGCAGTTCCAGTCCCCACCTACGATGGCCACTGCAGGTAAACCACGTAAGAAGAAAACTAGTTCTTCACTTACAAAATCCCTTTTTACCCTCACATCATTTTCTGCTGGTGCATACACACTTACAAAAGATACCCTCTGCCCCATCCACCACCCATCCACGTGCAATACTCTTCCCCCCCTCCCCCCTCACTTCTTAGCAACACAAACGGGCTCGCTTCCCTGATCAATATACCCACACCACCTTTCAGACGTACAGATGGCAGAGTCATGACCCGAAACCCTTCCACCTCGAGCACTCTTCCCTCCTTGAAATTGTGTTCTTGCAGGAACACTACATCCACCCTATATTTATTCAGAAAAATTCGAAACCATTCCCTCTTCACACTATTACACAGTCCATTTACGTTCACAGTCATACATCTAAGGCCTCTTTATAGTTTCCAACCCTTCCTCCTCACTTCATTCATCCCAGGGCCTCCTGCCCCAGAGCCAGCACAAGGCTTCACACCATCAACCCCCCCCCCTTTTTGCGATGCCTCTTATCGTGACTACCTCGACAGTGCTCTTCCTTCCTCCCAGACCTCTGCGCCGGCGTCAGGACATCATCTGAGTCTGACGCCGCCGCTCTCTTCCTTGTGATGCCCTCCACATCCATGTTATCTAATGAGGTTCCCTCACGATGTACCTCAACCTCCACCACGCCTCGTTCCACAGCACACGGCGACAACTCATGCTTACTAGTTGGCCCGTTAACCCTGCTATGGTTTTTATCATTACATTCCTCTACAGGCAACGCTGTGCCTCTCACCAGCTCAGGAACAACATCCTCTGCAGGCGGCGTCAATGTCCTTAACACTTCCTGAAGCTCTTCCTCTAGAGCCTGCACCTCCTGCACTTGCACTTCTGTACTTTTCCCTTGCTTAGTAACAGATCCTTTTACGTCACAGCTTACCTCACACACGCCAGTCTCCTCTTTGGAATCCTCCACCTCTTCACTCCACAAGCGCCCAAGCCCTTGCTTTCACGTGGGGCTCTCAACAACAGCTATCACGCTGGTAACTGGAGCTTCACCAGTTTGTGCAGGTGCCCTCCTCAGCTTCACACACGCTGCTGCCATATGGTCGTACGCCCCACATATTCTGCACGTACGTCTCTGTCCGGCATACGATACCATAACTTGCGTCCTGAAGTCCTCCAACACGACATAAGACGGTATGGGATGTCTCAGAGTCATCTTCAGGGAAAAGGTTCCCTCCAGAAGGCCCATGTAAGCACCTGCCATC
Source organism: Cherax quadricarinatus (assembly GCF_038502225.1). Lineage (NCBI taxonomy): Eukaryota > Metazoa > Arthropoda > Malacostraca > Decapoda > Parastacidae > Cherax > Cherax quadricarinatus. The sequence continues at coordinate 20,578,757 of NC_091366.1, forward strand.
CACTTGCCTTGTTGTGCCAGATGTACGGTCCCATATGCCTCAAAAACGTTCCTGATGTCAGCCTCATCTGCCTCAAATGGGACATTACGAATCTTAACCCACGTAAAGTGGCGAGATACGTCGATCAAACGCACCTTCACAGCTGGAGTAGCGTCAAGACTCACGTCTTGGAATCTCGTCACCAAAGACTCGTGGAATCCAGTTTGACGAAGATTCTGTAAGCCCCATTCAGGGCTACACCATACACCTCATCGTATTGGATTCCATAGGTCTCCCTAATGATTGTTGGGAGTAATACCTGCGTTGAAGAGGGTGAAATCGCCCCATGAAGCAGCTCAATACCAATGGTATTTACGCGTCTCCTCACACTCAGCGGCATGTTGATACAAGGTAGCTCGCCTGAAAACAGCAGAGGGGTGCAGAGCACAACCGCACTCGACCGTGGTCAGGCAGCGAATATAATTATCCATTCTTGGGTAGTTGCGCACTGCCTTGGTGACTGATGTGGTTAGCAGTTTGCCTCGTCTTTCAGGAACTGCAAGACAGATATTGCCAAACAGGAGTAGGTTGCGCCATGCTTTGATGGTGCCTCGGGCTTCTAAGTTGGTGGAACTTGTGAGGGAAAAGTAGGCGTGAGTGGGGTTAAGGTTGTTCAGGCAACCAGGAACCATTAGCGAGTTACGTCGCACACCCCCCTCCCCTCTGGTGGGCTGGGGCGAAACTAGTTCTTGGTGTCTGATTTGTTCAAATTTCTACTCCTGGTAGTATTGACCTTACCTGGTGTGGGTTGAAGATTGGAGTCACTTCATCTCCACTCTTCTCCTAATCATGTAGGGTGATCTATCAGGAGTATTACTGTTTATTCCTTTCTTTTGTTTGCTGGTTACCAGTAATGATTTTGGCATTTATCACTCTTTTCCATTCTTAAATGTTATATTATCATGACCCTTGGTAACCAGTTTATTTTTTCTTATTACCAACTCTGTTCCTGGTGTGGTCATCCAGGATAGACGCCAGATAAAGGAGCGAGACATTTGTTAATGAGACTTATTAACATTATTGGACTACTACTGGCCCTTACCTGTTCTACTTGTGCTCCAACCAAGTGGTAGGAGATTCCAAAACATCGGACTATCACCATCCGCCCAGGATAACCTACATCATTAATATAAGAAGATCTATCCAGGGCCTTACCTACTCCTGCCCAACTACAAGAACTGAAGGCCATTCTTTTTTATTACATTTAAATTTTAAGTAAAATGCTCAAGTCATTATTCTTATTTTTCCTAGTCGTTTCTTTATTTATTTATTTTTCCATTAGTTTCTTTTGTTCAGATGGAAGGCGTTCCAATGACAGAACTTCCATTCACCTACGGAGGTCTGTAAATTTTCCTGCTGCATATGGGCAAGCCACTTTAGGGATGTGGGACAGGGTACTGGATTTGAATGCCAACAGAAGGTTATTGCAAGTGAGGAGGTTGCCACTGGAACTGTCATCTGCCTGTGGAGGCAGTGGGCCACTCTCTGCTGGGGACATATGTGATCCCGCACACCCATGATGTGCACAAATGCGGCCATCCCTGTTGGGTGCTCGAAACTCTCCACACACCTGACATGTGCCTCTTCTTTCATTGCTGAGTGCACTGTTTCCCTGGCTTTGTGGTTGGCTGGCTGCATAATCTGCCATACCTCAAACTGTGTGGTAAGCCCAGGCTGAAGGGAAAATGGCGCATAGCATATACGGCATGTGGTTCATGGTGGTGGGGTGGAGAGGGGTCTCCCATCCTTGTGGTGGGCGGTGGAGGAAAGGGAGGAGTGGAATAAAACACCACTGTGTATGACACCATGTTTTATGTGTGAGAGTGTAAAACACCACTGTGTATGACACCATGTTTTATGTGTGAGTGTAAAACACCACTGTGTATGACACCATGTTTCAGAGAGTTCCACAAGCTGCAGAACTTCTATTAATATGTTCAGTGACTGTATATTGGTATATATATTATAGAACAATAGTAATAAACAATCTTTTGTATTGTTTGTTTTTGTAAACAAGTTTTGTAAACAATATATTGATAATTATGTTTGTGTGCTTATTGTGTTGTATATAACGAGTGTATATATGTACATTGCACCTCACTTTGGTCTCACAGGCCACATAAGTTATGTGAAAAAATAAAATTGTGAAAAAAACAACAAACCTTCAAATACAAGTAAACTAAAGTTTACCAGGTGAGCGGCAGTCGCCGCTGTTGCCATACGCGGCTCATTTTCTGCAAACTTCATGCCTCTATATCTCGGTAAGTACTGATGGAAAAACTTTTTTTTGGGACTAAAATAATCAAAAAAATAATCTTAACATTTTCATAAGAAAAAATAATTTTTTTTTTCGAATATTTTGCGACACCAGGAGACACTTCAGGATTGGGCCTTTCGACAGTCAAAGGGGAAAGTAACATCTGAAGCTCACCCCGATTACCCCTGAGGCCGCGGATATTACCCTGTAAATAGGCCATGATTGGCAACGAGCAAAAAAAAAAAAAAAATAAAATAAAAAAAAAAAAAACAGAAATATGCAGGTAAGGGCATGTGTGGACTCGAGTGGGTAAGAAAATTCTACGTTTGGTGGCATCGGAAAACGTTCAAGCAGGGAAGGAACAGAGCATTGCGAAGAAAGTTGTGGAGATGAAGGGGAGGGAAGAGAAGGAACAGGAGGTGAATCAGTGTCTATTCAATGTTTAGTCTATGCAATATATTCTGAAATAGCTTCAGGTGTTTCTGAATTCAAAGTCGTTGTATGGAAGACAATACTGGAGATAGAAGGAGGAGGGTGAGTAAAGATTGTGACAGTAATAGGCTGTACCAAAGTAGGGGGGACGAAAGAGTGTATGGAACAAGAAAAGAAGTTTGGGAGGGGACAGAAGAGGCAGAAACCTGGGAGATTGCAGAAGAGGGAGAAACTTGGGAGGGGATAGGGGAGGAAGGCACAGTATGAGGAGGAGGGTGAATCTCCACATTTGTAGTAGAGGTAGTGAGAGGGGAAGAACCAGCCACAGAGACTGGAAAGGTAAAATGTGGAGGTGGAAGGAAGGAGGGGGCAAAAAAGATTTGAGAAATGTGGATTTTTTGGACTTCTGAGAGGTAGAGGGGCGATTGGTAGGTGTCGTACGAGGTCTTGTTGATACCGGGGCTTGTGAGGGAGAACTCGAAGATGTGAGAACAGACTGAAGTGTTGAAGTAGGGACGTCTGAGCCAAGGACAGCAAAAGAATTAGATACAGGAGTGACTATGGGAGGGGCAACCACAGAGGGGGCTACAGAAGATAGGACCCCAGAAGTGGGGAGACGTTTTGAAACACGAGAATAAGAAACATGGGGTAGTCTCCCTTGGGGGTGTAGATGAGAAACTGCCATAGCATAAGGGAAACCTTCTGCCTCTTTGAGGCAAAGGATTTCACGCTCATCTAAGTAGACTTGGCAACGGCCTAGAGTACAAAGGGTGAGCCTCATGACAATTAAGGCAAGACGGAGGTCAATTGCAATACGTATTAGAATGGTCATAGGCACCACAGACTGGGCATTCAGCTATAGACCTGCAATATTTCGCTGGGTGACCAAATTGCCAGCAATTTCTACACTATTGTGATGTAGAGATCACCTTTCAAACTTGTAACCAATGTCCTGTTACATAAACAGAGGACGGGAGTTCACAGCTGTCGAAAGTTAATCGAGCCACATTGCAAGAGTATCGTCAGCCCGCAGGCAGGAAGGACATAAGTGTCTACCCTGAGGATTGGGAGATCTTGGAGTTCCAACTGTTCGAGAATGTCATTGCCATGTCTGAAAATTCTGTTAGACTATGGTATGGGGCAGTATGACAGTACCCCTACAAGAATTGAGGGGATGATGTTTTTTTGATAGTGACAGGAATAGTATTGATATGTGAAAGAAGAGAAATATCATGAGCTTCAGTAGCATTCTGGACAGTGATGATGCGCGTACCGCTCTTAAGAGCATGAAAGGAAATATCTCTACCAACATGACGGAGGAGCGCCTTGCCAATAATATTGTTGGAAAGATAGGCAATAGAGGAAGTTGATCATAAGGTAAAGAATTGAGTCCATTATGCATTCCAAAACTGAGCATAGAAAGGGAGTGCTTGGCATGTTAATCGTTTCTGAGAAGAACGAGGTGGTGGTAAAGTATGATCATCAGGCAATTGTCGTTGGTGTTAGAAGTGGGACTGGAGTTGGTCTGACATGAAAGGGGCTGGCGATTCAAAAATTGCCGCACCATAGAGGAAGAGGCCAGAAGCATAGTCAAAGGAGAGCGGAGATCAGACAAATTGAAGGAGTCAGTCGAAACCCCGGTACCTGAAGCGGGTGAGGAAACAGCACCAGCAAGAGGTACAGGGGCATCAAGTGTCCGAAGTCAAAAAATGACACAGGGTCAGAATGGGGTGCGGTATCAAGAAGGGGCCGGGGGGTAGTAGGTTCATGGACTGGGTTCTCCATGGTTAGGTTACTTCTTTTCTTTTTGTTTTTAAGAAAAAAAAAATAAAAAAAGAATAAAAGAAAGAAGGGGAGCAGGGAGGAATAGTTTCTAAGAGGAATGAAAGGGCCAGAAATCTCCCTCAGTGCCAAAGAGGACCTCAGCACAGCAAGTAGCGCAGATGCAGCATGGAACCCGTGCCATACCCTACCCTTCATGCCAGTAAACCAGCAATCCGGGATAGCAACCTCACATCTGCCAAGCTTCCTTGGTGGACAAAAGAGAGGGCAGCCAGATATCCACCACAAAGCATACCTCCTTCGGCCCTGAATCATAAAGGCGGCTGCCAGAGATACACCCATTGCCCAAAAGACACCCAAAGCCACCATCTTGGACACTGGAGAGGGATCAGGACATCCCCAGGCAATACAGATTTCACGACAAACTACGCCACCGCCAAGAACCTCAATGGAATGGGATGGACCCCGGTACCTTTCCCCCAACCTAGGAACCAGCATGCCTGAGGGGAGAACCCTACAGGCCAAAAAGAGGGAGGGAATAAGAGAGGGACTGGGAGGAGGAGGAAAGATAAAAGGGATGGTGGGGAGGATAGGATAGGGAAGGGGGGATTGGGGGGTAATTAAGTTCAGTCTGAGGAAGGAGGCCATCAGGTCTAATTCCTCATACCAAGAGCCTCTTCATCATGCCAAGGAGCCACCCCCCTTGAAGAGGGGTTTCCATGATAACCTACGGTCAAAGAGAAGGCCCAAAAACCTGACCGTATCACATTCAGGGATACATGAGCCATAGAGGTACGAAGGATGAGTGGAGATGACAGCATCTAGTGAAAGTAATCTGGTGAGTTTTAGTACTGGAAAATTTAAACCAATTCATGGTGGCCCTATTGGAAACAAGGTCGACCGCATGTTGGAGAGAAACTGCAATAGTGAAGTCATCAACATAGATTGATGACAATATATTGGATGGAAGAAGTACTAAGCCACAAGGGCTATACAGCGCTGCAGGGTAGGGAAGGAAGCGAGGGTATTGGGCGGCAGAAGGGGTGAGGGATGATCAGTAGGTTACAGAAAACAGTGGGGTAGGGGATAGTGCGGGGGTAGAGGGTAGCAAGAGATTGAGGTAGAAAGGGCCGAAGGCATCAGATACTGTGAAGTTAGTTGTTGTCAAAAAGTCAATGAGAGAGTCCAGATGAAAGGTGGGTGCATCAGCAAAAAGGGAAGGTAAAGAGAGAGCAGCAGAGCGAAGATGACGACGGAGGTAAATTCTCCTTGCTCGTTGATAAAGTGGGCAGTCCAACAGAATGTGGCTGACTGATAATGGAGCCTGGCAATTCTCACAGAGAGGAGCAGGGTGCCTCTCCATGAGATATCCATCAGTAAGACGAGTATGGCCAATGCGAAGACAGGAGAGAGTAGTCTCCCAACCTCAACACTGGTGACAAGAAGACGGCCAGTAACCTATACTCGGTTTAATAGATTGAAGTTTGTTACCGAGCATAGTAGACCAACGTTGTTGAAAACAAGTGTGAAGGTGGGTAGCTATTGCAGCAAAATAGTCCATAAATGGAATACCTCTATATGAAACTGGTAGGTCATGTACTGCTGACAGCACAGCAGTGTCTGCCTGTTCATTGCCCTGTACGACAACATGACCAGGGACCCAACAAAAAACAATGCGGTGTAGCCAAAGTTGGATATGGAGGACTAAGGGGTGAGGTGTATCAAATTTCTGTATAGCCTGTAAAGCACCAAGGGAGTCTGAGACAACCACAAATGATGACACAGGCATAGATGCAATACGGATAAGTGCTGTAAGAATGGCATGCAATTCAGCAGTAAAAATACTAGCCGAAGATAGTAAATGCCCTCGTACGATGCTGTCCGGAAACACTGCTGTGAATCCTACGCCATCAGAAGACTTAGAGCCATCTGTGTACACAGCAATGGCATGAGAATGAGAGTGGAAGTGGTCAAGAAAAAGAGAGCGGGAAGCGACCGTAGACAGTTGGGCTTTTGAGCAACAGAGAAAGAAAGAACAGACTCGAACAGCTGGAACTTCCCAGGGGGGTAGGGAAAGGTGAGATGCTACACGAACATAGAAAGGTGGTAAATGAAGAGAAGACAAGAGTGAATGAAGGTGAAGAGAGAAGGGACGGAGTAAACAGGGGTAGCGAACAAATAAAGAATGTCTACTAATGTCAGTGACCATTCTATAAATGGAAGGTTTGCAGAGATCATGAGAACGTACATAGTAGCGAAGGCAATGGGCATCATGGTGATCGGATAAGGATGGAATGTTCGCTTCTGCATAGAGGCTCTCAACAGGGAAAGAGCGAAAAGCACCCAGGCATAAACGTAATCCTTGGTGATGAATGGGGTTAAGGCTAGAGAGAGTAGCAGGAGAGGCCGCTGAATAGATCTGGTCACCATAATGAAGTTTCGATAAAATAAGGGTGGAATGTAGGCGAAGGAGAGTTCGACGATCAGCTCCCCATGAAAGATGAGCAAGGGTTTTAAGAAGGTTCAGCCGGCTGTGACAAGTTGCCTTCAGAGAGGTAATGTGAGGTTTCCAGGATAACCTACGGTCAAAGAGGAGGCCCAGAAACCTGACTGTATCACGTTCAGGGATACGGGAGCCATAGAGGTACAAAGGATGATCGGAGATGACAGAGCGTCTAGTGAAAGTAATTTGGTGAGTTTTGGTGCTGGAAAATTTAAACCCATGTGTGGTGGCCCAAGTGGAAACACGGTCGACCGCATGCTGGAGAGAAACTGTAATGAGATGACAGTCAGCACCTGCACAGGCAATAACGAGGTCATCAACATAGAGAGATGACCAAATATTTGATGGAAGACTAGAGGCCAAATCATTTAAAGCAAGGAGAAAAAGTGTTGTGCTCAGAACACATCCCTGGGGGACACCTTAAGCTTGGATAAAGTTCAGGGAGAGCACATTATTAACCCGAACACGGAAATGCCTGTCAGTTAAAAAGGTCTTAAGGAAGGATGGTAGATTGCCTGGGAGGCCTAAGGAGTGGGATTGGGCCAAAATATTATACCTCCAAGTTGTGTCATATGCCTTCTCAAGGTCAAAAAATATGGCAACAACTGAGTGGTTATTCACAAAGGCATTACGAACATGGGTATCCAAGCATAGTAAGGGGTCTATGGTAGAACGTCCCTTATGAAAGCCATATTGACGAGTGGAGAGACTGGTGTGTGTCTCTAATACCACACTAAACGTCTATTTACCAGTCGTTCCATCACTTTGCAAACTGCACTGGTAAGAGTGATGGGATGATAGTGCTTCATGTCCCGTCGTACCTGGTTTGCAGAAAGGAAGAACAATGGCAGATTTTCACAGCTGTGGAAGAACCCCTTGTGACAAAATAAGATTGAATAGGTGTTAGAGGACTAAAAGGGCTGACCGATGTAAATGTTGTAGAATATGAATATGAATGTCGTCTGGCCCAGCTGCCAATGATGGGCAAGATGAGAGTGTTGCCTCCAGTTCCTGAAGTGTGAAAGGCACATTATACTGTTCTTCTCTGAGAGAAGAAAAGTCCAAGGGTGCTAACTCTTTGGCAGACTTTGAGGAAAGAAACGAGGGGCAGAGATGGAGCCCCAGAGAAATACGGACCAGATGATTGCCAATTTCAATGGCAACATCTAGTGGGTTTGCTATATCAATACCGGCAACCCAGAGAACAGGAGCCAGGTCAGGAGAATATTTACCACTCAGTTTCTGTACTTTTTTCCAGAATGCACTCATAGAGGAAGCAGAGGTGATGGTGGAGACATAATCTCTTCAGCAAGTGCGTTTGAGGTCACGGATGACACGGCGAGCGATTGCACGCTTCCACTTAAAATCAAGAAGCCTCTCAGTGGTTCTATTGTACCGGTACCTGCCCCACGCAGCACATTTCAAACGTACTGCACAAGCACAAGCAGGAGACCACCAGGCACACACTTCTGAGAATGCCTGCCCGAATGAGAAGCTGCGGTTAACACTGAGGACAAGAAGAGGTGTAAAAGCTCATCAATAGAGGGCGAAGAAGGAACATCACTGAAAGCAGTTATTTGTGAGTAAAAGTCCCAATTTGCTTGATCAAATTGCCAGCGTGGGCTACGAAGAGGTGGTGAATATGAAAGGGAAGTAAGAATGATTGGAAAATGATTGCTATCATGTAAGTCTGGGAGAACAGACCAGGTGAAGTCTAGTGCAGCAGAGGAAGAGCAGACTGAGAGATTAATGCAAGAGAGAGTATGAGTACGAGGATCAAAATGGGTGGGAGTACCTGTGTTTAAAACATGGAGGGGGTGAGAAGCGAGAAAAGCCTCTAACTGAATGCCACAAGAATCGCAGTGACAAAAGTGGTGGCAGTAAGGACGAGACAAGAAAGGCAACACCCGGGAGAGATAATGCCCGAGAAGGAGAGATACAAAGAATAGATTGTATACCACTTATGCAAGTGGACACGGGCTGCAGTGTAATGCAGCAAAGTACCAACAAATAGCTGATGGTACGGAATATCAGAATAACAGTGCGTAGAAGAAGGGCACTTTCATTAAAGGTCCCATCAGAAAAAGGATTCAAAGAATACAATAAATTATAGCCTGAGACGGGATAGATAACCGCAGAGTGTAATTTTGGTTCTTGTAAGAAAACACCAACAGGGGAAAACTGGGAAAGCAACAGCTGAAGCTCACCCCAATTACCTCTGAGGCCGCAGATATTCCACTGTAAATAGGCCATGATAACGATAAACATACCAGAAATCCGCAGGTATGGGTGCCTACGGACTAGAGGGGTTTGAAAAGTCCACATGTGGTGGCAACGGAAAATGTTCTGGTAGGGAAGGAATGGAATGTTGTGAAGAAAGGAGTTGCACAGATGGAGGAGAGGAAAGAGAAGGAGCAGGGGGTGGATCAGTGTCCATTGATGGTTTAGTCTCTGCAATATATTCAGAGATAACTTCAAGTGTTTCGGAATTCAAAGACGACGTGTGGGAGACAATATTGGAGATGGAAGGAGGAGGGTGGGTAAAGATTGGGACAGCAATAGATTGTACCAAAGTAGGGGGGGACGAAAGGGTGGAGGGAACTGGAGAAGAAGTGTAGGAGGGGACAGAAGGGGCAGAAACCAGGGAGGTGGCAGAAGAGGAAGAAACTTGGGAGGGGACAGGGGAAGAAGGCACAGTACGAGGAGGAGGGTGAACCTCCACACTTGTAAAAGAGCCTGTGAGAGGGGAAGAACCAGGTACAGATACTGGAAAGGTAAAATGTGGGGGTGGAAAAAGGGAAGGAGGGGTTAAAGGAGATTTGAGTAATGGGGATTTTTTGGACTTCTGAGAAGTAGAGGGGTGATTGGGAGGAGGTGTCGCACGAGGTCTTGTCAATACCGGGGCTTGTGAAGGAGAACACGAAGATGTGAGAGCAGACTGAGGTGTTGAAGTAGAGACTTCTGAGCCCAGGGCAGCAAAGGAATTAGATACAGGAGTGACTATGGAAAGGGCAACCACAGAAGAGGCTGCAGAAGATGGGACTCTAGAAGTGGGGGGATGTTTAGAAACACGAGAATAAGAAATACGGGGTAGTCTCCCTTGGAGGCATAGATGAGAAACTGCCATAGCATAAGGGAGACCATCTGCCTCTTTGAGGCAATGGATTTCCCACTCATTTAAGTAGACTTGGCAACAGCGAGAGTAAGAAGGGTGAGCCTCATGACAATTAAGGCAAGAGGGAGGTCGGCTACATGACGTATTAGAATGATCATCGGCACCACAGACTGGGCATTTGGCTACAGATCTGTAATATTCTGCTGAGTGACCAAATTGCCAGCAATTTCTACACTGCTGCAGTGTAGGGATCACCTTTAGAACTTGCAACCGATGTCCAGCTATATAAACAGAGGATGGGAGTTCACAGTTGTCGAAAGTTAATCGAGGTACATTGCAAGGGCATCGTCTCTGCCCATGGGCAGGGAGAACATAAGTGTCTACTTCGAGGATTGGGAAGTCCTGGAGTTCCAGCTGTTCAAGAATGTTGTTGCCACATGTTTGGAAATTCTGTTGGACTATGGTATGGGGCAGAATGACAGTACCACTACAAGAATTGAGGGAATGATGTTTTTCAATAGTGACAGGAATATTATCGATATGTGAAAGGAGAGAAAGATCATGAGCTTTGGTAGCATTCTGGACAGTGACGATGTGCGTGCCACTCTTGAGAGCATGAAATATCTCTATTGAACATGGTGTAGGAGTGCCGTGCCAATACTATGGTCGGAAAGGTAGGCAATAGAGGAAGTCAGTCATAAAGTAAAGAATTTAGTCCATTGTGTGATCCAAAGCTGGCTGAGCGTGGAGAGGGAGTGCATGACGTGTCGGTCTTTTCTGAGTAGAAAGGGAAGGTAATGAAGTATCGTCATCAGGCAATTGTCGTTGGCGTTTAGAAGTGGGACCAGAGTTGGTCCGACGTGGTACAGACTGGAGATTCAAAAATTGTTGCACCGTAGAGAGAGAGGCCGGAAGCATAGTCAAAGGAGAGCGGAGGTCAGACAAATCAAAGGAGTCAGTCGAGACCCCGATACCTGAAGCTGGTGATGATACAGCACCAGCAAGAGGTACAGGGGTATCAGGAGTGTCTGAAGAGTGGTCAAAAAATGAGACATGGTCAGAATGGGGTGCAGTACCAGTAAGGGGTCCGGGGGTAGCAGGTTCATGGACTAGGGCTTCCATGGTTAGGTTACTTCTTTCTTTTTGTTTTTAAGAAAAAAAAGAATGAAGAAAAGAAAATGAAAACAAAAAAAGAATTAAAAAAAAGGGGAATGAAGAGGAATAGTACTTATGGAAAATGAAACAGCCAAAAATTGCCCTCCGCATCCAATAGTACCTCAACGACACATGTAGTGCAGAAGTGGCATGGAACCCGTGCCACACCCAACCCTTCTTGCCAGTAAACTAGCAATCCAGGATAGCAACCTCACATCTGCCAAGTTACCTCGGTGGACATGAATATGAAGGAGAAGTAAGAATGATTGGAAAATGATCGCTGTCATGTAAGTCCAGTAGAACAGACCAGGCAAAGTCAAGTGCAGTGGAGGAAGAGCAGACCGAGAGATTGATGCAAGAGAGAGTATGAGTACGAGGATCAAAATGGAAGTATCCGTACAGTGGTCACTCGTTTTTCATAGTTAACCCGTTCCTGGAGTTGCTACTATTATCGAAATCTACGATTTGTGAATCAATTTTCCCCATAAGAAATAATGTAAATACAATTAATCCGTTCCTGACACCCAGAAGTATTAAAACAAACAAATTTTTTACATGAAATATAGATGTAGTACATAAACAATACAATGGGAAATGATGAATGAAACATTAACAGCATAACACTTCCTTTTATTGGAGATTCTTCATAGTGTATGGGAGACTGGAGGAGGAGAGAGATTGGATTGTTTACAGTTTGGAAGGGGAATCCCCTTCCATCAACACCTCAGGTACCAATTGCTTTTCTGGGGTTGCTTCTCTTCTCTGTTTCTTAATGCCACTAGGACCAAAACACACAATTTACTCTTCATAACATTGTTTTTCCTGAACACTCTGGGATTTTCAGAATTGTACACTAGTAATGGCTTCACTTTGAAATCCCCACTAGCATTAGCACAGAACATGAGCATCAGCCTGTCTTTCATAGGCTTGTGTCCTGGCATTGCCTTTTCCTTCTGTGTAATGAAGGTCATATTGATCAATGATGTTTTTCTTAAATTTAATCGTATTTCTCACCTTCTTTACCACAGGCCTGGCACTAGGAGCTTTCTTTGGAGCCATGGTAGCTTATTTAGTACTTGCAAGCACTAAAATGAGTGGAATACAGTGGACCCCCGGTTAGCGATATTTTTTCATTCCAGAAGTATGTTCAGGTGTCAGTACTGATCGAATTTGTTCCCATAAGGAATATTGTGAAGTAGATTAGTCCATTTCAGACCCCCAAACATACACGTACAAACGCACTTACATAAATACACTTACATAATTGGTCGCATTGGGAGGTGATCGTTAAGCGGGGGTCCACTGTATTATGAAATATTTCATAGGAGCACGTGAGGGGACCTTCGCTCACTGGTAAACAATGCAAGACTGGCTGGGTAGGGAGGCCGCCCTGGCTCACACTGTGCGTACACGTCCCAGACGAACTACTATTCACGAGTCAACCTATGATTAGCGAGCCCATGTTTATATGAAAATATCCCTATGATTTCCGAAATCTATGATTCCCAAGAACTACGAAAAGCGAGGGACCACTGTGTTTAAAACATTAAGGGGGTGAGAAGCGAGAAAATCCTCCAACTGAATGCCACGCGAGTCACAATGAGACCCCCAGAGGAAATGGTGGGCATTAAAATTGCCAAGTAACAGAAGTGATGGTGGTAAGGATGAAACAAGAAAGGCAAAAATCTGGGATAGATAATGTCCGAGAAGGAGAGAGATACAAAGAACATATTGTAAACCACTTATTAAAGTGGATACGGGCTGCAGTGTAATGCAGCAAGGTATGAACAAATAGTTGACGGTACGGAATATCATTGCGTAGAAGAAGGGCACTTTCATTAAAGGTCCCATCTGAAAAAGGATCAAAGAATACAAGAAATTATAACCTGAGATGGGTTGGAAAACAGCTGAATGTAATTTTGGTTCTTGTAAGCAAACACCAACAGGGAAAAACCAGGAAAGCAACATCTGAAGCTCACCCCGATTACCCCAGAGGCTGCAGATATTTCACTGTAAATAGGCCATGATTGTCAACGAGGAAAATACCAGGAATCCACAGGAAAGGGCACCTACGGACTAGAGGGGTTAGAAAAGTCTACGTGTGGTGGCATTGGAAAATGTTCAAGCAGCGAAAGAATGGAGTTGTGAAGATGGAGGAGAGGGAAGAGAAGGAACAGGGGGTGGATCGTGTCTTTTGAAGGTTTAGTCTCTGCAATATATTCTGAAATAGCTTCAAGTGTTTCTGAATTCAAAGACGTATAGGAGACAATATTGGAGATAGGAGGACGATGAGTAAAGATTGGGACAGTATTAGAATGGTCATCGGCACCACAGACTGGGCATTTTGGTATAGATCTGCAATATTTCGCTGGGTGATCAAATCGCCAGCAATTTCTACACTGTTGCGGTGTAGGGGTCACCTTTCGAAATTGTAACCGACGTCCTGCTACATAAACAGAGGACGGGAGTTCACGGCTGTCAAAAATTAATCAAGCCACACTGCAATGGTATCGTCTCTGCCTGCGGGCAGCAAGGACATAAGTGTTTACCTTCAGGATTAGGAGATCTTGGAGTTCCAGCTGTTCAAGAATGTCATTGCCACATGTCTGAAAATTCTTCTGTACTTTGGTATGGGGCAGAATAACAGTACCACTACAAGAATTGAGGGAATGATGTTTTTCAACAGTGACAGGAATAGAATCGATATGTAAAAGAAGAGAAAGATCATGGCCTTGGGTAGCATTCTGGACAATGATGCATATACCGCTCTTAAGAGCATGAAAGGAAATATCTCTATCAACATGGCGGAGGAGCGCCTTGCAAATACTATGGTCAGAAAGAGAGGCAATAGAGCAAGTCAGATGTAAAGTAAAGAATTTAGTCCATTGTGCATTCTGAAACTGAGCATGGAAAGCGAGGGCTTGACGTGTTGATCTTTTCTGAGAAGAACGAGGTGGTGGTGAAGTATCATCAGGCAATTGTCATTGGTGTTTAGGAGTGGGACCGGAGTTGGTCCGATATGAAATGGGCTGGTGATTCAAATATTGCCGCACCATAGAGGGAGAGGCCGGAAGCATAGTCAAAGGAGAGCGGACGTCAGACAAATCGAAGGAGTCAGTCGAAACCCCGGGTGAGGAAACAGCACCAGCAAGAGGTACAGGGGCATCAGGAGTGTCCGAAGAGTGGTCAAAAAATGAGGCAGGGTCAGTATGGGGTGCAGTATGAAGAAGGGGCCGGGGGGTAATAGGTTCATGGATTGGGTTCTCCATGGTTAGGTTAATTTTCCTTTAGTTTTAAGAAAAAAAGAAAGAAAAGAAAAATAAAAAAAATAAAAAAATGGGGGAGCGGGGAGGAATAGTTCCTATGAGGAATGAAAGGGCTGGAAATCTCCCTCCGCACCCAAGAGGACCTCAGCACAGCAAGTAGCACAGATGCAGCATGGAACCCGTGCCATACCCTACCCTTCATGCCAGTAAACCAGCAATCCAGGATAGCAACCTCACATCTGCCGAACTACCTCAGTGGACAAAAAAGAAGACGGCAGGATATCCACCACAAAGCATACCTCCTTTGGTCACCACCCCCGGAATCCGAAAAGCGGCTTCCAGAGATACATCCATCGCCCAAGACACCCATTTCCACCCCCCGGGAGACCGGAGAGGGAATGAGACATCCCCAGGCGATCCAGATTCCATGGCAAACTACACCACTGCCAAGAACCTCAATGGAATGGGATTGACCTCGGTACCCTTCCCCCTACCTAGGAACCAGTGGGCCTGTGGGAAGAATCCCAAAGGCCAAAAAGAGGAAGGGAATAAGGGAGGGATGGGGGGAGGAGGAGGAAAGGAAAAAGGGAGGATGGGGAGGATGGGATAAGGAAGGGGGAATTGGGGGCTAATTAGGTTTGGTCTGGTCTGAGGAAGGAGACCAACAGGTCTAATTCCTTAGACCAAGAGCCTCTTCACCACGAAGAGGAGCCCCCTTTGAAGAGGATAAATAGTCTTAGGTTTATAGTATTGACACCAGTGTTCTCTTACTTCACTTATTTCACTACTGTTGTTCACTGAATATTTCAATACTGTTGTTCACAGAATATTTCACTACTGTTGTTCACTGAACATTTGACTACTGTTGTTCCTTGAATATTTCACTACTGTTGTTCACTGAATATTTCACTGCAGAATTCTTGGTTACTGAAGTACACAGATTACAGACTTGACCTTACAGTATTTTCCATATACAGATATTATTTATACTATATATTAGCTCTCATGAGTACACAAGACTGATCTTTTTATAAAATATATAATATATTCTGAACATAAATACAACTTATCTCCTCTATGAACTTATATGATTTACATGACTGACATTTCATTAACATATTTCACTCTCAACACTGTTATGGTATATCCCTTTTATATATTCTGATGAATTTATAACTCAAATGTTTCTGAAATATTAAACACTAACACGTTTTATCTCTTGAATGAACTTGTTTATGTGTCACAAGATTGCCTTTTTGATTAAAACATTTCAGACACTCAGAACACTGATATGGTTTATCTCCTGTATGTACTCTCATGTGTGTCACAAGATGGCTTTTTACACTAAAACATTTCAGACACTCAGAACATTGATATGGTTTATGTCCTGTATGTAGTACTCTCATGTGTGTCACAAGACTGCTTTTTTGATTAAAACATTTCAGACACTCACAACACTGATATGGTTTATCTCCTGTATGTACTCTCATGTGTGTCACAAGACTGCTTTTTTGATTAAAACATTTCAGACACTCACAACACTGATATGGTTTATCTCCTGTATGTACTCTCATGTGTGTCACAAGATAGCTTTTTACACTAAAACATTTCAGACACTCAGAACATTGATATGGTTTATGTCCTGTATGTACTCTCATGTGTGTCACAAGATGGCTTTTTACACTAAAACATTTCAGACACTCAGAACATTGATATGGTTTATCACTTGTATGTACTCTCATGTGTGTCACAAGATTGCCTTTTACATTAAAACATTTCAGACACTCATCGCATTGATATGGTTTATCTCCTGTATGTACTCTCATGTGTCTCACAAGACTGCTTTTTCGACTAAAACATTTCAGACACTCATTGCATTGATATGGTTTATCTCCTGTATGTACTCTCATATGTTCCACAAGACTGCTTTTTTTACTAAAACATTTCAGACACTCAGAACATTGATATGGTTTATCTCCTGTATGTACTCTCGCATGTGATACAAGATGGCTTTTTTTACTAAAACATTTCAGACACTCAGAACATTCATATGGTTTATGTTTTTTATGTTTTTCCATATTTTTTAAATGAAGGTATTTCATTTAAAATATTTTAGTCATACAACAGTGGTATAGTTAATCTTCCTTATGTACACACATGTCTATTTCATGATTTTTTTAACAATTTTGGACACTGAACACATGGTTTTCCTTATGAACATATTCCCATGTTAAGATTTATTTAGGCAAAACTTTTCCTACTTATGAACATTAATAAAGTTCATATTGTTTGTTAAAACACTATCATAATTTTTGTTTTGTGTTAAAACATTAATGTTTGTACTAGAACACTGCAGATACACTCAACAATATTATTATTATTATTATTATTATTATTATTATTATTATTATTATTATTATAATTTGCTCTTGTGTTTAAACAATTTTTTCTGTATTCTTTTATTGACCCTTTGAGGGTTCAGACCCCCGGTCTGAAAATTCCCCACAGGGTCTTAGAAAATCATAGAGAATGTAATAATAATGTAATAAAATAAAATGTACATAATTTTATAAAGAATTGATGAAGTTATACTCCTGCAAATTTCGCTGTGTCAGAAATATTTATGCATTGGCAATTTTGCCCACTTTGAGTCCTGTTTTTGGCCAATTACATAGTTTCATTAGACCAAATTCTTAGCTATTTCACTAGTATGTGATCCATATTATCTATTAAGCACATAAAATTGCCCAATTCAACTATTTCAACTTCCCAATAAAGTGACTGGATATTGTTAATATGGCCAATTTCACACAAAATTCAAAATATTCCAATTTCAAAATAGGGTCCAGAATAATCAATGCAGGCAGCCTGGCACTAAACTAACATTTTTACTACTTATTAGTTATATTTGTAGGCTTAACAGATGAATTTCACTTTGATTTTTTATTCACAAATTATTTTTATGCACACCAAAAAATAGAAAAGTTACTGTTATGCAATATTGTAATAACTGTATAAATAATATCAGTGCATACAGCAGCACACATTAAACCCACCAGCTGATGTGTATGGGATGCATGATGTGACTGTTTACCCTATAACATCAACAAAAATAGAACATTTCTACTACTCTGAACTAAATTTCAAGCTATTTTCAGCACTAAAATCCATCTGTCATTTCTATAATACATCTTCTATTCTATCAAATGAGACCATAAAGAGTGAATGCTACTATAAAATATATATGAAAATACACCAAAAATTTGCTGTTTTAATCCAAAAACACAGTTGCACTTTGTTTTTTTTTCTCATGCACTGCCTGTTGCAGGATTTGTTTTATATGGTGCACACTTACCACAGAGATGCATTCTCTCATATTTAGGCCCAAATTTACTGCTCACAGCTTATCTGAGTAAGCTGAGCTCATGTTGCAGTACTACAGCTTGGACTCCAGCTTTAAAGTCATAGAACTACAAAACAAACCCTCAAAGAATTAACTGCCATGCATTTTTAGATAGAATTTCCAATATCAAAAGCAAAATTGTTTAATTAGTAACAGCTAGTTAAAAATTCACAAGAAGAACAGCTGTCTGGCAAGACACAACCTGGTAGTCTTCCACAAAATACTTCTGCAATATCAGTTGTTGTTCAAGACACTTACACTGGTGCTTCTTGAAGTACTGAAGATATAGTGTCTGGCAAGACACAACCTGGTAGTCTTCCACAAAATACTTCTGCAATATCAGTTGTTGCTCAAGATACACTGGTGCTTCTTGAAGTACTGAAGATATAGTGTCTGGCAAGACACAACCTGGTAGTCTTGCACAAAATACTTCTGCAATATCAGTTGTTGCTCAAGACACTTACACTGGTGCTTCTTGAAGTACTGAAGATATAGTGTCTGGCAAGACACAACCTGGTAGTCTTCCACAAAATACTTCTGCAATAGAAACTTGAGTCAGTATAGTACAATATTTCACAATTACCAACACAACATACTCAACTAAAAAAAGATTTTTTCTTTATTGTCACATGCTTCACTAAATAAAATTGTCACTTAAATGTTTATCTGTAAAGATCTTCAAGATAAATCACAAGTTGTGTATAATAATTATGTTAACTAATAACTGAGTAAACAATATGACTTCAACACAAACATCTTTAATTTTTATTATATTCTTGAAGTAAAATAATATTAACCTTCAAACTGTCCAAACATTGATCTACTTTTTTTCAACGTTTGAAAGTACTGTGGACCCTCGAGTTTCGGCGGCATCGACTTTCATGAAATTCGACCTTCGGCAAGTTTTTTTGGCAAAATTTGGCCTCGAGTTTTGTGATTAGGCTCGCGATTTGGCGACCGTCTGGTACCTGTCTGCCTGTCACCGCACACACAAAGCCAGTCTCGCACACCATTCACGCTAAGTGTGCCAATGTTTACCTACACGTGACCATCACCCAGCGGGTTCATATGTAATAATCCATTGTTTTTTGTGATTGCAACTGCTAAATAAGTCACCATGGGCCCAAGGAAAGCTAGTGCAAGCCCTTTGGTAAAGAAAGTGAAGAACACGATCCAGAGGGATTTTGAAGGGTTTGAGGCAGACCCTGACCCAGCCAATCCTCTGCCTGTTGTGGAAGGTGTTATGGTATTGGGCAAGTCCATGGGGTTGGAGGTGAGTGACAGGGATGTGGAAGAGTTGGTGGAGGACCACAGGGAAGAGCTAACCACTGATGAACTGCAAGAGCTTCAACTGGAACAGCATCAGACCACAGCTGAGGAACTTGCTTCAGAGGAGGAGGAAAAGAGAGTGAAGGAAGTGCTTTCTTCAGTGATTAAGGACATGTGTTCGAAGTGGAATGAGTTGCAAAGTTTTGTTGAAAAGTATCGCCCTGACCAAGCTGAAACAAGCCATATCTGCATCATGTACAATGACAGTGTTGTGTCCCACTTCAGGGAAATCTTAAAGAAACACCAGAAACAGACCTCTTTTGGACTGATATTTTGTGAGACAGGGGTCCAGTGACTCTCAAGTTGTTCCCAGTGGCATTAAAAGAAGAAGGGAAGTAACCCCAGATAAGGACTTCATACATGAAGTCCTAATGGAAGGAGATTCTCCTTCCAAACAATAGTGTACACCTTCCTTCTATCCCCTCCTCCCGTCTTGTATCCATGCAGGAGTCTTCAGTAAAGGAAAGTGTAATGTTATTATTATTTTTTTAAATGCATGTACTTGATTTATGATTGATTTCATTATGTAAATCTTTATTTAATTTGAAAAAAAATTTATTTTAATATTTTTGGGTGTCTGGAATGGAGTAATTTTATTTCCATTATTTCTTACTGGGAAAAGGGTTTCGAGTTTCGTGAATTTTGACTTTTGGCAGGCTCCTTGGAACGGATTAATCACGAAACTAGGGGGTTCACTGTATGTAAAAAAATGTAGATCTTTTCTTTTTTCTTTTTTTTACATTTGAAAACGTGTAAAAAAAGTTTGTTCCACATTTTTTTTTGTTATATTTGAAAAATTAAAAAAAAGTAGATCTACTTTAGAAGCACTATGCATGTGAACGTAGCTCTATGTTTGGACAATTTAGGGGTTAATACAGCCTCTCCTCACTTAGCAATGTACTCGTTTACTGGCACCTCAGACTTACAATGGGCTCTCTGACCAGTATGCATACCTAATGTATATTAGAGCTGATTTCTTCTATTCTGCTAATTACAATATACAGTACACTACTATATAAACATTTAAAAGTATACCAGAAATGAAATAAATGGTGCAAAGGTGACATTAAAACAACATCAAACATGGTTGACACAAACCCACTATCATTATACGTATTATGCTGCTCACTTAGCGATAAATTTGTATACCGACGTGGTCTTAGGAACAGAACTCTGATGTTGAGTGAGGAGAAGCAGTAATATAATTAACCCCTTCAGGGTCCAAGGCCAAAAGCTGAAGTGGTGCTCCAGTGTCCAAGAAATTTTGAAAAAAAAAACAAAAAAAAAAAATTCTTACAGAATTAAAGGGTATATTTTTGTGAAGGTAATAAAACAAAACAAAAAATTCTGATCAGTACTTACCGAGATAGTGGTGGGAAGTTGACCCAAAATGACCGGGTGGCGGCAACATCAGTGACTTCCGCAAAATCCCATTTTTTTTTACTTTTTTATACTTTTTTTCTTTTCTTTTCTAATTTTTTTCTTTTTCTAATAACATTTGTGGCCTGTGAGACCAGTATAACGTATATTATATAAGTGTACACTCATTGTATTCAACACAATAACTGCATTGATTTGTTTATCATTATATTGCTTACAAAACTTGCTTACAAGTTTATTGTAAACAAAATGATGAAAATATTAGTGCAGTTGTGTTGAATACAATGGTACCATATAGTACCATACAGTACAATGGTCCCATAGGGAGAAATTGTACCATATGGTACAACAGCACCATATGATACAATTCAAAGTTTATTCTCTATAAGGATTACAATGCTGAGTTTACAGGAATTTGGTTCTTGTGTGGTTTACATGTAGTAAAATTGTGATTACAGAGTGTACCACTAGAACGCTTAGCATGGCTAGGCATTTCGGGCAGACTTAGTTTTATTCTTAATTGTAAAATATTACAAATTATGAGGTAAGTTGGTATTATGGCTAAGTGACTAAATACTAGTTTGTGAGTTTAGCAATGTGAATGCTTTTGTTTTGGCACAGTACATAGTTTCAGTATTGGAGTATCACAGGATTCATTATTTTAAGATTGAGATTAATATTTCTGTTTATGGTCAAATGAGTGAGTGAGTGTAAGTGTGAACCACCAGGTGGTATTCGTGTAGTTAGTTGACGGGGTGTATCAGGGAGATAAGATGTTTTCTAATGGTAGTTTTGAAGGTGATGAATGTGTCTGCAGTTCTAGAGTTCTCAGGTAGGGTATTCCAGATTTTAGGGCCTTTGACATACATTGAATTTTTGTAAAGGTTTAGTCGGACACGGGGAATGTCGTAGAGATGTTTGTGTCTGGTGTTATGCCTGTGGGTTCTGTCACAACTATCAAGAAAGCGTTTTAGGTCAAGGTTGATATTAGAGTTTAAGGCCCTGTAGATGTAGATTGCACAGTAGTAAGTGTGGATGTACTGAACTGGGAGTAAGTTTAGGTCTATGAAGAGTGGGGGGGTGTGTTGCCAGGGATGGGATTTAGTGATTATTCTTACTGCAGCTTTTTGTTGGGTTATTATTGGCTTTAGGTGTGTTGCTGCAGTTGATCCCCAAGCACAAATAGCATAGGTGAGGTATGGATAAATAAGTGAGTGGTATAGTGTGAGAAGGGCATTTTGTGGCACATAGTATCGTATCTTGGAGAGGATCCCAACCGTTTTGGATACTTTTTTGGTTATATGCTGGATATGGGTGCTGAAATTCAGGTTGTTGTCAAGGTATAAGCCTAGGAATTTGCCCCCATTATTTCTGGTAATTAGAGTGTTGTCAATCTTAATGTTAATTTGTGCATCTCCTGCTCTGCTACCAAACATAATATAGTAGGTTTTGTCAGTGTTAAGCGTAAGTTTATTGGCTGTCATCCAAGTCGATATTTTAATCAGCTCCTCATTCACAATGGTGTTGAGGGTGGCAAGATTTGGGTGAGAGATGACATAAGTCGTGTCATCAGCAAAGAGAATGGGTTTCAGGTGTTGGGATATGTTTGGAAGATCATTGATGTATATGAGGAAGAGCAGGGGACCAAGGACACTTCCCTGCAGAACTCCAGTATCAAGTGGCCGTGTTGCTGATGCTGTGTCTTTAATGGTGACGTACTGATACCTATTAGTAATGTAAGATTTGAAATAAGCAAGCGCATGGCCTCTTATACCGTAATGATCAAGTTTGTGGAGTAGGATGTCGTGGTCTACTGTGTCAAAAGCTTCTCTTAGGTCAATAAAAATTCCTAGTGGATATTCCTTATTTTCCAATGCTGTGTAAAGCAGATCTAGCATTTTTATGATTGCATCATTAGTGCTTTTATTTTTCCTGAATCCAAATTGGCAGGGGTTGAGTATGTTTTGAGCCGTTATAAATGAATACAGTCTCCTGTGCAAGAGTTTCTCAAAGATTTTGGATAGCAATGGTAAGTTAGATATTGGCCTATAGTTGTTTAAGTCTGTAGGGTCACCACCTTTATGTATTGGTGTAACCCTTGCCATCTTGAGTAGTTTCGGGAAGGTGCTAGTCTCTAGTGACTTGTTAAAAAGTAATGAAATAGCATGCGAAAGGACATGGGCCGCTCGCTTGTACAGTAATGGTGGGACATGAGACAGATTCCCCGAGTTATTTTTAAGTGACTTTATGATCTCAGTGACTTCCGTGGGCTCAGTTGGTGCAAGATAGAAGGAATTAGGGAAATTCCCATCTAGGTAGTCCCCGGCATGGGCATTGGTATGTGGGATTTTACTGGCGAGATTAGATCCTATGGTTGAGAAGAAGTCGTTTATCTTGTTAGCTGTGTCAGTGGGATGTAGTGGTGTTTCATTAGGTTTAGTTAGGACAATATTCTTGGTTTTTCTCAGTTTGTGGGTCCCTAGAATCTGAGAGAGTGTTTTCCAGGTCTTTTTTATATCTCCTCTAGTGTCTG
>NC_091366.1:20602050-20679550 GCF_038502225.1 Cherax quadricarinatus
TATCAGGATCAATGCTTGTAATCATAAGATTTGTAGTGAATCTATAGTTTGAATTAAGTATAAAACAAAGTAAATAGTCTTAAGCTAAAAAATAGCACCTGGATTATTTAACAAATGTAAAATAATGAGCTAAGGGACTAATACAAATAAAGTGATGATCAAATAGTGGAGCTTGGGAATATGATAGTAGGTAGTACTATAAAGGTAATTTTTTAAAGTTAGAATTATAGTATAAAATTATAATATAAAAGGGACTAATATAATTTTAGGGAACCCCAGGCTAGTAGGGATATCTCTCAGGTAGAGATAGAAAGTGAGTCTGAGCCTGAAATGGTAGCCAGCGTGATTAGTGGGAGTGATGTCTCTAATCCGAGTGAGAATCACGGAGGTGCTGCCCTACCTACAGTCATGGGAAAGGTTGTGAATGGGCACAAGTCCGAAACAACCCGATTATTCTTTGACTCGGGAGCACAAGTATCCTTGATAACAAAGAAGTTGGTGGCTAAATTAAAGTTGAAGGCCACCAGGAAAGTTAGTATGACATTGGGAGGGGCTGTAAGTCAGGTCCCACCCATATCTTATGATGTGGTAGATGTCACAGCTAAATTAGGTGGACATCTACCTTGGTGGTAGAGACGTTACCCACGGCAATTACAGAGAGAGGTCTTCCTGCAGCAGACAAGCGATTGAAAGACCTTGGTGTGAAGCTGGCAGACCAGGGAATTATCACAGACACAGTCAGAAATGTAAGTATCCTGGTGGGAGCCAATCAAATAGATGACTTCCTGTCTACACGACGGACGTTTAGGGAAGGAATTGGTTTATACAGATCTCCAGTAGGATACATCATAGGCGGCAGGATTCCACCTGAATTCCCTGCTATGCCAGAGGGAGAATGTTTCCCCATGATAGCTGGGGGAGTAGTGATAATGAGTACCAGTATACACGATGAACCGCCAGGGAAGCTGAACCAGGTAGGGAGCGACGAACACTCTGCCACCTTGGGAAAACACTTTTACGGGGTACGTAAAGAGGGAGACAGGTTGCCATTAAATCCAGGGAACCTCGTATCAGTGGGAGGAAAGGCTACCAGGGCATGTGGGCCAATGGGTTGGAAAGTACGGAGCTGCTCAGTCAAGGCTAGACATACGAAAGATGTTAAAGTTAAAGGAAAGGGTGCTAAGACCACCAGAACCAACAAGTTTACACCCCCAGAGAGGTCCACGCAGGGGAAACTGGATGGTTGAAGTTAGACCGGAGTCTGCTCGATGAGAGTGGCTGGACAGCACTCGTGTCCAGGGTCCGCCATGGGGGATCGCGGAAGGTGAACTTGATTTAGACTTAGCGCCTACCTTCGCCAGTGGGAGGATGTGGAAACTTATTTGGTCCTAAAAGTTGCACAGGACAGATACAGCGTACAAGATCCCAACATGGCCATGTATGGAATGGCTGGATAGGGTGGCCCTTAAACCCAACCAAAACACACGCGCACACACACCTGGGTTGGCGAAGGTGGTTGGAAGGTACTTCTTAATTGATAGATTTACCCTTCAGGGAAGAAGTAGGTAGTTTATACTGTTAGTAAACTAATATTAGGATTATTGAGGCAACTGTAAATAATAATAATGTAGAACTAAGACCTTAACATAGGTAGTAAATAGGTCGATAATATAGGCAAGCACTAGGTTATGTCAGCCAGGGAGAACTGGCAGCCCTAGTTTGAATACTGGGGCATGGGTCTGGGACCATGGTGCCCTTTCTTCTAAGACTAGACACCATTGTAGCAACAAGTGCTGTGATCAGCAGGCAGTGCCCCCACATGTCTTCACATACTAGACCTGGGGAAATCTGGTTGAGGCACCTCGACATACCGTAGATGTCCTCCTCCATCAGGCCCATACAGTAAGACAAGACCTCCCATTTTTCTTAGGATCCTGGCCAGTGTCTGGGAAAAATTGCAAATGAGTCGTGCTGTGGCCTTTGTGTAGCCGGCAGTTCATGACCAGTATGTACCAGCGTCTCTTGTCACCCTAGAAGCTAGTGTCCATTTCTGCATAGTTACTCTAGGGGATTCACACCCCCTTGGAAACAGGAATTTCTGAGGTGCAGGCAGATCACTAATAACCATTGAGTATTGCAGGAATTAAGGCTCCCAGTTGCACGTGGTTCTGAGGGGAAGTCCATGGGGCTAAAGCTTAGGGAAGTTGAAGATCAGAATAGATTCACCAACACCAAGTAAGATAGTCCTTTATACGTGCATGCAGGCGAGTTTTCTTACAACATCAGTCATTTATGAAAATCTGTCTTATAAGCCACTTGTGAGACTGAGGTACCTGTCTCAGAGCTCAGTGTCAACAGCTTGCCAGGGTAGACAACTCACATGGAGGCAGTCCAGACAAATGTTCTTATATGATATAATCCTTAGTGTTAAGTAGTCTGTAACACAATAATGTTAAATAGGCCCATAATGCCTAGGCATAGTAGAGGCTCTTTTTGCATTGCAACCCACTATTGTAAATACAAAATCTCAATGTACTGTTTGCAAAAACATGAAATAAATAAATAAATAAATAAATAAATAAATAAATAAGTAAATAAATAAATAAATAAATGAAGAGTATTTCATATTGTATCGAGGGGATTTTGGCATGTACACCCAACTATTATATTCTCTGTACAACCATGTAATTTGTCAAAATAAAACATCTAATCTAACATCGGGAAGCCGGAGTGGAACACCGGGAAGCCAGAGTGGAACACCGGGAAGCCAGAGTGGAACATCGTGAAGCCGGAGTGGAACATCGGAAAGCTGGAGTGGAACATCGGGAAGCCGTAGTGAAACATCGGAAAGCTGGAGTGGAACACCGGGAAGCCGGAGTGGAACATCGTGAAGCCGGAGTGGAACATCGTGAAGCCGGAGTGGAACATCGGAAAGCTGGAGTGGAACATCGGGAAGCCGTAGTGAAACATCGGAAAGCTGGAGTGGAACACCGGGAAGCCGGAGTGGAACATCGTGAAGCCAGAGTAGAACATCGTGAAGCCGGAGTGGAACATCGTGAAGCCGGAGTGGAACATCGTGAAGCCGGAGTGAAACATCGGAAAGCTGGAGTGGAACATCGGGAAGCTGGAGTGGAACACCGGGAAGCCAGAGTGGAACATCGTGAAGCCGGAGTGGAACATCGTGAAGCCGGAGTGAAACATCGGGAAGCTGGAGTGGAAGATCGTGAAGCCAGAGTGGAACATTGTGAAGCCGAAGTGGAACATCGTGAAGCCAGAGTGGAACACCGGGAAGCCAGAGTGGAACATCGGTAAGCCAGAGTGGAACATCAGGAAGCCGGAGTGGATCATCGGGAAGCCAGAGTGGAACATCGGGAAGCGGTAGTGGAACATCAGGAAGCCGGAGTGGAACATCGGGAAGCCGGAGTGGAACATCGTGAAGCCGGAGTGGAACATCGTGAAGCCAGAGTGGAACATCGTGAAGCCAGAGTGGAACATCATGAAGCCGGAGTGGAACATCGTGAAGCCGGAGTGGAAGATCGTGAAGCCGGAGTCGATACTGAGTAAGTTGTCAGTGACTCTTATAAACCCAACAAAGAG
Organism: Cherax quadricarinatus; assembly: GCF_038502225.1. Classification (NCBI taxonomy): domain Eukaryota; kingdom Metazoa; phylum Arthropoda; class Malacostraca; order Decapoda; family Parastacidae; genus Cherax; species Cherax quadricarinatus. Next base: position 20,605,648 of record NC_091366.1, read on the forward strand.
GAAGAATAACTTGTGTTGTTGGTGGATGAGTGAGATAAAGTGAACAATAAACAGTGTTTGTGGTGTCTAACACAGGTGAGTAACAACTGTGGTGTCTAACACAGGTGAGTAACAACTGTGGTGTCTAACACAGGTGAGTAACAACTGTGGTGTCTAACACAGGTGAGTAACAACTGTGGTGTGTAACACAGGTGAGTAACAACTGTGGTGTCTAACACAGGTGAGTAACAACTGTGGTGTCTAACACAGGTGAGTAACAACTGTGGTGTCTAACACAGGTGAGTAACAACTGTGGTGTCTAACACAGGTGAGTAACAACTGTGGTGTCTAACACAGGTGAGTAACAACTGTGGTGTCTAACACAGGTGAGTAACAACTGTGGTGTCTAACACAGGTGAGTAACAACTGTGGTGTCTAACACAGGTGAGTAACAACTGTGGTGTCTAACACAGGTGAGTAACAACTGTGGTGTCTAACACAGGTGAGTAACAACTGTGGTGTCTAACACAGGTGAGTAACAACTGTGGTGTCTAACACAGGTGAGTAACAACTGTGGTGTCTAACACAGGTGAGTAACAACTGTGGTGTCTAACACAGGTGAGTAACAACTGTGGTGTCTAACACAGGTGAGTAACAACTGTGGTGTCTAACACAGGTGAGTAACAACTGTGGTGTCTAACACAGGTGAGTAACAACTGTGGTGTCTAACACAGGTGAGTAACAACTGTGGTGTCTAACACAGGTGAGTAACAACTGTGGTGTCTAACACAGGTGAGTAACAACTGTGGTGTCTAACACAGGTGAGTAACAACTACCTTTATTACAATACAACATTCATGTGCTAGATGATACATAGAGAGAGTTTGACCCATGAAATATAGTGTATTAAGGCGCCAGACATGATCATATCTGTGTCTTGTTGACTGTGTCAGGTGTTAGGTGCTCAGGTGTTGACTGTGTCAGGTGTTAGGTGCTCAGGTGTTGACTGTGTCAGGTGCTCAGGTGTTGACTGTGTCAGGTGCTCAGGTGTTGACTGTGTCAGGTGTTAGGTGCTCAGGTGTTGACTGTGTCAGGTGCTCAGGTGTTGACTGTGTCAGGTGCTCAAGTGTTGACTGTGTCAGGTGTTAGGTGATCCAGCAGCAACAGGTGTTAGGTGTTCAGGCAGCATCAGGTGTTTTGTGGTGAGGCAGCAGCAGGTGTTTGATGGTGAGGCAGCAGCAAGTGTTGGGATGTGAGGCAGCAGCAGGTGTTAGGTGGTCGGGCAGCAGCAGGTGTTGGGTGGTGAGGCAGCAGCAGGTGTTAGGTGGTGAGGCAGCAGCAGGTGTTAGGTGGTGAGGCAGCAGCAGGTGTTAGGTGGTGAGGCAGCAGCAGGTGTTAGGTGGTGAGGCAGCAGCAGGTGTTAGGTGGTGGGGCAGCAGCAGGTGTTAGGTGGTGAGGCAGCAGCAGGTGTTAGGTGGTGAGGCAGCAGCAGCAGGTGTTAGGTGGTGAGGCAGCAGCAGCAGGTGTTAGGTGGTGAGGCAGCAGCAGCAGGTGTTAGGTGGTGAGGCAGCAGCAGGTGTTAGGTGGTGAGGCAGCAGCAGGTGTTAGGTGGTGAGGCAGCAGCAGCAGGTGTTAGGTGGTGAGGCAGCAGCAGCAGGTGTTAGGTGGTGATGCAGCAGCAGGTGTTAGGTGGTGAGGCAGCAGCAGGTGTTAGGTGGTGAGGCAGCAGGAGGTGTTAGGTGGTGAGGCAGCAGGTGTTAGGTGGTAAGGCAGCAGCAGATGTTAGGTGGTGAGGCAGCAGCAGGTGTTAGGTGGTGAGGCAGCAGCAGGTGTTAGGTGGTGAGGCAGCAGCAGCAGGTGTTAGGTGGTGAGGCAGCAGCAGCAGGTGTTAGGTGGTGAAGCAGCAGCAGCAGGTGTTAGGTGGTGAGGCAGCAGCAGGTGTTAGGTGGTGAGGCAGCAGCAGCAGGTGTTAGGTGGTGAGGCAGCAGCAGGTGTTATGTGGTGAGCAGCAGCAGCAGGTGTTAGGTGGTGAGGCAGCAGCAGCAGGTGTTAGGTGGTGAGGCAGCAGCAGCAGATGTTAGGTGATCAGGCAGCAGCAGGTGTTAGGTGGTGAGGCAGCAGCAGCAGGTGATAGGTGGTGAGGCAGCAGCAGCAGGTGTTAGGTGGTGAGGCAGCAGCAGCAGGTGTTAGGTGGTGAGGCAGCAGCAGCAGGTGTTAGGTGGTGAGGCAGCAGCAGCAGGTGTTAGGTGGTGAGGCAGCAGCAGGTGTTAGGTGGTGAGGCAGCAGCAGGTGTTAGGTGGTGAGGCAGCAGCAGGTGTTAGGTGGTGAGGCAGCAGCAGCAGGTGTTAGGTGGTGAGGCAGCAGCAGCAGGTGTTAGGTGGTGAGGCAGCAGCAGGTGTTAGGTGGTGAGGCAGCAGCAGCAGGTGTTAGGTGGTGAGGCAGCAGCAGCAGGTGTTAGGTGGTGAGGAAGCAGCAGGTGTTAGGTGGTGAGGCAGCAGCAGGTGTTAGGTGGTTAGGTAGCAGCAGCAGGTGTTAGGTGGTGAGGCAGCAGCAGCAGGTGTTAGGTGGTGAGGCAGCAGCAGCAGGTGTTAGGTGGTGAGGCAGCAGCAGGTGTTAGGTGGTGAGGCAGCAGCAGGTGTTAGGTGGTGAGGCAGCAGCAGGTGTTAGGTGGTGAGGCAGCAGCAGGTGTTAGGTGGTGAGGCAGCAGCAGCAGGTGTTAGGTGGTGAGGCAGCAGCAGGTGTTAGGTGGTGAGGCAGCAGCAGCAGGTGTTAGGTGATGAGACAGCAACAGCAGGTGTTAGGTGGTGAGGCAGCAGGTGTTAGGTGGTGAGGCAGCAGCAGGTGTTAGGTGGTGAGGCAGCAGCAGGTGTTAGGTGGTGAGGCAGCAGCAGGTGTTAGGTGGTGAGGCAGCAGCAGGTGTTAGGTGGTGAGGCAGCAGCAGGTGTTAGGTGGTGAGGCAGCAGCAGCAGGTGTTAGGTGGTGAGGCAGCAGCAGCAGGTGTTAGGTGGTGAGGCAGCAGCAGCAGGTGTTAGGTGGTGAGGCAGCAGCAGGTGTTAGGTGGTGAGGCAGCAGCAGCAGGTGTTAGGTGGTGAGGTGTTAGGTGGTGAGGCAGCAGCAGCAGCAGCAGGTGTTAGGTGGTGAGGCAGCAGCAGGTGTTAGGTGGCAGCAGCAGCAGGTGTTAGGTGGTGAGGTGGTGAGCAGCAGCAGGTGTTAGGTGGTGAGGCAGCAGCAGCAGGTGTTAGGTGGTGAGGCAGCAGGAGGTGTTAGGTGGTGAGGTAGCAGGTGTTAGGTGGTAAGGCAGATGTTAGGTGGTGAGGCAGCAGGAGGTGTTAGGTGGTGAGGCAGCAGGTGTTAGGTGGTGAGGCAGCAGCAGGTGTTAGGTGGTGAGGCAGCAGGAGGTGTTAGGTGGTGAGGCAGCAGCAGCGGTGTTAGGTGGTGAGGTGGTGAGGTGGTGAGGCAGCAGCAGCAGGTGTTAGGTGGTGAGGCAGCAGCAGCAGGTGTTAGGTGGTGAGGCAGCAGCAGCAGGTTTTAGGTGGTGAGGCATCAGCAGCAGCAGGTGTTAGGTGGTGAGGCAGCAGCAGGTATTAGGTGGTGAGGCAGCAGCAGCAGCAGATGTTAGGTGGTGATGCAGCAGCAGCAGGTGTTAGATGGTGAGGCAGCAGCAGGTGTTAGGTGGTGAGGCAGCAGCAGGTGTTAGGTGGTGAGGCAGCAGCAGGTGTTAGGTGGTGAGGCAGCAGCAGGTGTTAGGTGGTGAGGCAGCAGCAGGTGTTAGGTGGTGCAGCAGCAGGTGTTAGGTGGTGCAGCAGCAGGTGTTAGGTGGTGAGGCAGCAGCAGGTGTTAGGTGGTGAGGCAGCAGCAGGTGTTAGGTGGTGAGGCAGCAGCAGGTGTTAGGTGGTGAGGCAGCAGCAGGTGTTAGGTGGTGAGGCAGCAGCAGCAGGTGTTAGGTGGTGAGGCAGCAGCAGGTGTTAGGTGGTGAGGCAGCAGCAGGTGTTAGGTGGTGAGGCAGCAGCAGGTGTTAGGTGGTGAGGCAGCAGCAGCAGGTGTTAGGTGGTGAGGCAGCAGCAGCAGGTGTTAGGTGGTGAGGCAGCAGCAGCAGCAGCAGGTGTTAGGTGGTGAGGCAGCAGCAGCAGGTGTTAGGTGGTGAGGCAGCAGCAGGTGTTAGGTGGTGAGGCAGCAGCAGCAAGTGTTAGGTGGTGAGTCAGCAGCAGCAGTTGTTAGGTGGTGAGGCAGCAGCAGGTGTTAGGTGGTGAGGCAGCAGCAGGTGTTAGGTGGTGAGGCAGCAGCAGCAGGTGTTAGGTGGTGAGGCAGCAGCAGCAGGTGTTAGGTGGTGAGGCAGCAGCAGGTGTTAGGTGGTGAGGCAGCAGCAGGTGTTAGGTGGTGAGGCAGCAGCAGCAGGTGTTAGGTGGTGAGGCAGCAGCAGGTGTTAGGTGGTGATGCAGCAGCAGGTGTTAGGTGGTGAGGCAGCAGCAGGTGTTAGGTGGTGAGGCAGCAGCAGGTGTTAGGTGGTGAGGCAGCAGCAGCAGGTGTTAGGTGGTGAGGCAGCAGCAGCAGCAGCAGGTGTTAGGTGGCAGGCAGCAGCAGCAGGTGTTAGGTGGTGAGGCAGCAGCAGCAGGTGTTAGGTGATGAGGCAGCAGCAGCAGGTGTTAGGTGGTGAGGCAGCAGCAGCAGGTGTTAGGTGGTGAGGCAGCAGCAGCAGGTGTTAGGTGGTGAGGCAGCAGCAGCAGGTGTTAGGTGGTGAGGCAGCAGCAGCAGGTGTTAGGTGGTGAGGCAGCAGGTGTTAGGTGGTGAGGCAGCAGGTGTTAGGTGGTGAGGCAGCAGCAGGTGTTAGGTGGTGAGGCAGCAGCAGGTGTTAGGTGGTGAGGCAGCAGCAGCAGGTGTTAGGTGGTGAGGCAGCAGCAGCAGGTGTTAGGTGGTGAGGCAGCAGCAGCAGGTGTTAGGTGGTGCAGCAGCAGCAGGTGTTAGGTGGTGAGGCAGCAGCAGGTGTTAGGTGGTGAGGCAGCAGCAGGTGTTAGGTGGTGAGGCAGCAGCAGGTGTTAGGTGGTGAGGCAGCAGCAGGTGTTAGGTGGTGAGGCAGCAGCAGGTGTTAGGTGGTGAGGCAGCAGCAGGTGTTAGGTGGTGAGGCAGCAGCAGCAGGTGTTAGGTGGTGGGGCAGCAGCAGGTGTTAGGTGGTGAGGCAGCAGCAGGTGTTAGGTGGTGAGGCAGCAGCAGGTGTTAGGTGGTGAGGCAGCAGCAGGTGTTAGGTGGTGAGGCAGCAGCAGGTGTTAGGTGTTGAGGCAGCAGCAGGTGTTAGGTGGTGAGCCAGGAGAAAGTGTTAGGTGGTGAGACAGCAGCAGCAGGTGTTAGGAGGTGTGGCAGCAGCAGGTGTTAGGTTGTGAGGCAGAAGGTCTTAGGTGGCAAGGGAACAGCAGCAGGTGTTAGGTGGTTAGGCAGCAGCAGGTGTTATGTGGTGAGGCAGCAGCAGGTGTTAGGTGGTGAGGCAGCAGCAGCAGGTGTTAGGTGGTGAGGCAGCAGCAGGTGTTAGGTGGTGAGGCAGCAGCAGCAGGTGTTAGGTGGTGAGGCAGCAGCAGGTGTTAGGTGGTGAGGCAGCAGCAGGTGTTAGGTGGTGAGGCAGCAGCAGGTGTTAGGTGGTGAGGCAGCAGCAGCAGCAGGTGTTAGGTGGTGAGGCAGCAGCAGCAGGTGTTAGGTGGTGAGGCAGCAGCAGCAGGTGTTAGGTGGTGAGGCAGCAGCAGCAGGTGTTAGGTGGTGAGTCAGCAGCAGCAGGTGTTAGGTGGTGAGGCAGCAGCAGGTGTTAGGTGGTGAGGCAGCAGCAGCAGGTGTTAGGTGGTGAGGCAGCAGCAGCAGGTGTTAGATGGTGAGGCAGCAGCAGCAGGTGTTAGGTGGTGAGGCAGCAGGTGTTAGGTGGTGAGGCAGCAGCAGGTGTTAGGTGGTGAGGCAGCAGCAGCAGGTGTTAGGTGGTGAGGCAGCAGCAGCAGGTGTTAGGTGGTGAGGCAGCAGCAGGTGTTAGGTGGTGAGGCAGCAGCAGGTGTTAGGTGGTGAGGCAGCAGCAGGTGTTAGGTGGTGAGGCAGCAGCAGGTGTTAGGTGGTGAGGCAGCAGCAGGTGTTAGGTGGTGAGGCAGCAGCAGGTGTTAGGTGGTGAGGCAGCAGCAGGTGTTAGGTGGTGAGGCAGCAGCAGCAGGTGTTAGGTGGTGAGGCAGCAGCAGCAGGTGTTAGGTGGTGAGGCAGCAGCAGGTGTTAGGTGGTGAGGCAGCAGCAGGTGTTAGGTGGTGAGGCAGCAGCAGCAGGTGTTAGGTGGTGAGGCAGCAGCAGCAGGTGTTAGGTGGTGAGGCAGCAGCAGCAGGTGTTAGGTGGTGAGGCAGCAGCAGCAGGTGTTAGGTGGTGAGGCAGCAGCAGGTGTTAGGTGGTGAGGCAGCAGCAGCAGGTGTTAGGTGGTGAGGCAGCAGCAGGTGTTAGGTGGTGAGGCAGCAGCAGCAGGTGTTAGGTGGTGAGGCAGCAGCAGCAGGTGTTAGGTGGTGAGGCAGCAGCAGGTGTTAGGTGGTGAGGCAGCAGCAGGTGTTAGGTGGTGAGGCAGCAGCAGCAGGTGTTAGGTGGTGAGGCAGCAGCAGGTGTTAGGTGGTGAGGCAGCAGCAGGTGTTAGGTGGTGAGGCAGCAGCAGGTGTTAGGTGGTGAGGCAGCAGCAGCAGGTGTTAGGTGGTGATGCAGCAGCAGGTGTTAGGTGGTGAGGCAGCAGCAGCAGGTGTTAGGTGGTGATGCAGCAGCAGGTGTTAGGTGGTGAGGCAGCAGCAGGTGTTAGGTGGTGAGGCAGCAGCAGGTGTTAGGTGGTGAGGCAGCAGCAGCAGGTGTTAGGTGGTGAGGCAGCAGCAGGTGTTAGGTGGTGAGGCAGCAGCAGCAGGTGTTAGGTGGTGAGGCAGCAGCAGCAGGTGTTAGGTGGTGAGGCAGCAGCAGCAGGTGTTAGGTGGTGAGGCAGCAGCAGGTGTTAGGTGGTGAGGCAGCAGCAGCAGGTGTTAGGTGGTGAGGCAGCAGCAGGTGTTAGGTGGTGAGGCAGCAGCAGCAGGTGTTAGGTGGTGAGGCAGCAGCAGGTGTTAGGTGGTGAGGCAGCAGCAGGTGTTAGGTGGTGAGGCAGCAGCAGCAGGTGTTAGGTGGTGAGGCAGCAGCAGGTTTAAGTTAGTAAGTTTTAAGGTTTATGTTACATAATAAACAATATTGTTGGCAGAACATTCATATACAAGGTTCATTATTTAACCAAGAATAACCTAATAAGTTAATAAGTTTATTTAGTTACAAGTACACATAAATACACTTAAACAAATTATCATACATAGTAACATGTACATTAACCACCAGAGTAACACAAAAATTATCATACATAGTAACATGTACATTAACCACCAGAGTAACACAAAAATTATCATACATAGTAACATGTACATTAACCACCAGAGTAACACAAAAATTATCATACATAGTAACATGTACATTAACCACCAGAGTAACACAAAAATTATCATACATAGTAACATGTACATTAACCACCAGAGTAACACAAAAATTATCATACATAGTAACATGTACATTAACCACCAGAGTAACACAAAAATTATCATACATAGTAACATGTACATTAACCACCAGAGTAACACAAAAATTATCATACATAGTAACATGTACATTAACCACCAGAGTAACACAAAAATTATCATACATAGTAACATGTACATTAACCACCAGAGTAACACAAAAATTATCATACATAGTAACATGTACATTAACCACCAGAGTAACACAAAAATTATCATACATAGTAACATGTACATTAACCACCAGAGTAACACAAAAATTATCATACATAGTAACATGTACATTAACCACCAGAGTAACACAAAAATTATCATACATAGTAACATGTACATTAACCACCAGAGTAACACAAAAATTATCATACATAGTAACATGTACATTAACCACCAGAGTAACACAAAAATTATCATACATAGTAACATGTACATTAACCACCAGAGTAACACAAAAATTATCATACATAGTAACATGTACATTAACCACCAGAGTAACACAAAAATTATCATACATAGTAACATGTACATTAACCACCAGAGTAACACAAAAATTATAGAGCCTACTGGACTGGAGAATGCACTAGACCTCATCTTCACTAACAATGATGATCTGATAAGAAATGGCACCATATCAGAAAACAATATACTCTGATCACAACATAATCGAGGTTCAGACATGTATGCGCTGAGTCCTAGATCGATATAATGAGATTAGTCATGAGGAAGCCTTCACCAAATTCAACTTCATTAACAAGAACATAAAGTGGGACCAAGTAAACCAAGTCCTAACCGATATAAGCTGGGAAGATAGACTAAGCAACACAGACCCCAACTTACGCCTAGAACAGATTAACTCGGTGGCACTTGATGTATGCTCAAGGCTTATTCCTTTAAGAAAAAGGAGGAGTAGATGTAAAATAGAAAGAGACAGGTGGTCCATTTAGAGGCGATGAAAAAGAATAACAGAGCAGCTAAAAGAGGCCAATATATCTGAAATGCGTAGGGAGTCACTGGTCAGAAAAATAGCAAACATCGAACTTAAGCTAAAGGAATCTTATAGGAGTCAGGGATCGTGGGAAGAACTAAAAGCCATAAATGAAATCAAAAGAAACCTAAAGTATTTCTTTTCCTATACCAAATCAAAATCGAGAACAACGTCCAGTATTGGGCCCCTACTTAAACAAGATGGGTCCTACACAGATGACAGCAAGGAAATGAGTGAGCTACTCAAGTCCAAATATGACTCAGTTTTTAGCAAGCCGCTAACCAGACTGAGAGTCGATGATCAAAATTAATTTTTTATGAGAGAGCCACAGAATTTGGTTAACACAAGCCTATTTGATGTTACCCTGATGCCAAATGATTTTGAACAGGTGATAAATGACATGCCCATGCACTCTGCCCCAGGGGCAGACTCATGGAACTCCGTGTTCGTCAAGAACTGCAAGAAGCCCCTATCACGAGCCTTTTCCATCCTATGGAGAGGGAGCATGGACATGGGGGTCGTCCCACAGCTACTAAAAACAACAGACATGGCCCCACTCCACAAAGGGGGCAGTAAAGCAATAGCAAAGAACTACAGACCGATAGCACTAACATCCCATATCATAAAAATCTTTGAAAGGGTAATAAGAAGCAAGATCACCACCCATCTAGAAACCCATCAATTACACAACCCAGGGTAACATGGGTTTCGAGCAGGTTGCTCCTGTCTGTCTCAAATATTGGATCACTACGACAAGGTCCTAGATGCACTAGAAGACAAAATGAATGCAGATGTAATATATACAGACTTTGCAAAGGCCTTCGACAAGTGTGACCATGGCGTAATAGCGCACAAAATGAGTGCTAAAGGAATAACAGGAAAAGGTGGTAGATGGATCTATAATTTCCTCACAAACAGAACACAAAGAGTAGTAGTCAACAGAGTAAAGTCTGAGGTGGCTACGGTGAAAAGCTATGTTCCACAAGGCACAGTACTCACTCCCTTGTTATTTCTCATTCTCATATCTGACGTACACAAGGATGTCAGCCACAGCACCATGTCTTCCTTTGCAGATGACTCCCGAATCTTCCATTGCAGTCACTGCAAGGCTCCAGGTGGACATCAACCAAATCTTTCAATGGGCTGCAGAAAACAATATGAAGTCGAACGATGAGAAATTTCAATTACTCCGATGTGGTAAACACGAGAAAATTAAAACTTCATCAGAGTACAAAACAAATTCTGGCCACAAAATAGAGTGAAAAACCAATGTCAAAGACTTGGTAGTGATCATGTCGGAGGATCTCACCTTCAAGGACCATAACATTATATCAATCGCATCTGCTAGAAAAATGAGAGGATGGATAATGAGAACCTTCAAAACTAGGGATGCGAAGCCCATGATGACACTCTTCAGGCTGCTTGTTCTATCTAGGCTGGAATATTGCTGCACAATAACAGCACCTTTCAAGGCAGGTGAAATTACTGACCTAGAAAATGTACAGAGAACCTTCACAGCATAACGGAGATAAAACACCTCAATTACTGGGAGCGCTTAAAGTTCCTGAACCTGTATTCCCTGGAATGCAGGTGGGAGAGATACATGATTATATACACCTGGAAAATCCTAGAGGGACTAGTACCAAAAGACTTAGCAGACGATGCAACATCCCCAATGAAAAGCAGGGGTGTCACTAGCACATTAAGAGACTATACAATAAGTGTCAGGGGCCCGAGACTGTTCAACTGCCTCCCAGCATACATAAGGGGGATTACCAATAGACCCCTGGCTGTCTTCAAGCTGGCACTGGACAAGCACCTAAAGTCGGTACCTGACCAGCCGGGCTGTGGCTCGTACGTTTTATTGCGTGCAGCCAGCAGTAACAGCCTGGTTGACCAGGCTTTGATCCCCCAGGAGGCCTGGTCACAGGCCGGGCCACAGGGGCGTTGACCCCTGGAACTCTCTCCAGGTAAACATAGTAACATGTACATTAACCACCAGAGTAACACAAAAATTATCATGCATAGTAACATGTATATTAACCACCAGAGTAACACAAAAATTATCATACATAGTAACATGTACATTAACCACCAGAGTAACACAAAAATTATCATACATAGTAACATGTACATTAACCACCAGAGTAACACAAAAATTATCATACATATTAACATGTACATTAACCACCAGAGTAACACAAAAATTATCATACATAGTAACATGTACATTAACCACCAGAGTAACACAAAAATTATCATACATAGTAACATGTACATTAACCACCAGAGTAACACAAAAATTATCATACATAGTAACATGTACATTAACCACCAGAGTAACACAAAAATTATCATACATAGTAACATGTACATTAACCACCAGAGTAACACAAAAATTATCATACATAGTAACATGTACATTAACCACCAGAGTAACACAAAAATTATCATTCATAGTAACATGCACATTAACCAACAGAGTAACACAAAAATTATCATTCATAGTAACATGCACATTAACCAACAGAGTAACACAAAAATTATGGTACATAGTAACATGTACATAAACCACCAGAGTAACACAAAAATTATCATACATAGTAACATATACATTAACCACCAGAGTAACACAAAAATTATCATACATAGTAACATGTACATTAACCACCAGAGTAACACAAAAATTATCATACATAGTAACATGTACATTAACCACCAGACTAACACAAAAATTATCATACATAGTAACATGTACATTAACCACCAGAGTAACAGAAAAATTATCATACATAGTAACATGTACATTAACCAACAGAGTATCACAAAAATTATCATACATAGTAACATGTACATTAACCACCAGAGTAACACAAAAATTATCATACATAGTAACATGTACATTAACCACCAGAGTAACACAAAAATTATCATACATAGTAACATGTACATTAACCACCAGAGTAACACAAAAATTATCATACATAGTAACATGTACATTAACCACCAGAGTAACACAAAAATTATCATACATAGTAACATGTACATTACCCACCAGAGTAACACAAAAATTATCATACATAGTAACATGTACATTAACCACCAGAGTAACACAAAAATTATCATACATAGTAACATGTACATTACCCACCAGAGTAACACAAAAATTATCATACATAGTAACATGTACATTAACCACCAGAGTAACACAAAAATTATCATACATAGTAACATGTACATTAACCACCAGAGTATCACAAAAATTATCATACATAGTAACATGTACATTAACCACCCGAGTAACACAAAAATTATCATACATAGTAACATGTACATTAACCACCAGAGTATCACAAAAATTATCATACATAGTAACATGTACATTAACCACCAGAGTTTACCTGGAGTTTACCTGGAGAGAGTTTCGGGGGTCAACGCCCCCGCGGCCCGGTCTGAGACCAGGCCTCCTGGTGGATCAGAGCCTGATCAACCAGGCTGTTGCTGCTGGCTGCACGCAAACCAACATACAAGCCACAGCCCGGCTGATCCGGAACTGACTTTAGGTGCTTGTCCAGTGCCAGCTTGAAGACTGCCAGGGGTCTGTTGGTAATCCCCCTTATGTGTGCTGGGAGGCAGTTGAACAGTCTCGGGCCCCTGACACTTATTGTATGGTCTCTTAACGTGCTAGTGACACCCCTGCTTTTCATTGGGGGGATGGTGCATCGTCTGCCAAGTCTTTTGCTTTCGTAGTGGGTGATTTTCGTGTGCAAGTTCGGTACTAGTCCCTCTAGGATTTTCCAGGTGTATATAATCATGTATCTCTCCCTCCTGCGTTCCAGGGAATACAGGTTTAGGAACCTCAAGCGCTCCCAATAATTGAGGTGTTTTATCTCCATTATGTGCGCCGTGAAAGTTCTCTGTACATTTTCTAGGTCGGCAATTTCACCTGCCTTGAAAGGTGCTGTTAGTGTGCAGCAATATTCCAGCCTAGATAGAACAAGTGACCTGAAGAGCGTCATCATGGGCTTGGCCTCCCTAGTTTTGAAGGTTCTCATTATCCATCCTGTCATTTTTCTAGCAGATGTGATTGATACAATGTTATGGTCCTTGAAGGTGAGATCCTCCGACATGATCACTCCCAGGTCTTTGACGTTTGTGTTTCGCTCTATTTTGTGGCCAGAATTTGTTTTGTACTCTGATGAAGATTTAATTTCCTCATGTTTACCTTATCTGAGTAATTGAAATTTCTCATCGTTGAACTTCATATTGTTTTCTGCAGCCCACTGAAAGATTTGGTTGATGTCTGCCTGGAGCTTTGCAGTGTCTGCAATGGAAGACACTGTCATGCAGATTCGGGTGTCATCTGCAAAGGAAGACACGGTGCTGTGGCTGACATCCTTGTCTATGTCGGATATAAGGATGAGGAACAAGATGGGAGTGAGTACTGTGCCTTGTGGAACAGAGCTTTTCACCGTAGCTGCCTCGGACTTTACTCTGTTGACGACTACTCTCTGTGTTCTGTTAGTGAGGAAATTATAGATCCATCGACCGACTTTTCCTGTTATTCCTTTAGCACGCATTTTGTGCGCTATTACGCCATGGTCACACTTGTCGAAGGCTTTTGCAAAGTCTGTATATATTACATCTGCATTCTTTTTGTCTTCTAGAGTAACACAAAAATTATCATACATAGTAACATGTACATTAACCACCAGAGTATCACAAAAATTATCATACATAGTAACATGTACATTAACCACCAGAGTAACACAAAAATTATCATACATAGTAACATGTACATTAACCACCAGAGTATCACAAAAATTATCATACATAGTAACATGTACATTAACCACCAGAGTAACACAAAAATTATCATACATAGTAACATGTACATTAACCACCAGAGTAACACAAAAATTATCATACATAGTAACATTATTAACCACCAGAGTAACACAAAAATTATCATATATAGTAACATGTACATTAACCACCAGAGTATCACAAAAATTATCATACATAGTAACATGTACATTAACCACCAGAGTATCACAAAAATTATCATACATAGTAACATGTACATTAATCACCAGAGTAACACAAAAATTATTATACATAGTAACATGTACATTAACCACCAGAGTAACACAAAAATTATCATACATAGTAACATGTACATTAACCACCAGAGTAACACAAAAATTATCATACATTGTAACATGTACATTAACCACCAGAGTAACACAAAAATTATCATACATAGTAACATGTACATTAACCACCAGAGTAACACAAAAATTATCATACATAGTAACATGTACATTAACCACCAGAGTAACACAAAAATTATCATACATAGTAACATGTACATTAACCACCAGAGTAACACAAAAATTATCATACATAGTAACATGTACATTAACCACCAGAGTAACACAAAAAACTCAAAGTGACTTAATTGTGCTCCTTGTAATATCTTATTATTTATACCTTAAAACAACTAAGTAACTCAACTGGGTGAAAATCGGTTAAGGTTTTGTTTGGATTTTAGCCCTAGAGGGTTAGCCACCCAGAATAACCCAAGAAAGTCTGTGCATTATCGAGGGATTCTGTCTTATTTCCCTTGTAATCCGAATTTTGTCCCCTAGGATGCAACCCACACCAGTTGACTAACACCCAGGTACCTAATTGCTGGGTGAGCAGGACAATGGGTGTAAGGAAATGCATCAAAAGTTTCCACTTCCACTGTGAATCAAACCCAGACCCTCAGTGTGTGATGTGAGAGCTTTGCCAGCTAGGCCACAGGAAGACATATTAGGAATAAGGGTGACACATGGTCTGGCAAGGGTAGAAACTTTAGGGGTTTCTTTACACCTGGTGTCCCGTTCACCTACCAAGCAGGTAGGTACCTGGGTATTAGTGGACTTGTGTGGGTGGCATCCTGGGGAACAAGATTGAAGACCACAATGAAAATTAGACAGACAGTCCCTCATTAACACACTGACTTTCTTGGGTTATCCTTGGTGGCTAACCCTCTGGATTTAAAAATCCAAACTATGTCTTATCTTAGGGTAAATCGAGTTATTTACATTAACATTAAAAAGAGGATCAACTTACAGTAATAGATACTTATTTATATTACAATAACTATTAATTTACATAGTCACATAGATACATTCTTTACTGTAACAGTGAAATTCAATTCAGTTGAATATATTAAGTTACCATATTAACAATATGGTACCATATTGCTACCATATTAATAATATGGTAACATATTCCTACTATATTACCAATACAGTGGAAATTCGGTTTTTGTCATTAATATGTTCCAGAAAGTCTAACGAAAACTGAATTCGATGAAAAGTGAAGCAATATTTCCCAAAAGAAATAATGTAAATCCAATTAATCCATTCCAGACATTCAAAAGTATTAACAAAAAACACATTTTATAGAGAATAACTATAGTTTTAAATACAGAAAACAATGAGAAATAAATATAAAGGACTAATGAAATTGGTAAATGAACATTTAACATCACGTTTACCTTTATTGAAGACTATTGTTGGTGTATGGAAGACTGCAAGGAGTGGAGAGGGAGGAGAGGTTATCTGTACCACCATCACTACCACCCTCTACCACCCTCTACCACATTCACTACCACCCTCTACCACCATCACTACCACCCTCTACCACATTCACTACCACCCTCTACCACCATCACTACCACCCTCTACCACCATCACTACCACCTAGCTATTTCTGTCTGGCAGTGCTTGTTTGTGCTTTTGATTGAAGCAATCTTTACTGCGTAAGAAGGTTAAACATCCACGATCAACTAAGCAAGAGTCGAAGTGATGGCTATGGTAGACAACAGCGTTCTTAACAGCTTAAGTAGCCTGAATGCTCTTGCAGGCAAGATTTCGCCGCAATCTAACAGCAACAGCGCTGGTGACAGCAGCAGCAATAGTGGTAGCAGCAACGGTGGCAAGCAACACACTAATGGAAAGTAAGTACACTTTCCTCTTCTCACTGTAGATTTGGGCTCCGAATATACACATCGTTAATTATATGTGATCAAGTGATTCCTTCATAGAAATTCATGTCGAGCTCTTCGCAAGTTCACAAATATATTTTGTCTAGATTCGTTAGCCGAAGTAACTGATAAAGGACTTGTATTCATTTAAATGTGAATAAACTTTGAAATCGCAGTTATATTTGCTTTGTGAACTTACATTCAGCGGGTTAATCATCGGACCTGATGACCTGGTATCATCTCGTGCGTAGAAGACTTGTAGATCATCATTCATGTTAAAATTGATTTAGTGCAACTTCGTGTGATTTTAATGTTTCTGATGTTGCAGCGTATTGATCCGGGTCACATGTGCCTTTATTCTTATCAGTCCTCAGGCTATCTTAAGAGTTTTTTCTCTTTTTACTGTTGGAAATCACAAAGGATTATGGTGAAGGTAATCACCAGGATCGGGACTCGCAATAATTAAGGTGATAAAATAACAGCATTTAATTTACTGTCTTACAAAAAGTATAATAAGAGGTGACACGATTAGTGTGTGTGTGTGTGTGTGTGTGTGTGTGTGTGTGTGTGTGTGTGTGTGTGTGTGTGTGTGTGTGTGTGAGTGAGTGAGTGTGTGAAAGCCTAATATTAAAACGTGCTGAAAATTTAAGACCACTACAGAACTTGCGACGATGGGTTCATAATAGAAGATACTGGAAAGCATCCGTTTGATAATTTACTTGCAGAGGAGTAGAAGACTTAAGCAGCATCACTGAAGCAAATACTTCAGAATTATATAGGTAGGACAGAAATACGAATATAAATGGTAGGACATTTATTGCCTATTGACCGCAGGAGGGATATTAAGGATTAAAGTATACTTGATAGCAAGTATATTTTGATCCTTAAATTGATATTGAAGTATATACCTTCAAAAATAGGTTGGACAAATAAGAGTGAGAAAGGTAGCGTTTGAGAGGAACATGCCTGGTATGGCCCAGTGTTCCTGCAGTGCTCCTCTTATATTCTTAAATGAACTTTGATTAGTTTTTATTTAAAGCCTCTTAATTATTCAGGGCTTATTAAATCCACAGTTTGCGTAGACAGTAACACCAAGTATATTTTAATCCCTAAATTAAAGATTAAAGTTCATTGTGTACACTGATAGGTACCTCGGCATATATCCTTAATATCAGTGGGATGTTCATAGGATTGTAGACCTGCTTTGTTTTGGTCTTATGTATATATTAGGTAAATGTAGATACGAAAAACAAAAGTCAGAGCATTGTTTATCTGAACTAACAAAAATAAAGTACAAACTAAACAATAATAAATTTATGGTAATATGTTGTTAGGCTGTAACTGAATATGAGGGATGTAACCCTGAGAGGCAGGGTTAAATAACTAGTTTTCACAGGGAAACTCGTGAAGGGAAACTCCCTAGGTTATCTTGTAGGGACGGACGTTTAAATTTGTTGGAAATTATTTGCTTGCTGCAAGGATAAACTATTAGTTGTAGAAATTTTTATGAAGAAATGATAATATTCAAATAACCCGCATAAAGGAGACTGAAACCTATGACGACGTTTCGGTCTGACTTGGACCATTGAATATTAGTCTCCTGTGTGGGATATTGTGCCTTTATATTCTACTGAAGAAAT
Source organism: Cherax quadricarinatus (assembly GCF_038502225.1). Classification (NCBI taxonomy): domain Eukaryota; kingdom Metazoa; phylum Arthropoda; class Malacostraca; order Decapoda; family Parastacidae; genus Cherax; species Cherax quadricarinatus. Next base: position 20,622,862 of record NC_091366.1, read on the forward strand.
GATAACTTCCTGTGAGAGTTTCATGATCAGCCAAGTTGCGATGTCTAGTTGGGGCGGCAGATAATTATTTGGCCACCAGGGCTGGCTGGTCATAGGCCGAGATGAAGGGGTAATAAACTTTAAACCGGTCACAGGGCCTTTATTATTATTTTATTATTGATATTATTATGTATTATTATTATTATTTATTATTATTATTTGTTATTATTATTATTTATTATTATTATTATTGTTATTATTATTATTATTATTATTATTATTATTATATTACCCCTGTATTGCGGCTCGTTATGGAACGCTATTAAGGACACTTTGCTCTACTTGTTTTTATTTGTTTGGAACAGTTTGATCTGAAAGGTAATTACAAAAATCATACCCTTGCTATCACAGTAATTGTGAGACTGGCAAATCTTTGCATGTCTCGCGCGTAATAATATAATTTACAATTGCCCATGAAATATACAAAATTGAGTAAATCCCCTCAAAATTTGGCATTCAAACTTGATAATTTTGCTAAGCCTGAGTGGCTTTTGGCTAACATAATGCACCCAAGTTTCCTCGTCAAGTTATCGCCCGATAGTCTAATTGGAGCTCACCTTTATACACGGGGGGGGGGGGGGGGGTTAGGAGAACAGAAATTAAATCTGTGTCAATATTCAAGTCAGAGTTGTGGAGAAAATAAGATATGTAATTTACAATGAAATCACTATGTAATTATTCACAGGTCCTTGGCATTCTCAGTATCATTGTCTACAAGTTATTTGACATTATTTGACAGATAATTTCGTAAATCCGCAGTCAACAATTGAACAAGGTTCGGCAAATTCTGAAGCTTTATAATAAGCCTAAGCCTTTGAATAAAGCTATTCTTTCTTGCAGCTCAGTTATTTCATGTTAACAAATAAATTTTGCAGTTTTTGTAAACATTTAGTACTAAGATTGCTTTAAAACAAAACTAAAATCCAAGGAGATGGGCATTATTGATTATTATTATTAAATTCATGTGGGCGCTAAACTCGTAGCGGCCATGCAGCGCCTATGAAAATGGGAAGCATTTAGGTTCGATCCAAGAAAGGGGAGGTCTGATCCAGTTCCTTGGCTCGAATCCCTCACTGTCATTGAAGAACCTTTCCTTGAAAGATGTCTCCACCACACTATTTTTATTATTTATCGTCAGAGCTATATCACATTCGTTATCAGAGCTATATCACATTCCAAAGATCACCGCCTTGGGAGCCTGTCTGTGATAAAGCTGCTTATTTGATGGCCGAATCAACAAGACTGTTTGTGCTTGCAGATCGTAGTCCGACTACATCTCGGCTGATTTACAGGAATTTGTCATGTTCCTTCTTCGAAAACTGTTAGGGAAGGTCTGTTAGTGGTTTCTCTTATATTTGAGGGAAGGACGTTAGCACGCCTTTGACACTTTTAGGTTTATAAAACAATCTTTTAGATGAACTCGTTTCACGCCTCTTTCATTGAGGCATTTTCTCCATTTATCATATACATATACTGCTTTCATATTGAGTTACTTCAGTGTCCGGAATGTAAATAGTAATTTCCAGTTTAAATTATGGCAAATCTTTCCAAGTTCATGCGCTCAAGAAGTACAATAGAGGGAGATGTTAGGCATTTTCAGTGCTTGAAATACTTGACTAAATGGATGTGGGCTCTGAATGTTCTCTGCATTTTCTCTAGGATGAATGGAGTTGTTAGCGTGTGTGAAGTGAATTCCTTTTCATCAGGGAGGTGCCTTGATGTCGTTGAAGAGCTCTCTCGAAAGAACTGAAATTACCTTTTACATTCCCTTTCTTGGATCAAATCTTATTGCTTTCCATTATCCAGTGGTGTATATTCCCTATGGGTTTAGCGCTAGTCCATTCAGTTTAATAATAATAGTTACATGGAGGGTGTTCCGGGGGGTCAACGCCCCCGCGGCCTGGTTCATGACCATTCAGCTGTATAAATTTTCAACAGCTAATATAATTTTAGTAGTAAACTTCAAATGGTGTACGAAATATTTTCTTCGGAGAATTGTGCGTATACTGTATATATAATTATTGATTTGTTACTGGGTATTGTAGCATAGTGCATTTAAAGAATTGGCAGAAAATTATTAAGAGTTTGAAGATAAAAATTATAGGATATTTCTTGCATAAAATATAGAAAGTATGTTTTTACTTACCTGAATGAATACGAAAGACATTCTTACTGTGACTGGTAAAACATGTTGACACACACACACACACACATACATTGGTCAATGTGAGACAATACAGCCATTATTATCTCAAACACTACCAAACAGGTACATACACTGTACTAAAATACGCATGAAAAACAGAAAAGGCACCTTACATAAAATGTGTAAGGGGTGGGTGCATGATGGATGTATGTATAATTACAGCAACGGTGCCAGAATTCATTCTGTGTGTAACAAATGCACTTTGGCACAGTTACCCTTTAACAATGATGACATTGATTTACCTAATTTTAATACAAATGACCCATTGCCATATACTGATGACTATAATTGTTTTATGAAAACAGGCCTTCACTTTATTCATGTCAACGCAAGATCACTTCTTCCTAAATTGGCAGAGATTAGGATTCTAGCTAACAAAATTAGGGCGGCAGTTACAACCATCTCTGATTCCTGGTTGGATGATATGGTGACTGACTACGAGGTCAAAATAGGTTACAGTATAAAACGCTTAGATAGGAACAGAAAGGGTGGTGGAGTATGTGCCTACATTAGAAATGACTTAGCTTACAACCCAAGACCTGATTTAAATAACATTAAACTGGAGATTCTATGGTTTGAAGTGCTGCTTCCCAAGACCAAACCCATCTTAGTAGGAACTAGTTACCGCCCTCCCACCTAGGACCAGTTCTTAGAAGACTTTTCCAGAGTATTGTCCGGACTTGAAAACAATTGCGAGACAATAATACTGGGCGACTTCAATATCTGTTTTCAGCAGCAAAATAACGGGCTATGCAAAAAGTATAAGCAAATTCTAGGTTTAAATAGTTACACTCAACTAATTAATACACCAACCCGGATCACACAGTTCTCAGCCACCCTAATTGACCACATACTTTGTAACCGCTCTGAGAACATTAGTCAGTCAGGCGTCATTACCACAGGCCTTAGTGATCATTTCATCATTTACTGCACCAGGAAAATCACTAGGGATAGGATAGGCCTACACAGGACAACAAAAATGAGGTCAACTAGAAACTACAGTAAAGAAACACTGGTAAATAGGCTACACAATTGTGACTGGACAGAGATAACAAGTTGCACGGACGTAAACGATGCCTCGGAAAAATTCAAAACAATGTTCACAACCATCCTTGATAATATTGCACCAGTTAAAGAGGTTAGGATTAAACGAAGAACTGAACCCTGGATGACTACTGAGATATTAGTTAATATGAAATTCAGAGACCAGCTGCTAAAAAGATTTAAAGCAAACAGACAGGATATTGCAGCACTAAATGAATTCCAAAGGGTGAGGAACAGAGTACAGAGACTTATAAAAGGAGGAAAGGCAAAGCACTATTGCTCAAAAATTGAAGAGTATAAGCATAACCCCAGAAAGCTCTGGCAACAACTAAAACAGTTGGGGTATAGCCATAAGCCAGTAGATAGGTCTAACATAGTACTCACTATCGATAATGAGGTATGCCACGAAACATCTAAGGTGGCAAATTGCTTTAATTCCTACTACACATCTGTTGCATCAACACTAGTAAGTAAACTACCAGCTGCATCAAATACCTTTAACACAGACTCTGATAAGTTTCAAACATACTATACCAATAAAGGGGTAACCCCAAACAGTTGTCAACTAGTAAGTGTATCTCATGACTTTATTCAAAAAGAACTAAGTAGGTTAAACCCAACTAAGAGCACTGGCCCTGATAACATCCCGTCTAAGTTCCTAAAAGATGGTGCTTCTGAACTGTCAATCCCTATTGCTCACATAATAAATCTATCAATCGCCACTAATACCGTACCGGAGGGGTTCAAGGAGGCCAGAGTTACTCCTATCTTCAAGAAAAATAGTAGGTCTGATGTCAGCAACTATAGGCCTGTTAGTATACTCAGTATAATATCCAAAATTCTAGAGAGGGCAGTGTACTCTCAAGTAGTTAAGTACCTTAATGACAACAACATTCTCCATAGCTATCAATCGGGCTTCAGAAGATCTTACTCAACCGACACCTCCCTAATTAATCTGATGGATTACCTGAGAACTGAAATGTCAAAGGGGAACCTCATAGGTATGGTAACCTTAGACCTGCAAAAGGCCTTCGATACTGTCAACCACAATATATTATGTACGAAACTTCAAGCTATCGGTATAGGTTCTGTAGACTGGTTTAAGTCCTACCTTAGCAACAGGAGACAAATTGTCAAAATCAACAAAACGGAATCAGAACCCCTGCCGATAACATGTGGAGTTCCCCAAGGTAGTATTCTGGGTCCCTTATTATTCTTATGTTATGTCAATGACATGCCTATCAGTGTCAAGTGCAAACTCTTACTGTATGCAGATGACAGTGCCCTGTTAGTGTCAGGTAAAGACCCACAAGATATAGCTAATGTTTTAACACTGGAACTGGAGTCCTGCAGCAAAGTTAGTAGACAACAAACTATCATTACACCTCGGGAAAACTGAAGCCATTCTCTTTGGCACGAAACATAAACTGAGAAGGGTAAATAATTTTAATGTCCAGTCTGATGGGGAGCCCATCACTTTGGTTTCATCAGTAAAATATCTGGGAATCCCCTTTGACCCATGCATGTCAGGAGAATTGATAGGGAACAGTGTAGTAAAGAAAGCGAATGCCAGACTGAAGTTCCTGTATAGACAAGCACAGTGTCTACCTACTGAGGCTCGCAGGACCCTATGTCTAGCCCTTATACAATGCCATATGGATTACGCTTGCTCTTCATGGTACTCTGCCTTGACAAAAAAACTGAAAGATAGACTGCAAATCACCCAGAACAAAATCGTAAGATTCATCCTTGGGCTGGGACCAAGAGAACATGTAGTCTAGGATGAATTACAGCAGTTGGATATGCTGAATGTTGAAGACAGAGTAAAACAACTGAAGCTAAATCATGTTTATAAAATTGCTCACAAACAGTGTCCAGAATATCTTGCTGTCAATTTTGTCAAGGTTGGGAACCAAAGCAATCATAGTACTAGGGGGAGAGAGCACAACTTTGTAGTACCCACAGTCAGTGGCCAGGCTTCAAACACCTTTTATTGTACAGCAATAAAGGAATGGAACAGACTGCCCGCACATGTCAAAGCCCGTCATAGCATGAACCAGTTCAAGAAGAGTGCCAAAAGGTGTCTGATGAATGTAGCTACAGAAAGGGAGGGGAATGATTTTCAGTTTTTTAGCTAACATACGTGTAAATTTTACCTTATTCCTAGTAATGACCCTCGTATTGTAGATAGTCTTAATGACCCTCGTGTAGTAGATAGTCTTTTTAGTATGATAATAAGATGTTATCTTCATTATAGAATAATAAGAAAATATTATAACCTTTATATTATAATAATAAGGTAAAAGGACCCCAATGGAAATAAGTCACTCTGTCTGACTTTTTTGGGTTATCCCTGGTTCTCTACACATATGCTGCTATGTATGATAATTCTATGTAACTGTATTTGTGTATACCTGAATAAACTTACTTACACACACACACACACACACACAGGGTGATGATGAAGGTATTTTTCCTTCTTTGGATCACTGCATTGATGAGACCTGGCTGATATTGTGCAGAAAAATAAATTCACGTACATGGCCACAGTTTTGGAAAAGTAGATGTACAGTGGACCCCCGGTTAACGAACTTTTTTCATTCCAGTAGTATGTTCAGGTGCCAGTACTGACCGAATTTTTTCCCATAAGGAATATTGTGAAGTAGATTAGTCCATTTCAAACCCCCAAACATACATGTACAAAAGCACTTACATAAATACACTTACATAATTGGTCGCATTTGGAGGGGATCGTTAAGCGGGGGTCCACTGTATTTATTATTATTATAATTATCGGGGAGAGCTAAACCCATAGGATTATACAGCGCATGTGGGGGGAGATGAAAGGTATTCAGGCTCAATTCAGGGAACTGAAGCATAGATCCAGTTTCCTAGATCAAGAGCCCCTCACTAGCGTCAAGGAACCTAAAAATAGATGTAGAAAAACAAAAGCTCTAACAAGTTAAATATTAGGGTGGAATTTTACGAATAGAAGGTAATGTTTTACCTGTGACCTGCTTCGGGAGTTTTCTCACTCCCGCGGCCTGGCCCTGGACCTATGACTGTTCGGTGGACTAGGCTGTTGCTGTTGGCGGCCTGCTCGCCTACACATCCATCACAACTTGGTTGATCTAGTACTCCGCGAAGGTATAGATAGTTTTCTTTAAACATTTCTATACCAATTCCAGTATGTATGCTACAGCTACAGGAAATATACAAAATATATATGGTGACTTAATTCAAATCATAAATAGATGAAATTTATATGATACCAACAAGATGATGTGAATAAGATTCATGTGCAGAATCTGGCGATTTTTATTTATGGGATGTTTTGTCCACCGGGGACTTTGTCAATCTAATCTAATAATTGATCTGATCTAACGATTGATAAAAACCTCTGGTGAGCGAAAAGTCTCATAGAAAAATATACCTAGGTGTTCCACATGTGTGCTATTAAAATTCGAGTAATCATGAGCATATTACTTATTCCTAACTACAAATAATTACACATGTACTTGGATGCACAGACCCCATACATTTATACCACATGGTAGCAGTAATTAAGCATGTGATGCATGAATTGTATCATTCAGTAATTTTTTTTTCTTTTCGAAGGTACCATTATTCAAAGAATTTTAATAGCTTTTATGCGAAAGAAAAAGAAATTGGATTGAAAGTATTTGATAACAAATGCATAAGTAACTAAGACTTGAACCTAGATAATAAATTAGTGTATTCTATATTTTCAGAGTATTTATCCAAACTTGATGCATAATCGTTCTGCTCAATAATAATAATAATAATAATAATAATTCTTAACATATCCATTGAAATTCATTTTTTAAAACTATCATTTTATATTTGGTTGCTAGGTCTCAGTCTCTGCAGTAATTTTACTTGAGAAAGGTTAACGGAACAATATTTATCGAATTTTTCATTACGATTTTGTAGAAAGTTGCCACATTCTGTATGTACGATTCTACTTGACATTCTGTTCAGGAAACGTATTGTGATACTAATTATTGTTTGCAGTAATTTTCTTGAATGTTAGTAACTTGCTGATGGTAGAGTTAGAGTGCACATGCTGTGGATTCCATCTCACATTGGTCTTCAGATGCATGATAGAACTGATAAATTGGCTAAGCTGTATGCTTTCAAAGAGGGAGTAGATTACAATCTTGGCTTGTCAGGTAGTAGTTTGAGAACAATAATACGAAAAGAACTTCAACTGAATTTTATGGACTTAAGGCTCAGGGAGATTGACACCAGTGAGTCCATCTATCATCATTCTATCATGCAGGAGGGGCCACATGTCTATGGTGCATCCAACAAAATAAGCAGACTCTTGGATGTCACTGCTGTCCGGCTCCGGCTGGGTTACAAGTATCTTTGGCAGGTTAAATCACCACCACCAGATGTAGACCAAACGAAATGTAAACTTTGCCAGATGGACTATTGTCACACCTTGTGTCATTATGTACTGGAGTGCGATAAAATTAATGAATTTAGAAACAACTCACTCAGAAGTGTTCAAGAAATGGCTAAGTATTTTATCCACAGTGGTATATTACAGACCATTCTGGAGAAATACCCTGACTTTGCTAGCTGTAAATAAAGCATTACCACATATGTGTGTGTATGTGTGTGTGTACTCACCTATTCTCACCTATTTGTGGTTGCAGGGGTCGAGTCCTAGTTCCTGGCCCCGCCTCTTCACCGGTTGCTACTAGGCCCTCTCTCTCCCCGCTCCATGAGCTTTATCAAACCTCGTCTTAAAACTGTGTATGGTTCTTGCCTCCACTACGACATTTTCTAGGCTATTCCACTGCCTTACAACTCTATGACTGAAGAAATACTTCCTACTATCTCTCTGACTCATTTGTGTCTTCAACTTCCAATTGTGGCCTCTTGTTTCTGTGTCCCCTCCCTGGAACATCCTGTCTTTGTCCACCTTGTCTATTCCACGCAGTATTTTATATGTCGTTATCATGTCTCCCCTGACCCTCCTGTCCTCCAGTGTGGTCAGGCCGATTTCCCTTAATCTTTCCTGTGTGTGTGTGTGTGTGTGTGTGTGTGTGTGTGTGTGTGTGTGTGTGTGTACTCAGTTGAGATTGCAGGGGTCGAGTCCAAGCTCCTGTGTGTGTGTGCGTGTGTGTTTGTGTGTGTGTGTGTGTGTGTGTGTGTGTGTGTGTGTGTGTGTGTGTGTGTGTGTGTGTGTGTGTGTGTGTGTGTGTGTATGAGTGGGTGTGTGTGTGTGTGTATGAGTTTGTGTATGTGTGTGTGTGTGTGTGTGTGTGTGTGTGTGTGTGTGTGTGTGTGTGTGTGTGTGTGTGTGTGTGTGTGTGTGACTCAGCAATCAATATTTGCACCAATAACTCACTACAGTTGTGACCGGGTGTGGAAGTGTGAATTGCTCATTACTCTAAAATTTGTTCATGATTGTAGCCATGTATAAACGTAAGTAACCATTCTTACAGTATTCATTACCTTTGTAACTTGTGAGTTCATTACCTTTGTAACTTGTGAGTTCATTACCTTGTACCTAGTTCAGCCATCAAAACTTTGGGGCCCAGTCCCTGGACCCATTACGTACCTCTGTAATCTGTAAATACCTTTGTAACTTGTCATGATTGTGACTAGACCTACCCGGAGTTCATTACCTTTGTAAATTGTGAATTCATTACCTCTGTAACTTGCTCAGCCATCAAAACTTTGAGGCCCAGTCCCTGGACCCATTATGTACCTCTGTAATCTTTTGACTACCGCCCACAGGATGGGTATGGGGTGCATAATAAACATATTAAACTAACTAACTACCACCCTCTACCACATTCACTACCATCCTCGACCACCATCACTACCACCATCACTACCACCCTCTACCACCATCACTACCACCTCTACTACCATCACTACCACCCTCTACCACCATCACTACCACTCTCTACCACATTCACTACCACCCTCTACCACATTCACTACCACCCTCTACCACCATCACTACCACCCTCTACCACCATCACTACCACCCTCTACCATCATCACTACCACCCTCTTCCAACATCACTACCACCCTCTACCACCATCACTACCACCCTCTACCACATTCACTACCACCCTCTACCACATTCACTACCATCCTCGACCACCATCACTACCACCATCACTACCACCCTCTACCACCATCACTACCACCCTCTACTACCATCACTACCACCCTCTACCACCATCACTACCACTCTCTACCACATTCACTACCACCCTCTACCACATTCACTACCACCCTCTACCACCATCACTACCACCCTCTACCACCATCACTACCACCCTCTACCATCATCACTACCACCCTCTTCCAACATCACTACCACCCTCTACCACCATCACTACCACCCTCTACCACATTCACTACCACCCTCTACCATATTCACTACCACCCTCTGCCACATTCACTACCACCCTCTTCCACCATCACTACCACCCTCTACCACCATCACTACCACCCTCTACCACCATCACTACCACCCTCTACCACCCTGTACCACCATCACTACCACCCTGTACCACCATCACTACCACCCTGTACCACCATCACTACCACCCTGTACCACCATCACTACCACCCTCTACCACCATCACTACCACCCTCTACCACATTCACTACCACCCTCTACCACATTCACTACCACCCTCTACCACCATCACTACCACCCTCTTCCACCATCACTACCACCCTCTACCACCCTGTACCACCATCACTACCACCCTCTACCACCATCACTACCACCCTTTACCACCATCACTACCACCCTCTACCACTATCACTACCTACCACCCTCTAACACAATCATTACTACCATCACAACCACTAACACCCTCTGCCACCATCACTACCATCCTCTACCACCATCACTACCATCCTCTACCACCATCACTACCATCCTCTACCACCATCACTACCACCCTCTACCACTATCACTACCTACCACCCTCTAACACAATCATTACTACCATCACAACCACTAACACCCTCTGCCACCATCACTACCATCCTCTACCACCATCACTACCATCCTCTACCACCATCACTACCATCCTCTACCACCATCACTACCACCCTCTACCACTATCACTACCTACCACCCTCTAACACAATCATTACTACCATCACAACCACTAACACCCTCTGCCACCATCACTACCACCCTCTACCACCATCACTACCACCCTCTACCACCATCACTACCACCCTCTACCACCATCACTACCACCCTCTACCACTATCACTACCTACCACCCTCTAACACAATCATTACTACCATCACAACCACTAACACCCTCTGCCACCATCACTACCACCCTCTACCACCATCACTACCACCCTCTACCACCATCACTACCTGCCTCTACTGACGAGAAGTAAAGCCAGACTGACTCAGAATGCAAGTAAGTTAGTAAGTTTATTCAGATATACACAAATACAGTTACATATGTGTAAAGTACCTATGATAACCCAAAAAGTCAGACAGAATGACTTATTTCCATTGGGATGCTTTGTGTGGGTGCGGTTGGACACGTTCAGTACGGCAGACCACTGTCAGCTCGACGAAAACTGAGGTGACGAATTAAAACTGGGACAAAATTTTGATGATAAAAGTCGTCAAAAACCGAATTCGATGAAAACCATAGTAAACAAAAACTGATGTTCCATTGTATATGAGTAATTTTCGTCTTAGTCATATTATTTATTCATTATACCTTTGAAGAGTCTCGAGAGTTTGTCTGCTCTCTGAGCCCGGCCATGGGCCAGGCTCGTCTGGTGCTTGCCTTGTCAACCAGGCTGTTGCTGCTGGAGGCCTGCTGCCCTACATATCAATCACAGCCTGGTTGATCTGGCACCTGGTGAAGATACTTGTCCAGTTTCCTCTTGAAGGCTTCTACACTTGTTCCAGCAGTGTTTCTGATATCGTCTGGTAAGATGTTGAAAAGTCTGGGACCCCGGATGTGACACAGTGTTCCCTTATTGTCCCCACCACACCCCTGCTTCTCACTGGGTTTATTTTACACTTCCTCCCATATCTCTCACTCCAGTATGTTATGACAGTGGGCAGATTTGGGACCAAGCCCTCGAGTACCTTCCAGGTATACAGTGGACCCCCGCATACCGGACGCATCGCATACCGTACAATCCGCATACCGGACGCTTTGATCACAAAAATTTTGCCTCGCATACCGCCCAAAAACCCGCTCACCACCCTTCGTCAGAGACGCGTCCAATGTGCGGCCTGAGCCACGCTCACATGTTCCGCCGGTGGCATTGTTTACCAGCCAGCCTCCGCGGTAACATCCAAGCATACAATCGGAATATTTCGTATTATTACAGTGTTTTTGGTGATTTTTTCTGGAAAATAAGTGACCATGGGCCCCAAGAAAGCTTCTAGTGCCAACCCTACAGCAGTAAGGGTGAGAATTACTATGGAGATGAAGAAAAAGATCATTGATAAGTATGAAAGTGGAGTGCGTGTCTCCGAGCTGGCCAGGTTGTATAATAAACCCCAATCAACCATCGCTACTATTGGTGGTACAGCTGCTGCTGCTGCTGTACCACCGTCAGCTGCTGCTGCACTGTCAGCTGCTGCTGCTGTACCACCGTCAGCTCCTGCTGCTGCTGTAGTACCGTCTGCTGCTGCTGTAGCATCGTCTGCTGCTGCTGTAGCATCGTCTGCTGCTGCTGTAGCATCGTCTGCTGCTGCTGTAGCATCGTCTGCTGCTGCTGTAGCATCGTCTGCTGCTGCTGTAGCATCGTCTGCTGCTGCTGTAGCATTGTCTGCTGCTGCTGTAGCATCGTCTGCTGCTGCTGTAGCATCGTCTGTTGCTGCTGTAGCATCGTCTGTTGCTGCTGTACCACCGTCAGCTGCTGCTGCTGCTGTAGCATCGTCTGCTGCTGCTGCTGCTGTAGCATCGTCAGTTGCTGCTGTAGCATCTGCTGCTGCTGTAGCATCGTCTGTTGCTGCTGTAGCATCGTCTGTTGCTGCTGTACCACCGTCAGCTGCTGCTGCTGCTGTAGCATCGTCTGCTGCTGCTGTAGCATCGTCTGTTGCTGCTGTAGCATCGTCTGTTGCTGCTGTACCACCGTCAGCTGCTGCTGCTGCTGTAGCATCGTCTGCTGCTGCTGCTGCTGTAGCATCGTCTGCTGCTGCTGTAACATCGTCAGTTGCTGCTGTAGCATCGTCTGCTGCTGCTGTAGCATCGTCTGTTGCTGCTGTACCACCGTCAGCTGCTGCTGCTGCTGTACCACCGTTGTTGGTGTGGCTTATTGAGAATACCAAGAAACAATTAACCCCAGAGGGTTAGCCACCCAGAATAACCCAAAAAAGTCAGTGTCATCGAAGACTGTCTAACTTATTTCCATTGGAGTCCTTAATCTTGTCTCCCAGGATGCAACCCACACCAGTCGAATAACACCCAGGTGAACAGGGAAAATACCTGGAACTAGTGCTCATATTGGTGAATTTAGAGCCAGCAAAGGTTGGTTTGAGAGATTTAAGAATCGTAGTGGCATACACAGTGCGATAAGGCCTGTTCTGGAAGAAAATACCAAACAGGACCTACAGTACTCAGGAGGAAAAGGCACTCCCAGGACACAGTGTCTCATCAGTCATTGCTGCATCTTCAATAAAGGTAAGTGTCATTTATTTTTCATTTAGTAGAGTAGTACATGCACAATATATATTGAGCATGTACTACTCTATTATTGTGCATGTATCCTTCTCTTTGTGTGTAGGAAAATGTATATTTCATGTGGTAAAAATTTTTTTTTTCATACTTTTGGGTGTCTTGCACGGATTAATTTGATTTCCATTATTTCTTATGGGGAAAATTCATTCGCATACCGAACATTTCGCATAACAGCCAGCCCTCTTGCACGGATTAAGGTCGCTATGCGGGGGTCCACTGTATATTGTCATGTACCTCTTTCTCCTCTGCTCCAATGAGTACATGTTCAAGATTTGCAGGCATTCCCAGTAGTTTAGGTGCTTTACTGGCTCAATGTGAGTTGTAAATGATCTCTGTATTTGTTCCAGCTCCGATGTTTCTCCTCCCTTGAATGGGACCATCAACACTGAGCAATATTCTAAGTGAGGGAGCACTAGCGATTTGAAGAGTGTCACCATCGGCATTATTTCCCTTGTTTTGAAAGTTTTCAATACCCACTCTGTCATCTTCCTGGCTGTCGTGATCTTTGTCTTGTTATGGTCTCTAAAAGAAAGGTCCACTGATATAATTATTCCTAGGTCTTTTACGTGTTCCTTATATTCTATTGGGTGACCCTCTTGAGTTTTGTATATAGTGCTCCTTTTGAGTTCTTCATTCTTTCCATACCTAAGCAACTGGAATTTGTCACCATTGAACATCATGTTGTTCTCCACTGCCCACTGGAAAACCCTGTTTGTCTTCCTGTACTTTTCAGTGTTCTCTACTGTACTGACTTTCATGCTTATTTTAGCGTCATCTGCAAATGATGATACAAAAGTGTGCCGGGTGTTTTTGTCTATGTCTGCTATGAGGATGAACAGCAGAGGTGCCAGGACAGTGTCTTGGGGCACTGAGCTTTTGACCTCACTGATGCTGGATCTTGCCCTGTTCACTACTACTTTTTGTGTTAGGAAACCGAAAATCCATCTGCTTACCTTCCCTATAATGCCCATGGCCTTCATATTGTGCGCTATCACTCCATGATCACATTTGTCAAATGCCTTTGCAAAATCTGCATAAATCACATCTGTGTTTTGGCTGTCTTCCAGTGCCTCTGTAAATCTGTCATAATGGTTCAGCAGCTGTGATAGACATGATCGTCCTGCTCTAAAGCCATGTTGGTTTGAGTTATGTTGGTTGTGCTGGTCCATGAAATTTGTAGTCTGCCGTCTCATCACTCTTTCGAAGATTTTTATGTGAGAGGTTAGGACTACTGGTCTGTAATTTTTAGCTAGTGCTCTACTATGTCCCTTATGTAAAGGAGCTATGGCTGCACTCTTTAAGGCCTCCGGTATTTCACCTAGATCTAAGCTCTTTCTCTAAAGAATACTGAGGGCTCGTGATAGTGGTACTTTGCACTTCTTTATAAATAGAGCATTCCATGAATCTGGTCCAGGTGACAAGTGAGTAGACATGTTTTCCATTATATTTTCTTCAGCTCTTTTTAAACTGGTTTATATAATGTATGTCTTTAACATGAGCAGACATCCCATTATTTTCATTTTAGTCTGTTCTTTAATTTTTTTTTACTTATGTTAATGCCCACTGTTATGTACATAACCTGTGTACATAACACAATGAATATTCCTTGTGCAAATTGCAATTTTGGAAATATTGTATTTGTAGAAATAGTACAGTGGACCCTCGGTTATTAGCCATAATCTATTACTGAAGGTTGGCCTAAATCCAAAAAGGCTGAAAACCGAAATGCAGTGAACCCTTGGCTAATGATATTAATCTGTTCCAGAGAGCTCATCATTAGATGAAATTATCGATAGTTGAATTAATTTCCCCCAGAAGAAATAATGGAAATCAAATTAATCCATTCCTGACACCCCAAAGTATGGAAAAAAAAATTTTATCACATGAAATATACATTTTCCTACACACAAAAAGAAGAAGACATGCACAATTACTACTGTACTAAATAAAGAATACATGACACTTACCTTTATTGAAGATCTGGTGATGACTGATGGGATGGGAGGAGGGGAGATGATGAATGTTTTTAATTTTTTGGAAGGGGAATCCTGTTCCATAAGGACTTAAGGCAGCAAGTCCTTTTCTGGGGTTACTTCCCTTCTTCTTTTAATGCCACTAGGACCAGCTTGAGAGTCACTGGACCTCTCTCACACAACAAATCTGTCCATAGAGCTCTGTACCTTGCATTCCTTTAAGATTTGCCTTAAATGGGCCACAATATTGTCATTGTAATAGTCACCAGCATGGCTTGCAATAGCTGTGTTAGGGTGATTTTCATCCATAAAGGTTTGCAGTTCAACCCACTTTGCACATACGTATTTCCTTAATCTCTGAAGTAGGCAACTTCCTTAATTTCTCTCTCCCTTCCTCTGAAACAGTTTCCTCAGGTCTGGCCTCTTGCTGTTGCAGATGCTCTTGCAGCTCATCAGTAGTTAGTTCTTCATTGTCGTCCTCCACCAACTCTTCCACATCCTCCCCACTAACCTCCAACCACAAGGACTTCCCCAATGCCACAATAGATTCCACAACTGGCATAGGCTTCTCAGGGTTAGCCACAAACCCTTCAAAATCCCTATCTTGTACATTTTCTGGCCACAATTTCATCCAGACAGAGTTCAAGGTCCTCTTAGTCACTCACACAACTGAGGATACTAAAGTGATCTTTCCAAAACTCTCTTAGGGTCAATCGAGTGTCTGAGGTCACTTCAAAGCACTTTTGAAACAGCTTTTGTGTAGAGTTTTTAGAAGTTTGAAATAACCTGCTGGTCCATGGGCTGCAGGAGTGGAGTGGTATTAGGAGGCAAAAGCTTCACTTCGATATAGCTCATGTCCCAGAAATTTGCTCTGCCAAGTCTGAAGGATGACCAGGAGCATTGTCTAATACCATGAGGCACTTAAGGTCCAATTTATTTTCCAGGAGGTAATTCTTCACACCAGGGCCAAACACTTCATTGAACCGCTCGACAAAAATTTCCCTCATGACTCATGCCTTACTGTTTGCCCTCCACATCACACACATTAGCCTTGAAGACATTGTTTTTCCTGAACACTCTGGGAGTTTCAGAGGGATATATGAGTAGAGGCTTCACTCTGCAATCCCCACTAGCATTGTTACACAACAGTAAGGTTAGCCTGTCTTTCATAGGCTTGTGTCCTGGGAGTGCTTTTTCCTCCTGAGTAATGTAAGTCCTGTTTGGCATTTTCTTCCAAAACAGGCTTGTTTCATCACAATTAAACACTTGTTCCGGTTTCAATCCTTCACCCTCTATGTACTCCTTGAATTCCTGCACATATTTTTCAGCCTCTTTTTGGTCCAGACTGGCAGCCTCACCATGCCTTATCACACTATGTATGCCACTATGATTCTCAAATCTCTCAAACCAACCTTTGCTGGCCTTAAATTCACTCAAATCACCACTAGATGCAGGCATATTTTTAATTAAATCGGCATACAAGTTCCTAGCCTTTTCACATATGATTGTAATAAAGTTGGTAGAATTACCGACAATATGTAAAGTAAAAGGACACAAGTGCAACTAATGTGACATTTATTGTGGCAACGTTTCGCTCTCCAGGAGCTTTATCAAGCCATTACAAACAATACATGGACACAGAGGGTATATAAAGGCTCAGAGTGAGGTGAATACTAGTGAGGTACCATTTCGATGTTCACTAGTGGTAGTAGTAGTAGTAGTGGTAGTGACAAAAGTAATACAATATGGTAGAGCAATTAATTCGTACATGAGTAAAAGGATATAAAAGCTATTACTTGGGTAATATAAAAATAGGTTGGACAAATGTAAACTGGAATGAGGCAGCTTGTTTCAGTGTTCACTCTCTGTGCTTTGTGTAGTATAACAGGAGAGACTATGTGATGGCAGGGTTTACTGTTTTCAGGAGGATTCTTGCTAAGACTTCGGAGATGGTGAAGCTGCCGTTGTTTTGTTTAATTGTATTCGAAACAGCGATCAGTGCTGATTCAAGGCACTTGCGTGTGCGGAAATTATTTTCTTTTATCACTAATTGGGCGTCTCTGAATTTCATAAGATGATTGGTGGAATTTCGGTGTTGTACACAGGCGTTGTTTAAGTTGTCGTTCCTACATGCGTATATGTGTTCATTGAGGCGGGTGTCGAGGTTTCTTGCTGTTTCACCTACGTAGATCTTGTCACAGCCTCCACAGGGTATAGTGTAAACTCCTGCATTGACTGATTCGTGGTGCTTGGGTTTTGTCCTGGTTAGATCCTTTATTGAAGTGGTAGAAGCGATGGCGACTCTGGTGTTAGCTTGTGAAAGTACTTTTGAGACGTTTAGTGCAACCTGGCTGTTGGGAAGAATTATAACTTTGTCGGGAGCGGTGTTGATGCGTGGAGAATTGATGATCTGAAGAGCTCTTTTCTTGCAGTCTTTGATGAAAAAAGAAGGAAACTGTAACTCAGTGAATGTTTGGTGAATGTAAGTACATTCCTCGTCAAGAAACTCAGGACTACAAATTCGGTATGCTCTTAGGAAAAACCCAATGATGATGCCTCTTTTGGTCTTGTTATCTTGACTGGAATAGAAGTGTGTGAGATCATTTTTATTGGTGGGTTTCCGATAAACTTGATAAACCGCATCCGTAACCTCTCCATCCGTAACAAGAAACTAAGCAGTTTGGATGTGACTTCCCTCTTCACAAAAGTACCTACCAAAAAAGCCATCGAGGTTCTACGACGTAAAGTCAACCAGGACCTTAATCTTCCTTTACCTCCCGGAGATTTTGTTGACTTGATTGAACTCTGTGTTAACTTCAACTGTTTTTCCTTCAATAACAAGCTCTACAAACAAACCTACGGCATGGGAATGGGGTCCCCAATAAGTGCCGTCCTAGCCAACTTATACATGGAACACCTAGAGTCCGAACACTTCGCCAACATCATCCCTTCAAGCGTCACTTGGTTACGTTACGTGGACGATGTCCTCGTAATAACTCCAAAACGTTTTGATATACGGGATCTTCAGGCAAGGCTCAACGCAGTTGAACCAGCGATCCAGTTTACACTAGAAGAAGAGTCCAATGACAAGCTACCTTTCCTCGACGTCCTCATTCACAAAGTAGACAACAACCTAAGATTTCAAGTTTATCGGAAACCCACCAATAAAAATGATCTCACACACTTCTATTCCAGTCAAGATACCAAGACCAAAAGAGGCATCATCATTGGGTTTTTCCTAAGAGCATACCGAATTTGTAGTCCTGAGTTTCTTGACGAGGAATGTACTTACATTCACCAAACATTCACTGAGTTACAGTTTCCTTCTTTTTTCATCATAGACTGCAAGAAAAGAGCTCTTCAGATCATCAATTCTCCACGCATCAACACCGCTCCCGACAAAGTTATAATTCTTCCCAACAGCCAGGTTGCACTAAACGTCTCAAAAGTACTTTCACAAGCTAACACCAGAGTCGCCATCGCTTCTACCACTTCAATAAAGGATCTAACCAGGACAAAACCCAAGCACCACGAATCAGTCAATGCAGGAGTTTACACTATACCCTGTGGAGGCTGTGACAAGATCTACGTAGGTGAAACAGCAAGAAACCTCGACACCCGCCTCAATGAACACATATACGCATGTAGGAACGACAACTTAAACAACGCCTGTGTACAACACCGAAATTCCACCAATCATCTTATGAAATTCAGAGACGCCCAATTAGTGATAAAAGAAAATAATTTCCTCACACGCAAGTGCCTTGAATCAGCACTGATCGCTGTTTCGAATACAATTAAACAAAACAACGGCAGCTTCACCATCTCCGAAGTCTTAGCAAGAATCCTCCTGAAAACAGTAAACCCTGCCATCACATAGTCTCTCCTGTTATACTACACAAAGCACAGAGAGTGAACACTGAAACAAGCTGCCTCATTCCAGTTTACATTTGTCCAACCTATTTTTATATTACCCAAGTAATAGCTTTTATATCCTTTTACTCATGTACGAATTAATTGCTCTACCATATTGTATTACTTTTGTCACTACCACTACTACTACTACTACCACTAGTGAACATCGAAATGGTACCTCACTAGTATTCACCTCACTCTGAGCCTTTATATACCCTCTGTGTCCATGTATTGTTTGTAATGGCTTGATAAAGCTCCTGGAGAGCGAAACGTTGCCACAATAAATGTCACATTAGTTGCACTTGTGTCCTTTTACTTTACACATATGATTGCTTGAGAGATGCTATCTCCTGATATCTGTTTTTAGTTTATCCACACCAATGACAGTCTCTCAACACCTTCGGGTACTTGCGATCTCTGTTTTGAAAACATACTTGCACCTTTGGCAACAACAGCTTCCTTGATTGTGTTTTTGTTGGCCAAGATAGTAGCAATGGTTGATTGGGGTTTGGTATACAACCTGGCCAGCTCCGAGATGCACTCCACTTTTGTACTTTGCAGTCATCTCGTTCATCTCGTTTTTCAGTTCCATACTAATTCTCACTCTTTTTACCACAGGGTTGGCACTAGAAGCTTTCTTGGGGGCATTGGTGGCTTATTTTGCCATTACAAGCGCTGAAAACACTGGGATAATATAAATTGGACTGAATGTATGCGTGGATGCGACTGCACTGGCTGGCTTGTAAACACTGGCGCACACAGTGCAGCGGAGGTGCGCTCAGGCCACATGTGGATGCATGCTGGACGAATCACATTGGTCGAGTTTTTCATTGTTGGCCGGGCCAAAATTTTTACTCAAACGCTTCGTTGGGCGGATTTGTCATTAGTCAATGCTTTCGTTAGCCAAGGGTCCACTGTAATATTTCCCATAAGAATTAATGTAAATCCTATTACATGTAATCCATTTCAGACATCCAAAAATATTAGCAAAAACTACATTTTTTAAAGATTAACTATAGTTTTACATACAGAAAACAATGAGAAATAAATATAAAGCTAAAATTTTTATGATAAATGAACATTACATACCTATATTGAAGAAGGTGAGGAGGGGAGAGGGAGGTGGGAATCCCCCTCCATAAGGACTTCAGGTATCAAAAACCCTCTCTAGGGTTACTTCCCTTCTTTGTCATTTACTGCCGCAGTACATTCATTACTTACCTTAAAATATTTGTAGTCTTAATGTAGGGCAAGAGGTGAGTAGTATTTATTTGTAGGAAGTCAGTGTAGGCAGCAGTAGATGTAGGTGCACATAGTATGTAGCCCTCTGGGTTAAGATAAGGGATAAGAAAAGATTTCGTTTAGATTTTTAACCCTGGAGGGTTAGCCACCCAGGATAACCCAAGAAAGTCAGTGCGTCATCGAGGATTGTCTAACTTATTTCCATTGGGGTCCTCAATCTTGTCCCCCAGGATATGACCCACACCAGTCGACTAACATCCAGATACCTGTTTGCTGCTAGGCAAACAGGACAACAGGTGTAAGGAAATGTGTCAAAATGTTTCCACCCGCTGGTAATCGAACCTGGGCTCTCCATGTGTGAAGCATGAGGTTTAGCCACCAGGCCACCAGGCCACTACAGAGCCATATTATTATTATTATTATTATCACACTAGCCGATTCCCACCAAGGCAGGGTGGCCCAAAAAAGAAAAACTTTCACCATCATTCACTCCATCACTGTCTTGCCAGAAGGGTGCTTTACACTACAGTTTTTAAACTGCAACATTAGCACCCCTCCTTCAGAGTGCAGGCACTGTACTTCCCATCTCCAGGACTCAAGTCCGGCCTGCCGGTTTCCCTGAACCCCTTCATAAATGTTACTTTGCTCACACTCCAACAACACGTCAAGTATTAAAAACCATTTGTCTCCATTCACTCCTATCAAACACGCTCACGCATGCCTGCTGGAAGTCCAAGCCCCTCGCACACAAAGCCTCCTTTACCCCCTCCCTCCAACCTTTCCTAGGCCGATCCCTACCCCGCCTTCCTTCCACTACAGACTGATACACTCTTGAAGTTATTCTGTTTCGCTCCATTCTCTCCACATATCCGAACCACCTCAACAACCCTTCCTCAGCCCTCTGGACAACAGTTTTGGTAATCCTGCACCTCCTCCTAACTTCCAAACTACGAATTCTCTGCATTATATTCACACCACACATTGCTCTCAGACATGACATCTCCACTGCCTCCAGCCTTCTCCTCGCTGCAACATTCATCATCCATGCTTCACACCCATATAAGAGCGTTGGTAAAACTATACTCTCATACATTCCCCTCTTTGCCTCCAAGGACAAAGTTCTTTGTCTCCACAGACTCCTAAGTGCACCACTCACCCTTTTCCCCTCATCAATTCTATGATTCACCTCATCTTTCATAGACCCATCCGCTGACACGTCCACTCCCAAATATCTGAATACATTCACCTCCTCCATACTCTCTCCCTCCAATCTGATATCCAATCTTTCATCACCTAATCTTTTTGTTATCCTCATAACCTTACTCTTTCCTGTATTCACTTTCAATTTTCTTCTTTTGCACACCCTACCAAATTCATCCACCAATCTCTGCAACTTCTCTTCAGAATCTCCCAAGAGCACAGTGTCATCAGCAAAGAGCAACTGTGACAACTCCCACTTTATGTGTGATTCTTTATCTTTTAACTCCACGCCTCTTGCCAAGACCCTCGCATTTACTATATTATTACTATATTCACTGAGTTTAATCATTTCTAACAACTACCTTTAGATGCCATCATAAACAAAGGGATAAGTAATGAATAATTCATGCCGAGAATTGTAAAAAAAACACATATGAAGGACGGTGACTGGGCCAGATGCCAGATTCACAGTTTTCTCTAACGCTGAATCAGAGAAAACAATTCGCCGGTACTCACCACTCGATAGCATATAAACATTGCATGTTTATATGCTATATGCTATGTAACATATTTATTATATAATTTTGAAGAACACATCATAGATGGATTAATGAAAATGTCTATATTAGTTGCCAGTGGTGGGTGAAGAAGTCACATTTGTTTGAGCTCTGTCAAAATTGCATTACTCTGATGGTCCCTGGGGGGCCAGAGTGCAGAAAATAGTTGTGTGCAAAACTTAAAGTACATATACTCTTTTAAGCCCACATAAAGGAAATATCAGTGTTCATTCAAGAGAAAAAATATATATTTTAGTGTCAAGTGTAAAGTGCCAGGCCCTAGACTAATGGCTGTTACTGTAGGGTGTCATACAGGAAATGTGATTAGTATTGAGCATAGATCAGTGAGGGAAAATAAGAAAGATCAGGGATTAGCATAAATTCAACGAGCAGAAAAGCTAAGAAATGAAAAATTACAATTGTTAAAACTGCAGGAAAATATAAGATATAATTATTTTTAAAAGTGTAGGAGTTCGGGTTGTGAACTAGGCCGAAAGGTGTTTCCATGCAGTGGTCATGTTTTTGTGTATGGAGAGATTATCTCTCATCTCATCATTAGTAATACAGTGGGTAATGGGGTATTGACGCTCAATGATATAGTGATCTTAACCCTTTCAGGGTTTTGGACATACTAGTATGGCTTATGCACCAAGGTTTTTGACGTACTAGTATGCCTAAATTCTAGTGCCCTTAAACCTAGTGAGAGAAAGCTGGTAGGCCTACATTGAAAGAATGGGTCTATGTGGTCATTGTGTGCAGTATAAAAAAATCCTGCAGCACACAGTGCATGAGAAAAAAACTTTGATCGTGTTTTTTGATTAAAACAGATACTTTGCACTGTATTTTTGCATGGAATTTATTGTTGTATTCTGGTTTTCCTGGTCTCATTTTATAGAATGGAAGACATATTACAGAAATTGAGATGATTTTTGACTGGTTTTACAATGAAAAGTACCTTGAAATTGAGCTCAAAGTAGCAGAAATGTTCGATTTTTACCAAAGTTCAAAAGTAAGCAAATCATGCTAAGCGTCCAATACATGTCAACTGGTGAGTCTAATATTCTTTCACAAGTGTGCTGATATTATTTATACCATTTCTACACTAAAGCAGTAGTCTGCATAACAGTGAATCTTCTATTTTTTGTGAGAATAAAAATTCAAATTGGACACCAAAAGAATGTAAGAGGGGCATGGGGACGTGACTAATGAACAGAGGAAATATTATTTTAGTGCCAGGAATGTCTTTCTTGCTTTTTCTGGACCCTATTTGGAAATTGGCATTTTTTGAAATTTGTGTGAAATTGGCAAAATTGCTAAATTCTGACCACTGTATTGGATAGTTAAAATTGGGAAATGGGTGGTTTCTTGTACTCATTCGATAGAAAAATTGGAGTTCTAGCGAAATAGTTATGATTTTTGTCGACTAGTACACTGGAATTGGCCGAAAATAGGGCTCAAAGTGGGCAAAATCACCGATGCGTAAACATCGTCGAGACCGCTAATTTTGCGAGAGCATAATTCCGTAAGTTTTCCATCAAATTTCATACTTTTGGTGTCATTATGATCAGGAAAAGATTCTCTATCTTTTCATATGAAAAAATAATTTTTTTGGGGGGGGGGAAATTTGGGCGACCCTGAGAACAAGTCTGGGAGAGGGCCTGGGGACCCTGAAAGGGTTAAATTGTGGATTACAACAATCTGGCAAATATGCAACACAGGTCTGCCATCACAAATCTGGCATCACTGGGACCTGTAGTGTGCCAGATTACTGAGTTTGCCGGATTACAGAGTGGTTAGGTTAGAATATACTTCATAAAATTAACAAACTTGACATACACAAGAAAGTTCATTGAACATCAGCAAAAATTTAATTTTCCGCTTTTTTGAGCACAATTTCAAGGTACTTTTCATCAAAAAACCAATCAAAATCATATCTATTTCTGTAATATAACTTCCATTCTATCAAATGAGACCCACAAAATGAGAATACAACCATGAAACCCATACGAAAATACAGTGGACCCTCGTTTTTTGTAAGGTTTGAAAGTCGTAATTTTTGGAAATCGTAATTTTTTTTCGTCAAAACATTGATTCGCGAATCGTCATTTGACTCTCAAGTAGTTGTTTGTCTCAGACGCGTACCCACGGTCCCGAGCCGCCTCACCCCTTCCTCCCAGCCAGTTTGCCATTGTTTACCAGTGAGTGACCGTGTTCTCCCGTGTTCATACGAAATATTTCATAATGTTCCATTCATTTTAGTGCTTGCAACTGTTAAATATGCTACCATGGCTCCAAAGAAAGGTCCTGGTGCCATGCCTTTGGTAAAGAAGGTGAGAAATATGATTGAATTCAATAAAAACATCATTGAACAGTATGAAAGTGGTGTACGTGTGGCAGAACTGGCTAGGATGTATAAGAAACCCCATACAACCATAGTTTCCATCATGGCCAAGAAAAAGGAAATCAAGGAAGCTGTTGTTGCAAAGGAGGTAAATATGCTACAAAAATGAGATCGCCAGTATTCAGAGATGTTGAGAAGTTGTTATTGGTGTGGATCAACGAGAAACAATTAGCAGGAGATAGTCTTATGCAGTTGCTTATTTCTGAATAGGCTAGGCAGTTGCATGATGATCTCGTAAAGAAATTGCCTGCAATGAGTACTGATATTTGTGAATTAAAGGCCAATAAAGGCTAGTTTGAAAGATTTATGAACTGTAGTGGCATACACAGTGTAATAAGGTACAGTGGTCCCTCAGTTATTGTCCGGCTCGATAGTCATCCTTTTCGGAAATCGTCGCGTTATTTTGTCCAAACATTGGCTCACAAATGGTCCATTGACTCGCTAATTGTCTTTTGTCCTGGATGCGTACTCACGCTCTGAGCCACCTCGGCTCCATTCCCAGCCAGTGTGCCATTGTTTACCAGTGAGCGATGGTCCCCTCACTTGCTCATATGAAATATTTCATAATATTCCATTCATTTTAGTGCTTGCAAGTGCTAAATAAGCTACCCTGGCTCTAAAGAAAGATCCTAGTGCCAAACCTTTGGTAAAGAAGGTGAGAAATATGATTGAATATAAGAAAAACATCATTGAACAATAAGAAAGTGGTGTACATGTGGGTGAACTGGCCAGGATGTATAACAAATCCTGTACAACCATATCTTCCATCATGGCCAAGGAAAAGGAAATCAAGGAAGCTGTTGTTGCAAAGGGGGTAAATATGCTACAAAAATGAGATCGTCAGTATTCGAAGATGATGAGAAGTTGTTATTGGTGTGGATGAACGAGGAACAATTAGCAGGAGATAGTCTTATGCAGTTGCTTATTTGTGAATAGGCTAGGCAGTTGCATGACGATCTCGTAAAGAAATTGCCTGCAACGAGTACAGTGGACCCTCGACCAGCGATGGCATCGATTAATGATAAATCCGACTAGCGATACATTTTATCTCAAAAATTTTGCCTCGACTAGCACTAAAAAACCCGACCAACGCTATTCGTTCCATTCGAGACGCGTCCACTTTGGCCTGAGTGCGCCTCACTTGTCCCATGGGTGCCAGTGTTTACAAGCCAGCCAGCCACCGCGGTTGCTTCCAAACATACAATTGGAACATTTCATATTATCACAGCCTTTGTAGTGATTGCACCTGCAAAATAAGTCACCATAGGCCCCATGAAAGCTTCTAGTGCCAACCCTACAGCAAAAAGGGTGAGAATTACTATGGAGATGAAGAAAGAGATCATTGCTAAGTATGAGAGTGGAGTGCATGTCTCCGAGCTGGTCAGGTTGTATAGTAAACCCCAATCAACCATCGCTACTATTGTGGGCATGAAAACGGCAATCAAGGAAGCTGTTCTTGCCAAAGGTGCAACTATGTTTTCGAAACTGAGATCGCAAGTAATAGAAGATGTTGAGAGACTGTTATTGGTGTGGATAAACGAAAAACAGATAGCAGGAGATAGCATCTCTCAAGCGATCATATGTGAAAAGGCTAGGAAGTTGCATGACGATTTAATTAACAAAATGCCAGCAACTAATGGGGATGTGAGTGAATTTATGGCCAGCAAAGGTTGGTTTGAGAGATTTAAGAAGCGTAGTGGCATTCATAGTGTGATAAGTGTGAGGCTGCCAGTTCGGACCACAAAGCAGCTGAAAAATATGTGCATGAATTCAAGGAGTACATAGACAGTGAAGGACTGAAACCTGAATAAGTGTTTAATTATGACGAAACAGGCCTGTTTTGGAAGAAAATGCCAAGCAGGACCTACATTACTCAGGAGGAAAAGGCACTCCCAGGACATAAGCCTATGAAAGACAGGCTTACTCTGTTGATGTGTGCCAATGCTAGTGGTGATTGCAAAGTGAAGCTTTTATTGGTGTATCACTCTGAAACTCCCAGAGTGTTCAGGAAAAACAATGTCCTCAAGGCTAATTTGTGTGTACTGAGCAGGGCAAACAGTAAGGCATGGGTCACTAGGGACTTTTTCTATGACTGGTTACACCATGCATTTGCCCCCACTGTGAAAAATTACCTCTTGGAAAATAAATTAGACCTGAAGTGCCTCCTGGTATTAGACAATGCTCCTGGTCATCCTACAGATGTGGCAGAGCGACTTTCTGTGGAAATGAGCTTCATTAAGGTCAAGTTTTTGCCTCCTAATACCACTCTTCTCCTGCAGCCCATGGACCAGCAGGTCATTTCCAACTTCAAGAAACTGTACACAAAAGCTATGTTTGAAAGGTGCTTTGTAGTGACCTCAGAAACTCAACTGACTGTAAGAGAGTTTTGGAAAGATCACTTTACCATCCTCAATTGTGTAAACATTATAGGTAAGGCTTGGGAGGCAGTGACTAAGAGGACCTTGAACTCTGCTTGGAAAAAACTGTGGCCAGAATGTGTAGACAAAAGGGATTTTGAAGGGTTTGAGGCTAACCCTGAGAATCCTGTGCCAGTTGAGGAATCCATTGTGGCACTGGGGAAGTCCTTGGGGTTGGAGGTTAGTGGGGAGGATGTGGAAGAGTTCGTGGAGGAGGACAATGAAGAACTAACCACTGATAAGCTGCTAGATCATCTTCATCAGCATGAGGCCACACCTGAGGAAACTGCTTCGGAGGATGGGATAGAGAAATTGAAGAAGTTGCCTACTTCTAAGATTAAGGAAATCTGTGCAATGTGGCTTAAAGTGCAAACCTTTATGGATGAAAATCACCCTGACACAGCTACTGCAAGCCGTGTTGGCAACCTGTACACTGACAATGTTGTGAAACACTTTAGAAATGTCATAAAGGAATGGGAGGTACAGGCCTCTATGGACAGATATGTTGTGCGACAGAAGTCCAGTGACTCTCAAGCTGGTCCTAGTGGCATTAAAAGAACAAGGGAAGTAACCCCGGAAAAAGAGTTGCTACCTCAAGTCCTAATGGAAGGGGATTCGCCTTCTAAACATTAAGAAGATCCACACTCTCCCCTCCTCCCATCCCATCAATCATCACCAGATCTTCAATAAAGGTAAGTGTCATGTAACTGTGCATGTCTTCTTCAGTTTGTGTGTATTAAAATTAATATTTCATGTGGTAAAATTTTTTTTTTCAATACTTTGGGGTGTCAAGAATGGATTAATTTGATTTCCATTAGTTCTTATGGGGGAAATTAACTCGATTAACGATAATTTCGATTAACGATGAGCTCTCAGTAATTGATTAATATCACTGGTCGAGGGTCCACTGTACTGATATTTGTGAATTAAAGGCCAATAAAGGCTAGTTTGAAAGATTTAAGAACTGTAGTGGCATACACAGTGTAATAAGGTACAGTGGTCCCTCAATTATCGGCTCGATAGTCATCCTTTTCGGAAATCGTCGCGTTATTTTGTCCAAACATTGGCTCGCAAATGGTCCGTTGACTCACTAATTGTCTTTTGTCCTGGATGCGTACTCGCGCTCTGAGCCACCTC
Source organism: Cherax quadricarinatus (assembly GCF_038502225.1). Classification (NCBI taxonomy): domain Eukaryota; kingdom Metazoa; phylum Arthropoda; class Malacostraca; order Decapoda; family Parastacidae; genus Cherax; species Cherax quadricarinatus. Next base: position 20,650,734 of record NC_091366.1, read on the forward strand.
GGCTCCCTTCCCAGCCAGTGTGCCATTGTTTACCAGTGAGTGACTGTCCCCTCACTTGCTCATATGAAATATTTCATAATATTCCATTCATTTTAGTGCTTGCAAGTGCTAAATAAGCTACCATGGCTCTAAAGAAAGATCCTAGTGCCAAACCTTTTGTAAAGAAGGTGAGAAATATGATTGAATATAAGAAAAACATCATTGAACAATAAGAAAGTGGTGTAAGTGTTGGCAAACTGGCCAGGATGTATAACAAATCGCGTACAACCATATCTTCCGTCATGGCCAAGAAAAAGGAAATCAAGGAAGCTGTTGTTGCAACGGGGGTAAATATGCTGACAAAAATGAGATCACCAGTACTCGAAGATGTTGAGAAGTTACTATTGGTGTGGATAAACGAGAAACAATTAGCAGGAGATAGCCTTAAGACGTTGAATATTTGTGAAAAGGCTAGGCAGTTGCATGACGATTTGGTAAAGATACTGCCTGCAACTAGTGGTGATGTGAGTGAATTTAAGGCCAGCAAAGGCTGGTTTGAGAGATTTAAGAAATGTACTGGCATACACAGTGTGATAAGGCATGGTGAGGCTGCCAGTTCAGACAAAAATGCGACTGAAAAATATGTTGTACAAGAATTGTATACAATGCCGGCAAAATGAAATTAAGAGACAAGTACAACATCTGGGTATCTTTATTGTAGACGTTTCACCATCCAGTGGCTTTATCAATACAAATTCCAGGACATAACTTGAAAACAGTAGAACTATGTACAGAAGATGAGGTAATCAGTCCCTCAACCTAGGAGTAGGTGTGAAGAGCACCGTAGTCGTGGAGATTCTCCACTGTAGTCGTGGAGAATCTCCATGACTACGGTGCTCTTCGCACCTTCTCCTAGGTTGAGGGACTGATTTTCTCATCTTCTGTACATAGTTCTACTGTCTTCAAGTAATGTCCTGGAATTTGTATTGATAAAGCCACTGGTTGGCAAAACATCTACAATAAAGATACCCAGATATTGCACATGTGTCTGAAAAATATGTGCATGAATTCATGGAGTACATAGAGGCTGAAGGTCTGAAACCTGAACAAGTGTTCATTTGTGATGAAACAGGCCTCTTTTGGAAAAAAAAGCCAATGAGGACCTACATTACTCAGGAGGAAAAGGCACTGCCAGGACACAAGCCTATGAAAGACAGGCTGACGCTCATGTTCTGTGCTAATGCTAGTGGGGATTTCAAGGTGAAGCCATTACTAGTGTACCATTCTGAAAATCCCAGAGTGTTCAAGAAAAATAATGTTATGAAAAGTAAATTGTGTGTGTTTTGGATATCTAATAATAAGGCATGGGTCACGAGGGAAATTTTTGTCGAGTGGTTCAATGAAGTGTTTGGCCCTAGTGTGAAGAATTACCTGCTGGAAAAGAAATTGGATCTCAAGCACCTCCTAATAATGGACAATGCACCTGCTCATCCTCCAAACTTTAATGACTTAATTCTGAAGGAGTTTGGGTTCATCACAGTCATGTTCTTGCCCCTGAATACCACTCCTCTCCTCCAGCCCATGGACCTGCAGGTCATTTCAAACTTTAAAAAACTCTACACCAAAGCAATGTTTGAAAGGTGCTTTAATGTGACCTCAGACACTAACTTGACCCTAAGAGATTTTTGGAAAGAACACTTCAGTATTTTCCATTGCATAAGCCTTATAGGTAATGCTTGGGAGGGAGTGACTACCAGGACTTTGAACTCTGCTTGGAGAAACTTGTGACCAGATTGTGTCCACAAGAGGGATTTTGAAGGGTTTGAGGCAGCCACTGATGAGCCTATATCACTTGTGAACTCTATTGAGACATTGGGGAGTTCCATGGGGTTGGATGTGAATTTGGAGGATGTGGAAGAGTTGGTGGAGGACCACAACGAAGACCTAACCACTGAGGAGCTGCAAGAGCTTCAGCAGGAACAGCAACAGATCGCAGCTCAGAATCTTGCTGCAGAGGAGGAAGAAGAGAGATGGAAGATGGTGCCATCTTCAGAAATTAAGGAGATTTTTCAAATGTGGGGTAGGATGGAAAGATTTATGGAGAAACATCACCCTGAGAAGGATGTTGCAAGCCATATTGGCAACTTGTACAGCGACAGAGTCTTGGCCCATTTTAGGGAAGTTTTAAAGAGACATCAGAAACAGAGCTCTCTGGACAGTTTTTTTGCGAGACAGGATTCCAGTGACTCTCAAGCTGGTCCTAGTGGCATTAAGAAACAGAGAAGAGAAGTAACCCCAGAAAAGCACTTGGTACCTGAGGTGTTGATGGAAGGAGACTCCCCTTCCAAATTGTAATTCAATCTCTCTCCTTCTCCAGTCTTCCATACACTAAGAAGAATTGCCAATAAAGGTAAGTGTTATGCTGTTAATGTTTCATTCATCATGTCCCATTGTATTGTTTATGTACTACATCTATATGTTTCATGTAAAAATTTTTGGGTGTCAGGAACGGATTAACCCTTTCAGGGTTTCTGACGTACTAGTACGGCTTATGCACCAGGGTTTTTGATGTACTAGTATGCCTAAATTCTAGCACCCTTAAATCTAGTGAGAGAAAGCTGGTAGGCCTACATATGAAAGAATGGGTCTATGTGGTCAGTGTGCGCAGTATAAAAAAAATCCTGCAGCACACAGTACGTAATGAGAAAAAACTTTGACCATGTACTTAGTGGAGTGGAATGACTTTCATTAGTTTTTTCTCTTTCTTGAAATACCAGACGTATACAGTGAAATTCATATAACCTGTAGTTACCAGCGGTCGCAATATACACAAAGAGAAGCAAATACTACTGCAAAAAAAGCGTCTTTCCTCCAATAATTCCACCGGTCAACTATAGTGATAATATAGCATTTGTTGTGGTGGAGATGGAAAAAACCTAGAAAAGCTAGATACAGCAATCTATAAACAAGGGTTGAGGCCTCGACCATTCGTCATTGTAGGAGCTGCCAGCAATCACCGATTCTTCAACACGCAAGTTATACTTTTGTATCAATCAAATAACATATTACTCCATTAAATAATTTCCAGTACGTAGTTCCTTCATTTTTATTATTATTTTTTATTATTATCACACCGGCCGATTCCCACCAAGGCAGGGTGGCCCGAAAAAGAAAAACTTTCACCATCATTCACTCCATCACTGTCTTGCCAGAAGGGTGCTTTACACTACAGTTTTTAAACTGCAACATTAACACCCCTCCTTCAGAGTGCAGGCACTGTACTTCCCATCTCCAGGACTCAAGTCCGGCCTGCCGGTTTCCCTGAATCCCTTCATAAATGTTACTTTGCTCACACTCCAACAGCACGTCAAGTATTAAAAACCATTTGTCTCCATTCACTCCTATCAAACACGCTCACGCATGCCTGCTGGAAGTCCAAGCCCCTCGCACACAAAACCTCCTTTACCCCCTCCCTCCAACCCTTCCTAGGCCGACCCCTACCCCGCCTTCCTTCCACTACAGACTGATACACTCTTGAAGTCATTCTGTTTCGCTCCATTCTCTCTACATGTCCGAACCACCTCAACAACCCTTCCTCAGCCCTCTGGACAACAGTTTTGGTAATCCCGCACCTCCTCCTAACTTCCAAACTACGAATTCTCTGCATTATATTCACACCACACATTGCCCTCAGACATGACATCTCCACTGCCTCCAGCCTTCTCCTCGCTGCAACATTCATCACCCACGCTTCACACCCATATAAGAGCGTTGGTAAAACTATACTCTCATACATTCCCCTCTTTGCCTCCAAGGACAAAGTTCTTTGTCTCCACAGACTCCTAAGTGCACCACTCACTCTTTTTCCCTCATCAATTCTATGATTCACCTCATCTTTCATAGACCCATCCGCTGACACGTCCACTCCCAAATATCTGAATACGTTCACCTCCTCCATACTCTCTCCCTCCAATCTGATATTCAATCTTTCATCACCTAATCTTTTTGTTATCCTCATAACCTTACTCTTTCCTGTATTCACCTTTAATTTTCTTCTTTTGCACACCCTACCAAATTCATCCACCAATCTCTGCAACTTCTCTTCAGAATCTCCCAAGAGCACAGTGTCATCAGCAAAGAGCAGCTGTGACAACTCCCACTTTGTGTGTGATTCTTTATCTTTTAACTCCACGCCTCTTGCCAAGACCCTCGCATTTACTTCTCTTACAACCCCATCTATAAATATATTAAACAACCACGGTGACATCACACATCCTTGTCTAAGGCCTACTTTTACTGGGAAAAAATTTCCCTCTTTCCTACATACTCTAACTTGAGCCTCACTATCCTCGTAAAAACTCTTCACTGCTTTCAGTAACCTACCTCCTACACCATACACTTGCAACATCTGCCACATTGCCCCCCTATCCACCCTGTCATACGCCTTTTCCAAATCCATAAATGCCACAAAGACCTCTTTAGCCTTATCTAAATACTGTTCACTTATATGTTTCACTGTAAACACCTGGTCCACACACCCCCTACCTTTCCTAAAGCCTCCTTGTTCATCTGCTATCCTATTCTCCGTCTTACTCTTAATTCTTTCAATTATAACTCTACCATACACTTTACCAGGTACACTCAACAGACTTATCCCCCTATAATTTTTGCACTCTCTTTTATCCCCTTTGCCTTTATACAAAGGAACTATGCATGCTCTCTGCCAATCCCTAGGTACCTTACCCTCTTCCATACATTTATTAAATAATTGCACCAACCACTCCAAAACTATATCCCCACCTGCTTTTAACATTTCTATCTTTATCCCATCAATCCCGGCTGCCTTACCCCCTTTCATTTTACCTACTGCCTCACGAACTTCCCCCACACTCACAACTGGCTCTTCCTCACTCCTACAAGATGTTATTCCTCCTTGCCCTATACACGAAATCACAGCTTCCCTATCTTCATCAACATTTAACAATTCCTCAAAATATTCCTTCCATCTTCCCAATACCTCTAACTCTCCATTTAATAACTCTCCTCTCCTATTTTTAACTGACAAATCCATTTGTTCTCTAGGCTTTCTTAACTTGTTAATCTCACTCCAAAACTTTTTCTTATTTTCAACAAAATTTGTTGATAACATCTCACCCACTCTCTCATTTGCTCTCTTTTTACATTGCTTCACCACTCTCTTAACTTCTCTCTTTTTCTCCATATACTCTTCCCTCCTTGCATCACTTCTACTTTGTAAAAACTTCTCATATGCTAACTTTTTCTCCCTTACTACTCTCTTTACATCATCATTCCACCAATCGCTCCTCTTCCCTCCTGCACCCACTTTCCTGTAACCACAAACTTCTGCTGAACACTCTAACACTACATTTTTAAACCTACCCCATACCTCTTCGACCCCATTGCCTATGCTCTCATTAGCCCATCTATCCTCCAATAGCTGTTTATATCTTACCCTAACTGCCTCCTCTTTTAGTTTATAAACCTTCACCTCTCTCTTCCCTGATGCTTCTATTCTCCTTGTATCCCATCTACCTTTTACTCTCAGTGTAGCTACAACTAGAAAGTGATCTGATATATCTGTGGCCCCTCTATAAACATGTACATCCTGAAGTCTACTCAACAGTCTTTTATCTACCAATACATAATCCAACAAACTACTGTCATTTCGCCCTACATCATATCGTGTATACTTATTTATCCTCTTTTTCTTAAAATATGTATTACCTATAACTAAACCCCTTTCTATACAAAGTTCAATCAAAGGGCTCCCATTATCATTTACACCTGGCACCCCAAACTTACCTACCACACCCTCTCTAAAAGTTTCTCCTACTTTAGCATTCAAGTCCCCTACCACAATTACTCTCTCACTTGGTTCAAAGGCTCCTATACATTCACTTAACATCTCCCAAAATCTCTCTCTCTCCTCTGCATTCCTCTCTTCTCCAGGTGCATACACGCTTATTATGACCCACTTCTCACATCCAACCTTTACTTTAATCCACATAATTCTTGAATTTACACATTCATATTCTCTTTTCTCCTTCCATAACTGATCATTTAACATTACTGCTACCCCTTCCTTTGCTCTAACTCTCTCAGATACTCCAGATTTAATCCCATTTATTTCCCCCCACTGAAACTCTCCTACCCCCTTCAGCTTTGTTTCGCTTAGGGCCAGGACATCCAACTTCTTTTCATTCATAACATCAGCAATCATCTGTTTCTTGTCATCCGCACTACATCCACGCACATTTAAGCAACCCAGTTTTATAAAGTTTTTCTTCTTCTCTTTTTTAGTAATTGTATACAGGAGAAGGGGTTACTAGCCCATTGCTCCCGGCATTTTAGTCGCCTCATACGACACGCATGGCTTACGGAGGAAAGATTCTTTTCCACTTCCCCATGGACAATAGAAGAAATAAAAAAGAACAAGAGCTATTTAGAAAAAGGAGAAAAACCTAGATGTATGTATATATATATATGCATGTGCGTGTCTGTGAAGTGTGACCAAAGTGTAAGTAGGAGTAGCAAGATATCCCTGTGATAGCCAAATCACCGACCAGTATGTTTTAAATAAGTGTCCCACTGATTAGATCCGACTGGTTCTGAACCCTTGGCTGGTTTCAAACTGATTCATTGGACAGTAAAGCAGACTGTAAACAGACGGGGTTTTAGGCGCCCTTATCAAACACAAACAATAAATATAAAACAGGAATGTACACTGGTAAGCTGTCCTAATATACAAGTACAATTTGAAATAGAAATACAAATAGCTAGAACTTCACTTTAAGGAGGTTATTAGTAAAATATTCAAGAGGTTACTAGTAGAATTACAGTAAATCAACCATTCAAATCACATTATGAAGCTCTGTGTAGTCTGCAGTACATCAAACAAACAGGCTTCCACATGGATAAATTGCCATTTTTGTGGAAATTGGTGTCATGCCCCTTGTGCAGATATCCAAGAACTGTCTACAAGCAGTATTAAATCAGGGAAGTGTTTTTGGGTATGCCCAAATGAGATCAATCTGTGGACTAAAATCACATTGGTATTAAAAGAGGATAACATCAAAGCTGCTTTCATAGAAAACCTGGAAGCATTCTATAACAGATGAGAAAATAAAAAGTCTGGGCTGAATGGTATCGCCCTTGGTGCTGGCCATGTAGTCAGAAACTCTAAGGCTGGAGGTGCTGCCCGGTAGTCAGTAAATGTGGGGCTGATAGTGCTGTCCTGGGAGACAGTAATGGTGAGGATGGAGGTGCTGTCCTGGGAGACAGTAATGGTGAGGATGGAGGTGCTGTCCTGGGAGACAGTAATGGTGAGGATGGAGGTGCTGTCCAGGTAGTCAGTAAATGTATGCAGGAGGGAATGCATATAAATGACCTCAAGGGAGACAGGAGCTGTAGTGGGGAAACAAGTGTAGTCAAGGACAAGATAAAACCAATATTACAAACTAGTAATACCACAGGAGATAGCAAACAAGGGGACTCCACTAGCATTAGTGAGGATAAAATACCAAAAACAACTGGTGAGAGCCCCATTGTTAGTGCTAGTGAGGATAGGAAAGAGACAGGTAAACATGCACCAACAGGGAATACAGTCACAGAAACCCAAGGCAAATGGAAACCAAGCCTGTGCACATACTATGCACTTGGTATCTGCAGGTATGGGAAATCTGGAAAAACAGATGGGATGTGCAACTTTGACAACCCTAGAAAATGCCGTGCCCATATGACAACAGGAAAATGCAAACTCCTTTTCTGTAAGCTTTTTCACCATGAAATGTGTCCCTCTTCAGTACAGGAAAGAGTGTGCTATAATTTAAATTGCCAGGCACACCATCTAAAGGGGAAAAAAGATACAAAACATCCAAACCATGGAAAAACCTGAGTAGCCACAGCCAGTCAAGAGGGATGGGTTTTTTTTAGTGCCAGGAAGAAAAAAAAAAACTGGCAGGAAATGGCAGAAATTGTACACAAAATCCAGTCATTCCTGGAGTGGAACCACAGTCGATGGCCTCCTCTCCAAACCAACAGATACAGATACTAATGCCGGGAAAAAAAGCCCCCCCCCCCAGTACCACCAATACCACCAGTCTGATGACATTCTTCTTTGCAAATATACAGGGTCTAAAGCCAGCAACGAACAACAAAATACCTTTCATCCGTGGACTGCTTGCAGAGGCAAATGTAATGTTCACGGCTTTCACAGAGACCCACATAAAGGATCGCTTGGACAACGAAATATGGATCCCAGGTTACAACCTATACAGATGTGACAGTGTGAACAGGCAAAAGGATGGGGTTGGCCTGTATATCACAGAGTCACTTGCTTGCACAGAACTGCTTTATGCCTCAAATGATGTAGTGGAAGTTTTAGCAATAAAGATCGAGAACCAAAACCTAGTCATTGTGGTAGTCTACAAGCCTCCGGATGCAATGTCCCAGTAATTCCAGGAGCATCTGTTAAAAATTGACCACTGTCTAGAAAATGTGCCAGCTCCTTCCCTCAACATCTTGCTCCTGGGGGATTTCAACTTAAGGCACCTAAAATGGAGGAATATAGCAAATAATATTGTTGCAGTGATAACACCAGGAGGCAGCTCTGATGAAAACTCACACACACATGAGCTATTAAATCTCTGCACAAAATTCAACTTAAACCAGCAAATAATAGAGCCTACTAGACTGAAGAATACACCAGACCTCATCTTCACTAACAATGATGATCTGATACGAAATGTCATCATATCAAAAACAATATACAGTGGACCCCCGCATAGCGACTTTAATCCGTGCAAGAGGGCTCATTGTTATGCGAAATGATCGGTATGCGAATGAATTTTCCCCATAAGAAATAATGGAAATCAAATTAATCCGTGCAAGACACCCAAAAGTATGAAAAAAAAAAAATTACCACATGAAATGTTTATTTTAATACACACAAACTGAAAAAGGCATGCACAATTACATGACACTTACTTTTATTGAAGATCTGGTGATGATTGATGGGATGGGAGGAGGGGAGAGAGAGTGTTAGTGTTTAGAAGGGAAATCCCCTTCCATTAAGACTTGAGGTGTCGAGTCCTTTTCTGGGGTTACTTCCCTTCTTCTTTTAATGCCACTAGTACCAGCTTCAGAGTCACTGGACTTCTTTCGCACAACATATCTGTCCATAGTGGCCTGTACCTCTCGTTCCTTTATGACTTCCCTAAAGTGTTTCACAACATTGTCAGTGTAATAATCACCAGCACGGCTTGCAATAGCTGTGTGAGGGTGATTTTCATCCATGAAGGTTTGCACTTCAAGCCACTTTGCACAGATTTCCTTAATCTTTGTAGTAGGCAATTTCTTCAATTTCTCTCTCCCCTCCTTCGAACCAGTTTCCTCAGGTCTGGCCTCTTGCTGTTGAAGTTGATCTATCAGCTCATCAGTGGTTAGTTCTTCATTGTCCTCCTCCACCAACTCTTCCACATCATCCCCACTAACCTCCAACAGCAAGGACTTTCCCACTGCCACAATGGATTCCTCAACTGGCATAATCCTCTCAGGGTTAGCCTCAAACCCTTCAAAATCCCTTTTGTCTACACATTCTGGCCACAGTTTCTTCCAAGCAGAGTTCAAGGTCTTCTTAGTCACTCCCTCCCAAGCCTTACCTATAAGGTTTACACAATTGAGGATATTAAAGTGCTCTCTCCAAAACTCTCTTAGAGTCAGTTGAGTTTCTGAGGTCACTACAAAGCACCTTTCAAACAGAGCTTTTGTGTACAGTTTTTTGAAGTTTGCAATAACCTGCTGGTCCATGGGCTGCAGGAGAGGAGTGGTATTAGGAGGCAAAAACTTGACCTTAATGAATTTCATGTCCCCATAAAGTCGCTCTGCCACGTCTGTAGGATGACCAGGGGCATTGTCTAACACCAGGAGGCACTTAAGTTCTAATTTCTTTTCAGTTAGGTAATCTTTCACATTGGGGGCAAATGCATGGTGTAACCAGTCATAGAAAAAGTCCCTAGTGACCCATGCCTTACTGTTTGCCCTCCACAGCACACACAAATTATCCTTGAGGACATTCTTTTGCCTGAACGGTCTGGGAGTTTCAGAGTGATACACTAATAAAGGCTTCACTTTGCAATCACCAGTAGCATTGGAACACATCAACAAAGTAAGCCTGTCTTTTCCTGCCTTTTCCTCCTCAGTAATGTAGGTCCTGCTTGGCATTTTCTTCCAAAACAGGCCTGTTTCATCACAATTAAACACTTGTTCAGGTTTCAGTCCTTCACTGTCTATGTACTCCTTGAATTCCTGCACATATTTTTCAGCTGCTTTGTGGTCCGAACTGGCAGCCTCACCATGCCTTATCACACTATGTATGCCACTACGCTTCTTAAATCTCTCAAACCAACCTTTGCTGGCCTTAAATTCACTCACATCATCACTAGTTGCAGGCATTTTTTTAATTAAATCCTCATGCAACTTCCTAGCCTTTTCGCTTATGATCGCTTGAGAGACGCTATCTCCTGCTAGCTGTTTTTCATTTATCCACACCAATAAGAGTATCTCAACATCTTTCATCACTTGCGATCTCTGTTTTGAAGACACAGTTGAACCTTTGGCAAGAACAGCTTTCTTGATTGCCTTTTTGTTGCCCACAATAGTAGCGATGGTTGATTTGGGTTTCTTGTACAACCTGGCCAGGTCGGCGACACGCACTCCACTTTCATACTTATCAATGATCTCTTTCTTCATCTCTATAGTAATTCTCACCCTTATTCCTGTAGGGTTGGCACTAGAAGCTTTCTTGGGGCCCATGGTCACTTATTTTCCAGATAAAATCACCAAAAACACTGTAATAATACGAAATGTTCTGATTGTATGCTTGGATGTTACCGCGGAGGCTGGCTGGTAAACAATGCCACCGGCGGCACATGTGAGGTTGGCTAAGGGCGCACATTGGATGCATCTCGGACGAAGAGCGGTGAGCGGGTTTTTGGGTGGTATGTGAGGCAAAATTTTTGCGATAAAAGCGAGCGGTATGCGGATTGAATGTTATGCGATGTGTACGGTATGCGGGGGTCCACTGCACTCAAATCACAACATAATCGAGGTTCTGACATGTATGCACGAAGCCCGACACCAACATAAGGAGATTAGTCACGAGGGAGCCTTCACCAAATTCAACTTCAATAACAAGAACATAAAGTGGGACCAAGTAAACCAAGTCCTAGCCAATATAAACTGGGAAGATAGACTAAGCAACACAGACCCCCAACTTTTGCCTAGAACAGATTAAGTCGGTAGCTCTCGATGTATGCTCAAGGTTTATTCCTTTAAGAAAAAGGAGGAGTAGATGTAAAATAGAAAGAGACAGGCGCTCCCTTAACAGGCGACGAAAAAGAGTAACAGCGGCTAAAAGAGGCCAATATATCTGAAATGCATAGGAAGTCACTGGTCAGAGAAATAGCAAACTTCGAACTTAAGCTAAAGGAACCTTATAGGAGTCAGGAATTGTGGGAAGAACTAAAAGCCATAAATGAAATCGAAAGAAACCCAAAGTATTTCTTTTCCTATACCAAATCAAAGTTGAGAACAACGTCCAGTATTAGACCCCTACTTAAACAAGATGGGTCCTACACAGATGACAGCAAGGAAATGAGTGAACTACTCAAGTCCCAGTACGACTCAGTTTTTAGCAAGCCACTAACCAGACTGAGAGTCGAAGATCAAAATGAATTTTTTATGAGAGAGCCACAGAATTTGGTTAACACAAGCCTATCTGATGTTATATTGATGCCAAATGACTTCAAACAGGCGATAAATGACATGCCCATGCACTCTGCCCCAGGGCCAGACTCCTGGAACTCCGTGTTCATCAAGAACTGCAAGAAGCCCCTATCACGAGCTTTTACCATCCTATGGAGAGGGAGCATGGACATGGGGGGGTCATCCCACAGCTACTAAAAACAACAGACATAGCCCCACTCCACAAAGGGGGCAGTAAAGCAATAGCAAAGAACTACAGACCGATAGCACTAACATCCCATATAAAAATCTTTGAAAGGGTCCTAAGAAGCAAGATCACCACCCATCTAGAAACCCATCAATTACATAACCCAGGGCAACATGGGTTTCGAACAGGTCACTCCTGTCTGTCTCAACTATTGGATCACTATGACAAGGTCCTAGATGCACTAGAAGACAAAAAGAATGCAGATGTAATATATACAGACTTTGCAAAAGCCTTCGACAAGCGTGACCATGGTGTAATAACACACAAAATGCGTGCTAAAGGAATAACAGGAAAAGTTGGTAGATGGATCTACAATTTCCTCACAAACAGAACACAAAGAGTAGTAGTCAACAGAGTAAAGTCCGAGGCAGCTACGGTGAAAATGTCTGTTCCACAAGGAACAGTACTCGCTCCCATCTTGTTTCACATCCTCATATCTGACATAGACAAGGATGTCAGCCACAGCACCGTGTCTTCCTTTGCAGATGACACCCGAATCTGCATGACAGTGTCTTCCATTGCAGACACTGCAAGGCTCCAGGCGGACATCAACCAAATCTTTCAGTGGGCTGCAGATAACAATATGAAGTTCAACGATGAGAAATTTCAATTACTCCGATATGGTAAACACGAGGAAATTAAAACTTCATCAGAGTACAAAACAAATTCCGGCCACAAAATAGAGCGAAAAACCAACGTCAAAGACCTGGGAGTGATCATGTCGGAGGATCTCACCTTCAAGGACCATAACATTGTATTAATCACAGCTGCTAGAAAAATGACAGGATGGATAATGAGAACCTTCAAAACTAGGGATGCCAAGCCCATGATGACACTCTTCAGGTCGCTCGTTCTATCTAGGCTGGAATATTGCTACACACTAACAGCACCTTTCAAGGCAGGTGAAATTGCTGACCTAGAAAATGTACAGAGAACCTTCACAGCATGCATAACGGAGATAAAACACCTCAATTACTGGGAGCACTTGAAGTTCCTGAACCTGTATTCCCTGGAATGCAGGTGGGAGAGATACATGATTATATACACCTGGAAAATCCTAGAGCGTCTAGTACCATACTTGCACACTAAAATCACTCTCTCCGAAAGCAAAAGACTTAGCAGACGATGCAACATCCCTCCAATGAAAAGCAGGGGTGTCACTAGCACATTAAGAGACAATACAATAAGTATCAGGGCCCAAGACTGTTCAGCTGCCTTCCAGCATACATAAGGGGGATTACCAATATACCCCTGGCAGTCTTCAAGCTGGCACTAGACAAGCACCTAAAGTTGGTACCTGACCAGCCGGGCTTTGGCTCGTACATTGGATTGCGTGCAGCCAGCAGTAACATCCTGGTTGATCAGGCTCTGATCCACCAATAGGCCTGGTCACAGACTGGGCTGCAGGGACGTTGACCCCCGGAACTCTCCAGGTAAACTCGAGGTATGTTTTTGGATTAAAACAGCGACTTTTCACTGTATTTTCGTATGGTATTTATGCTTGTATTCTAGTTTTCCTGGTCTCATTTTATAGAATGGAAGACATTTTACAGAAATTGAGATGATTTTGACTGGTTTCACATTGAAAAGTACCTTGAAATTGAGCTCAAAGCAGCAGAAATGTTTGATTTTTACCAAAGTTCAAAAGTAAACAAATCGTGCCAAGTGTCCAATACACATAAACTGGTGAGTCTAATATTATTTCACAAGTGCACTGATAACATTTATACCATTTCTACACTAATGCAGTAGTCTGCATAACAGTAAATCTTCTATTTTTTGTGAGAATAAAAATTCAAAGTGGAAAGGAAAAGAAATATAAGAGGGGCCTGGGGACGTGACTAACAAACAGAGAACTTGTTACTTTAGTGCCAGGAATGTCTTTCTTGTTTATTATGGACCCTATTTGGTAATTGGCATCTAAAATTTGTGTGAAATTGGCAAAATTGCAATTTCTTATCACTTATTGGATAGTTGAAATCTGTAAATGGGTTTTTTCTTCTACTCATTTGACAGAAAAAATGGAGTTCTAGAGAAATAGTTATGATTTTTGTCGACTAGTTCACTGGAATTGGCCAAAAATAGGGCTCAAAGTGAGAAAAATCGCCGATGCGTAAACATCGTCGAGACCGCTAAATTTGTGAGAGCATAATTCCGTAAGTTTTCCATCAAATTTCGTACTTTTGGTGTCATTATGATCGGGAAAAGATTCTCTATGTTTTCATAAGAAAAAACATTTTTTTTTTTTTTTTTTTGAAATTTTGGTGTCCCTGGGAACAAATCTGGTAGAGGGCCTGGCGACCCTGAAAGGGTTAATTGTATTTACGTTATTTCTTATAGGGAAAATTTATTTGAAAATAGTCTATTTTGATAATAGTCCCACTTCCAGGAATGGATTATGGATGATAAATGATGAACCACTGTATGTTGAGGCTGCCAGTTGTGACAGTAATGCAGCTACAAAATTCATAAGAGAATTCAAGGAGTACATACAGACTGAACAATTAAAACCCTAACAAGTGTTCAGTTTTGACGAAACAAGGCTGTTTTGGAAAAAAATGCCAAAGAGGACCTACATTACTTAGGAGGAAAAGGCACTGCCAGGACACAAGCCTATGAAAGACAGGCTGACGCTCATGTTTTGTAGTAATGCTAGTGGGGATTGCAAAGTGAAGCTGTTACTAGTGTACCTGTCTAAAATTCCCAGAGTGTTCAAGAAAAACTATGTCATGAAGAGTAAATTGTGTGTGTATTGAAAAGATAATAAGGCATGGATCACAAAGGAAATTTTCCTCGAGTGGTTCAATGAAGTGTTTGGCCCCAGTGTGAAGAATTACCTCCTGGAAAAGAAATTGGATCTCAAGTGCCTTCTGCTAATGGACAATTCACCTGCTCATCCTCCAAACTTGGATGACCTAATTCTGGAGGAGTTTGGGTTCATCACAGTGAAGTTCTTGCCTCTTAATACCACTCCTCTCCTCCAGCCCATGGACCAGCAGATCATTTCAAACTTTAAAATACTCTACACCAAAGAAGTGTTTCAAAGGTGCATTAATGTGACCTCAGACTCTCACTTGACCCTAAGAGAGTTTTGGAAAAAATCACTTCAGTATCCTCCATTGCATAAGCCTTATAAGTAAGGCTTAGGAGGGAGTGACTACCAGGACTTTTAACTCTGCTTGGAGAAAATTGAGTCCACAAGAGGGATTTTGAAGGGTCTGGGGCTGACTCTGATGAGCCTATGGCAGTTGTGGAATCTATTGTGGCATTGGGGAGTTCCATGGGGTTGGATGTGGAAGAGTTGGTGGAGGACCACAACAAAGAGCTGCAAGAGCTTCAGCTGGAACAGCAACAGACTGCTGCTCAGAACATTGCTTCAGAGGAGGAGGACGAGAAATTGAAGAAGTTGCCTTCTGTTGTGATAGAAACACAGGCCTTATCTCTAGGCTTTATTGAACATAGAATCTTCATAGTACTTCTGCAACAACAAAATATAATGACTAGTACATATAATAACTGCTTCTACAGGGATGGTGATGTCTTGCATATGTCAAGAGAAAAGTTATAACTACAGGCCACATATTTTAAACTCACCGTGTAATCTGCATCACTAATATATAGATATAAGAGAGGAGAACCACACACCATGTGTTGGTGCCCATGACACACCAAACTGTTGTTGTTGTTAAGGGCCCTGAGAGATGGTTCAGTATTATCCTGCTGCTGCTCCCCACAGGAGCAGTATCACTATGATCTCCCCCTTCTAAAATATCAGAGACAGTAATCTCCCAAACTGTTAGGTGGGCGATGTATACATCCTGACCTTCATAGCCCTTGAGCCTCTTCACCAGGTTCAATATTTTCCAGCAGGGTTTGACTAACTCCTGTAGCAGAATCCTCTATTTCCATAGGGGTAGTCTCAAGGGGCTTTCCAGGAGAAAGCGAAGCATCTTTCGCATCTATTAGTGTATCTTGAGATTCCACACTAACAGGGATTTCAACTGGGGCTAAATGTCTTGTAGATACTGTAGTCTCTTCACCATTCATGTTCATCCCTTGTGCAAGATTTATTGATACATTCGAGTTGATTTGAATAGTATATAGCTGTTCCTTTCCCTTGCTGGTCTGTTCTACAGTTGTGTATGGCCATGTAGCCAGGAATTGTATAGAAATCTGTAATATCAGGCTTAAGACAAGTTTCTGTGAGTGTGATGATTGATATTAGCTTATTTCTTGGGGTAGCATTGAAAATTGGATTGGGCAAATGTTTTGTTAGTGGGATGAATTGTAAAGGAGCTGCCTAGTATGGGCCAACAGGCCTGCTGCAGTGTTTCTCCTTTATTATGTTCTTATGTTCTTATTTTGGTAGCGAATGTGGGCGTAATGTGGATTAGCTTGCAGGAGCTCTACCTTTTCCACTAAAGGATCTGTCTTGTTCATCCTACAGTGACTTTTCAGGAGAATGGGTCCAGGATGACATAACCAAGTGGGCACGGAGGCTCCCGTAGAGGAACGATGTGAATAGTTGATGAGTCTTTCATGAGGGGCTGCATTAGTGGCTGTGCACAGCAATGATCTAATAGAGTGAAGAGCATCAGGTAGGACAGTTTGCCAGTGTTGAACAGGTAGATTGCGCAACTTCAATGTCATTGTAACTGCCTTCCATATAGTACCACTGAACTGCTCCACTTGACCATTGCCTTGAGGGTTGTAGCTTGTTGTTCTGCTGCAGGCAATACCTTTGCTAGCAAAGAACTCCTGAAGTTCGTTACTCATGAGCGAGGATCCCCTGTCTGAATGGATATAAGCTGGCATACCAAAAATAGAGAACAACTGTGAAAGACAAGTAATAACAGTTGAAGCAGTCATATTTGCACAGGGGAACACAAAGGGAAACCTTGATTATTTATCTACTATGTTAAGGAAATATCTATTCTGATTTATGCTTGGTAGAGGTCCTTTGAAATCTATATTCAGTCTCTCGAAAGGCTGGGTGGATTTTATGAGATGAGTCTTCTCTGGCTGATGAAAGTTTGGCTTGCACTCTGCGCATACTCTGCATGCTCTGATTACTTGTTGCACATCTTCCACTGAGTAGGACATGTTCTTTGATTTGACAAAATGGTACTGGCACATAACTCCTGGGTGACACGTAGTCTTGTGGAGCGCTGGGAGTGATTGCAAATCATGACATGCTGCTCCACAGTGGGTCCTAGAGAATGCATCAGGTGAGATGTTCTCTTGACCCGGTCGGTACAGGATATCAAAGTCATAACACGATAGTTCCATCCTCCAGCATAATATCTTGTCATTCTTTATCCTACTTTTGTGCTTCTTGTCGAACATATACATCACGGACCGTTGGTCAGTCCTTATGGTGAAATGTCTACCAGTCAAACAATGCCTCCAGTGGCGAACTGCTTCTGTGATGGCCTGGGCTTCCTTTTCTACAGCAGCATAACACTTCTCTGATCCTTGAAAAGTTCTTGAAAAGAAGGCTGCTGGTTGTCCTGCCTGAGATAAGACTGCAGCAATAGCAATGTCAGATACATCGGTTTCAACTTGGAATGGTAGTGACTCATCAATGGCTTGAGCTACTGAGTTTTCAATGTCCTGTTTGAGAGTATGGAAAGCGGCTTCTGCTTCCTTTGTCACAGGAAATATCATGGTAGCACTCAATGGGCGGACTTTACTTGAATAGTTGTAGATCCATTGTGAGTAATAAGCAAAGAGACCAAGAGTTCTTCGGAGTGACTTTTTGTCTTGAGGCATTGGAAGTTCCCGTAGAGGTCGTAGTAATTCAGGGTCTGGGAATATTGAACCTCCTTCCACTACATAACCAAGGATGCTAAGCCTTTTAGTTGAAAAAGTGCACTTTTCATTGTAACTGACATTTTTCTTCTTGGCGGCTTCCAAAAACTTATCAAGGTTTGCATCATGTTCCTCCTGGGTCTTGCCACAAATGGTAACATCATCTTGATATGCATAAGTTCCCATGAGTTACTCTTCCTGAATGAGTGAATCCATAATTCGTTGGAAGCAGGCTACCCCCATTGGTGACTCCAAAAGGGACTCTGGTAAACTGATTCAGTCCATCACTAGCCTGAAATGCTGTGTATTGTTTATCTTCATTCCTTATAGGGACTTGATGACAGGCACTCCGTAGATCAATTGTGCTAAACACATAGTACAGTGGACCCCCGACATTCGATGGCATCGACATTTGATAAATCCGACATTTGATGCATTTTAACGCAAAAAATTCACCTCGACATTTGATGGAAAACCCGATATTCAGTACGATTCGTACGAGACGTGTCCACGTGTGGCCTGAACTGCCCCATGTGTGCCAGTGTTTACAAGCCAGCCAGTGTGTGCGCATCTAATGATACATTCGGTACATTCCATATTATCACTGTTTTTGGTGCTTGTTTCTGCAAAATAAGTCACCATGGGCCCCAAGAAAGCTTCTAGTGCCAACCCTGTGGTAAAAAGTGTGAGAATTAGTATGGAAATTAAGAAAGATTTTGAAGGGTTTGGGGCTAACCCTGAGAAGACTATGCCAGTTGTGGACTCCATTGTGCCTACTTCAAAAATTAAGGAAATGTGTGCAAAGTGGGTTGAACTGCAAACCTTTATGGATGAAAATCACCCTAACACAGCTATTGTAAGCCGTGCTGGTGACTATTACAATGACAATGTTATGGCCCAGACAGAGGTCCAGTGACTCTCAAGCTGGTCCTAGTGGCATTAAAAGAAGAAGGGATGTAACCCTGGAAAAGGACTTGCTACCTCAAGTCCTAATAGAAGGGGATTCCCCTTCTAAACAGTAACAACTTCTAAACTCTCCCCTCCTCCCATCCCATCAATCATCACCAGATCTTCATTAAAGGTAAGTGTCAATTATTCTATTGTTATTATTCTATTGTTATTGTTGTTATTGCAATTATTCTATTATGTTAAACTTAATATTTCATGTGGTAAAAATTTTTTTTCATACTTTTGGGTGTCTTGCACGGATTAATTTGATTTCCATTATTTCTTATAGGGAAAATTAATTCGTCTTTCGATAGCTCTCAGGAACGGATTAGTATCGAATGTTGAGGGTCCACTGTACTGAGCAATTTTGTTCACTATATCATCAATTCGAGGTAGAGGGTACCCATCAAGAAGTGTAAATTTGTTGATTGTCTCAGAATAATCGATAGCCAGTCTCAGTTTCCTATAATCACCCTTAACAACAGCAACCTCTGCACGCCAAGGGGAATTACTCGGTTCTATAATATCCTCCTTCAACAGCCTCTGAGTTTCTTTCTCAATGAACATCCGATCCTCATAAGAATAGCGGCATGACTTAACTGATATAGGATGGCAATCTGATGTAAGGTAACACTATCATGCAGCTTCTGAAAGTCCTGACCAAGGATAACATCAGAGCACAGTTGTAGCAGAATAGCTAAATGTACACCTTGATAATCCTTTCCATTAACTCTGAGGTTTACCTTGCAAAACCCTAAGGTGTGAGTAGAGAGAGATGTTAATGCCATGGAAACGGTACCTGATGAGTGATGTACAGTCAAGGAGTGGCGTTTAACTAACAACTGCCTTTAACCCTTTGAGGGTTTTGGTCGTACTAGTACGTCTTACGCGTAGGGGTTTTTGACGTACTAGTACGCATAAATTCTAGCGGCCTCAAATCTAGTGGGAGAAAGCTGGTAGGCCTTCATATGAAAGAATGGGTCTATGTGGTCAGTGTGCACAGTCTAAAAAAAATCCTGCAGCACACAGTGCATAATGAGAAAAAAAAAACTTTGACCATTTTTTTGGAATAAATCAGCGACTTTGCAGTGTATTTTCGTATGGTATTTATTGTTGTATTCTAGTTTTCTTGGTCTCATTTTATAGAATGGAAGACATATCACAGAAATTGAGATGATTTTGACTGGTTTTACAATGAAAGGTGCCTTGAAATTGAGCTCAAAGTAGCAGAAATGTTCGATTTTTACCAAACTTCAAAAGTAAACAAATCGTGCCAAGCGTGCAATACACGTCAACTGGTGAGTCTAATATTCTTTCACAAGTGCACCAATAATATTTATATCATTTTTTACACTAATGCAGTAGTCTGCATAACAGTGAATATTATATTTTTTGTGAGAATAAAAATTCAAAGTGGAAAGCAAAAGAATATAAGAGGGGCCTTGAGACGTGACTAATGACTAGAGGAAATGTCATTTTAGTGCCAGGAATGTCTTTCTTGTTTATTCTGGACCCTATTCGGAAATTGGCATCTTTTGAAATTTGTGTGAAATTGGCAAAATTGCTAAATTCTGACCACTGTACTGGATAGTTGAATTTCATAAATGGGTGGTTTCTTGCACCCATTCGATAGAAAAAATGGAGTTCTAGCGAAATATTCATGTTTTTTGTCGACTAGTACAGTGAAATTGGCCGAAAATGGGGCTCAAAGTGGGCAAAATCGCCGATGCATAAACATCCCCGAGACCGCTAACTTTGCGAGAGCATAATTCTGTAAGTTTTCTATCAAATTTCAAACTTTTGGTGTCTTTATGATCGGGAAAACATTCTCTATCTTTTCATAAGAGAAAATAATTTTTTTTTTTTTTTAAAATTGGCCGACCCTGAGAACGAGTTTCGGAGAGGGCCTGTCGACCCTCAAAGGGTTAACAGTGAATTTGGAGTAGCTGCAGAAGTCACTGCTGCTAGAGTTGCATGATCACTGGAATGTTTGGAAGCACTAGCTCTTGTTGATGCCTTAGCACGACATACTTTTGCAAAATGACCTTTCTTGTGGCATTTATGGCACATTGCTTCAGGAGCAGGACACTTTGGACGTGGATGTCTTGAAAAACCACAAAAGAAACACACTGTACCTGCTGCTGCTGTCACTGAGTCAGGTTCCACAGTAACTTCATTGCAAGAGTCTTGGTCAGGAATTGCAGCACTTACCATTCGAGAAGGCTGGGTGGTACTGTATACTTCAGAATTCTTCTGGGCTGAATCTAGAGCTCTTGCCTGGTCAAAGGCAGTGGCTACGTCGAGAGTTTTATTCTCCAATAAATGCTGCCTTATTATTGACGATTGCAGGCCACTGATAAAAGTATCCCTGATATACTCTTCACAATACTGAGCAGCTGTCAATGCTTGGAAGTGACAGTCCTTACATAAAATTTTCAGTGCTTGAAGGTATTCCTCTAAGGATTCACCAATCTGCTGGCGGCGAGTTGCAAGGCGATAGCATGCGAAGATTTCATTTGTAGGTTTAATATACTGAGACTTGAAGGTTTTGATAGCATCATCATAGGTATTACACTCAGAAATAGCCTCATATATTTTAGGTGACACAAAATTGATGAGCAGACTTAGTTTATCTAGATCTTCTTTAGGAAGGGCTCCCAAGAAGTTTTCGAAAGTCTTAAACCAGTGCTTCCATTCCTGAGCAGCCGTTGATAAGCTGGGGTCACAGTCTAGCCTCTCAGGTTTCAGTAAATGCTCCATGTTGTGATGTAGTCTAGCGCAGGATCACCACCAGGTAGCCCAGGATTCTATGTTCACTAAATTGTTGTGATAGAAACACAGGCCTTGTCTCTAGGCTATATTGAACATAGAATCTTTATAGTACTTCTACAACAACAAAATATAATGACTAGTACATCGACTAACTGCTGCTGCAGGAAAGGCGATGTCTTGCATATGCCGTGCTCCTTCCTTGAGTGGAGGTGATCAGAGTGGGTGGGTCATTGGTCTAATCCAGGGAGGGACATGGACCTGCTCCACATGGGACAGTAGGCCTTTCTTATATTCTTATACTATATGGATATAAGTTTAAAAACTGTAGTGTAAAGCACCCTTCTGGGAAGACAGTGATGGAGTGAATGATGGTGAAAGTTTTTCTTTTTCAGGCCACCCTGCCCTGGTGGAAATCGGGCAGTGTGATAATAAAAAAAAAGAGAGGAGAACTACACACCATGTGTTGGCGCCCATGACACACCAAACTGTTGTTGTTGTTAAGGGCCCTGAGAGGTTGTGCAGTATTATCCTGCTGCTGCTCCCCACAGGAGCAGTATCACTACACCTTCAGAAATTAAGGAGATTTTTGAAATGTGGAGTAGAATGGAAAGATTTATGGAGAAACATTACCGTGACAAAGCTGTTGCAAGCCATGTTGGCAACATGTGCAGGAACAAAATCTTGGCCAATTTTAGGGAAGTTTTAAAGAGATGCCAGAAACAGTGCTCTCTGGACAAGTATTTAGTGCCACAGGTGTACAGTTACTCTCAAGCTGGTCCTAGTGGCAGTAAAAAACAAAGAAGAGAGGTAACCCCAGAAAAAACACTTGATACTTGAAGTCTTATTGGCATGGGATTCCCCTTCCAAACAGTAAATAATCCAATCTCTCCCCTCCTCCAGTCTTCCACACACTAAGAAGAATTGCCAATAAAGTTAAGTGTTATGCTGTTTATGTTTCATTCATCATGTCCCATTGTTTTGTGTACTATGTACATCTACATTTCATGTAAAATTTTGTTTTTGTTTTAGTACTTCTGGGTGTCTGGAATGAATTAATTGTATTTACATTATTTCTTATGGGGAAAATGGTTTTGCAAATCATCAATTTCGATAATAGTCACACTTTCTGGAAGGGATTAATTACGAAAAATGATGGTCCACTCTACATTGCAAAGAGGTGGCTAATGGCTGAGAAAAGAACTCTCTTATTTATCGTCCAATTTTTTTAATTTTTGGTGTACGTTAAGAACCATCTTTCCATCATACATTGCCCAAGTTTCAATAAGATAGCCCAACAAACCACTGAGAGAGAATTTGTTTTTTTTCCAAAAATTATATGTGCAAACCCAAGCCAGGTACTGGAAATAAGTCACTTTGACTTTTTTGGGTTAGCATCTATACATATGCTGCTATGTATGATAATCTATGTAACTGTGTTTGTGTATACCTGAATAAACTTACTTCTATTCTCTCGATTGAGTACAAGAAACAACCCATTCACCTATTTCAGCTACCCAATAAAGTGGTCAGAAATTGGCAGTTTGGACAATTTTGCACCAATTTCAAAACAGGATCCAGAATAAACAATGCAGATATTCCTGGCATTAAAATAACATTTTCTTTGTTCATTAGTCACAGCTCCAGGCTCCTCTTGCTTACCATTTGGAATTTTTATTCACACAAAAAATAGAAAATTTACTATTATGCAGACTACTGCATTATTGTAATAATTGTATAAATAATGTCACCCCATTCGTGACTGCGTATTGGAATTTGGAACGGCATGCGTACACATATTAGATAGTGGCATCATGTTTATAGCATTGCCAAAGAATCGAACATTTCCACTATTTTGAGCTCAATTGCATGGTACTTTTCATCATAAAAGCAATCAAAATCATATCTATTTCTGTAATATATCCTCCATTCTATCAGATGAGACCAAAAAAAATGAGAATACAATCTAAAATCCATATGAAAATATACTGCTAAAGGGTAGCTAATGGCTGAGAAGTGAACTCCGTTATTTATAGTCCGATTTCTTTCAGTTTTGCTGTACATTGAGAAGCTTCTTTCCATCATACATTGCCCAAGTTTCAATAAGATAGCCCAACAAACAACTGAGAGAAAATAAATAATAATTATACAGGTGTCTCTCCACATTCGCAAGGGTCAGGAGATCAAGAACCTCACGAATGTTGAAAAATTGCAAATGTTTGGTGCTCAAATATATTGTAGGGAAATATAATAATAGCGTTTACTTAGCCTAACAATACTACTTCCTTAACCTGTTAAACCATGAACTATCTCAAAACACGTGAAAACATCATAAAATATTGCACTAGTGCCATCCCTTTGGCAAAGAAGGTGAGAAAGACAATAGAATTCAAGAAAGAACTTGTAGCAGAGTACCAAAGTAGAGGAGGAAGTGATTGGGGAGAATGTGCTTTCTTCAGTGATTCTGCAATATGTATGATACTAAAGCAGCACTAGTCGATAAAGGCTATAGTGCCAGCAAGCGATAAAGTGTAGCAAGTAAATTAAGCGGTTAATCGATAGAAAAAGTACATCACAAACCTAACTCCTCGAATGTTGTTGGAGTATATAGGGCTACTGAGAACTCCACCACCTCTGCTGGCCTTCACCACCACTATGTACGGCTTATGCTCTCAATGGCCCTTATACACCCACCAACAACACCACAACACCACTCGTTATTAATATTGTTATTAACCCCTAAACGGTCCAAATGTATATATACGTTCTTACGCATAGCGTCCCAAACGTATATATACGATTGGCCTCAGATGCCTGGTCAGCATAGAATGGGTCTTAACACTCAGTGTGTACCATATTGAAAAAATCTGGGACCACTTACTACCTTGTGGGTGCACCAGTTAAATTGAGCCTCAGCTAGAGCAAATAGTGCGGCAAACACCAAGGATTCACTGATGTAATTTCATATTAACACTCCTCTTTTAAGAGGAAAGTGATGTTAACCCCAAGAGTAGGGTCTATTGATCTCTGTCTATTGCTATCTCTATCTCTGCATCTTTGTCTATCTCTGTCTGTCTCTCTATCTGTCTCTGTCTGTCTGTGTCTGTCTCTGTCTATCTGTCTGTCTCTGTCTCTGCCTTTATCTGTCTCTGTTTATTTCTTTCAATCTGTCTCTGTCTATCTCTGTCTCACAAGTACACATAAATACAAGTATACATAGTATAAATTTCCAAGGATAACCCAAAAAATCCAGACAAAGTGCTATACTCTGCTTGAAGATGTGAGTAAAGGTGATGACACAGTCTTGTGGCTCTCTCTGAAACAGAGAGCTAAATGGATAGATAGATAGACAGGGAGCTTGGCAGACAGACAAATAGACAGATAGACATGTTTGTGTACCAGCAAAAACAAAGCAGGGTGATGCTCATCAATTGTCACTTTTAATCTTTTCTTATCTGCTGCACCCTCCCCCACCCCCGTGTATGCTCATCAAACGTCAGCTCTTATCAGATGTTTATTACACAGCATCACAAGCCACCACTATCCTAAACAATGCTAAAAGTCTATCAGTACTTAACTACAACATCAGGTCCTTAAGCAAACACTATGATGACCTCCTAGCACTCCTTGAATCACTAAAGACACCCTTCTCCTGCATTATTCTTACTGAGACCTGGCTTAAGCAGGACACAATAGATATCTACCCTGTACCAGGATACACAGCAATTCACAACTGCAGACCAAACCAAGTTGGGGGTGGTATTGCAATCTATTACTCTAACCAATTATCTTGTCTTAGCACCACTTGCTTTAGTGATGAATATGGGGAATACATTTTTGCTAATTTTACTGTAAAAAACCTTAAGACGCCTATAACAATCGGTGCCATTTACCAGATACCTCACACAAACATCCCAAATTTCAGTGAGAAATTAAAGTCACTAATAACAAACAGACAAATGAATAAGCACCACCTTGTCTTAGCTGGAGACTTCAACATCAACCTTGGCTTACTAGATGATCAGCCTGTAACTGATTTCATCAACAATATGAACAACACACTTCTCATACCAACAATAACTAAACCAACCAGGCTCACTGAGACAAGTGCAACCATAATAGACCACATATGGACCAATATACTAGCCCCCCTTAAATCAGGGATAATCACAGATAGCACTACAGACCACTACCCTACCTTCCTCCTGACAAACATTAGTAAACCACCACTTGAATACAACAAAGTCTCATTTAGACTCCATGACGAGGCCTCAGTAAGGAAGTTCACAGCTGACCTAGAGACTGTTGATTGGCCTACAGAATTCTCCAAGGCCAATGGTATTGATGACTGGACAGACATTTTTCTTAACAAATTGCTTAGACTATACAACAAACATTGTCCTATAAAAACAAAACAGATCACAAACAAACAGCTTGGTTGCCCATGGCTAACCAGCACCATTCTGAAATCCATTGACAAGAAACACCAATATGAAAAGCAATATAGACAGGGCTTAATACACAAAGATACTCTTAAACACTATTCATCAGCTCTCACCAAAGTAATAAAGAAAGCCAAACAACTATACTACTCCAGTAGATTCACAGACACTAGAGGAGATATAAAAAAGACCTGGAAAACACTCTCTCAGATTCTAGGGACCCACAAACTGAGAAAAACCAAGAATATTGTCCTAACTAAACCTAATGAAACACCACTACATCCCACTGACACAGCTAACAAGATAAACGACTTCTTCTCAAACATAGGATCTAATCTCGCCAGTAAAATCCCACATTCCAATGCCCATGCCGGGGACTACCTAGATGGGAATTTCCCTAATTCCTTCTATCTTGCACCAACTGAGTCCACGGAAGTCATTGAGATTATAAAGTCACTTAAAAATAACTCGGGGAATCTGTCTCATGTCCCACCATTACTGTACAAGCGAGCGGCCCATGTCCTTTCGCATGCTATTTCATTACTCTTTAACAAGTCACTAGAGACTAGCACCTTCCCGAAACTACTCAAGATGGCAAGGGTTACACCAATACATAAAGGTGGTGACCCTACAGACCTAAACAACTATAGGCCAATATCTAACTTACCATTGCTATCCAAAATCTTTGAGAAACTCATGCACAGGAGATTGTATTCATTTATAATGGCTCAAAACATACTCAACCCCTGCCAATTTGGATTCAGGAAAAATAAAAGCACTAATGATGCAATCATAAAAACGCTAGATCTGCTTTACACAGCATTGGAAAATAAGGAATATCCACTAGGAATTTTTATTGACCTAAGAAAAGCTTTTGACACAGTAGACCACGACATCCTACTCCACAAACTTGATCATTACGGTATAAGAGGCCATGCGCTTGCTTATTTCAAATCTTACATTACTAATAGGTATCAGTACATCACCATTAAAGACACAGCATCAGCAACACGGCCACTTGATACTGGAGTTCCGCAGGGAAGTGTCCTTGGTCCCCTGCTTTTCCTCATATACATCAATGACCTTCCAAACGTATCCCAACACCTGAAACCCATTCTCTTTGCTGATGACACGACTTATGTCATCTCTCACCCTAATCTTGCCACCCTCAACACCATTGTGAATGAGGAGCTGATTAAAATATCGACTTGGATGACAGCCAATAAACTTACGCTTAACACTGACAAAACCTACTATATTATGTTTGGTAGCAGAGCAGGAGATGCACAAATTAACATTAAGATTGACAACACTCTAATTACCAGAAATAATGGGGGAAAATTCCTAGGCTTATACCTTGACAACAACCTGAATTTCAGCACCCATATCCAGCATATAACCAAAAAAGTATCCAAAACGATTGGGATCCTCTCCAAGATACGATACTACGTGCCGCAAAATGCCCTTCTCACACTATACCACTCACTTATTTATCCATACCTCACCTATGCTATTTGTGCTTGGGGATCAACTGCAGCAACACACCTAAAGCCAATAATAACCCAACAAAAAGCTGCAGTAAGAATAATCACTAAATCCCATCCCTGGCAACACACCCCCCCACTCTTCATAGACCTAAACTTACTCCCAGTTCAGTACATCCACACTTACTACTGTGCAATCTACATCTACAGGGCCTTAAACTCTAATATCAACCTTGACCTAAAACGCTTTCTTGATAGTTGTGACAGAACCCACAGGCATAACACCAGACACAAACATCTCTACGACATTCCCCGTGTCCGACTAAACCTTTACAAAAATTCAATGTATGTCAAAGGCCCTAAAATCTGGAATACCCTACCTGAGAACTCTAGAACTGCAGACACATTCATCACCTTCAAAACTACCATTAGAAAACATCTTATCTCCCTGATACACCCCGTCAATTAACTACACGAATACCACCTGGTGGTTCACACTTACACTCACTCATTTGACCATAAACAGGAATATTAATCTCAATCTTAAAATAATGAATCCTGTGATACTCCAATACTGAAACTATGTACTGTGCCAAAACAAAAGCATTCACATTGCTAAACTCACAAACTAGTATTTAGTCACTTAGCCATAATACCAACTTACCTCATAATTTGTAATATTTACAATTAAGAATAAAACTAAGTATGCCCGAAATGCCTAGCCATGCTAAGCGTTCTAGTGGTACACTCTGTAATCACAATTTTACTACATGTAAACCACACAATAACCAAAGTTCTGTAAACTCAGCATTGTAATCCTTATAGAGAATAAACTTTGAATTTGAATTTGAATTTGAATATCATGTCACTGTCAGGGTGGACTTTGTTTTTCATGCTTCAAGACAACTCATTATTACCTATTACTATTATTATTATATATTATTCTTCTCCTTCTCCTCCTTTCCCTCCTCCTTCTCCTTCTTCTCCTTCTTCTCCTCCTTCTCCTCTTCCTCCTTCTCCTCTTCCTCCTCGTCCTCCTCTTCCTCCTCGTCCTCCTCTTCCTCCTCGTCCTCCTCTTCCTCCTCTTCCTCCTCTTCCTCCTCTTCCTCCTCGTCCTCCTCTTCCTCCTCGTCCTCCTCTTCCTCCTCGTCCTCCTCTTCCTCCTCGTCCTCCTCTTCCTCCTCTTCCTCCTCTTCCTCCCTCTCCTCTTCCTCCTCGGCCTCCTCTTCCTCCTCGTCCTCCTCTTCCTCCTCGTCCTCCTCTTCCTCCTCGTCCTCCTCTTCCTCCTCGTCCTCCTCTTCCTCCTCGTCCTCCTCTTCCTCCTCGTCCTCCTCTTCCTCCTCGTCCTCCTCT